>NC_041393.1:69106759-69124617 GCF_002162155.2 Triticum dicoccoides
GGTTGAATCGGATTTGGGGGGAACTTTTGGGTGTGGTGGGGGGGAGGATTTTTGCGCGGTGGGCGGGGGGGAGTTTGGCGCATGGTCGGTTTCTCCAAGTGCAGTGCCACATGTCAATGAAGAGGCAAGCAGAAGCGCGTTCCGTTTGCGTGAGCCGTGTGCAGGACCGAACGTGTGTGGGATGCAATGCGGCCACGACATGAGTGCTGTGAGTGTACAGCCTTTTTTCCTTTTAAACTAGGTGAGTCGCCCCCTCAAAAAAAAAAACTTGTTGCTTCGCGTGGTCCATCGATACTACTACTAGTAATCCGGTAATCCCGACTAAAATGGTGCGGCAGGGTCTTTTCCCGCACGATATGCTGGGAAATTGGCTTAGTTTGGTTTTTTAGGACGAGTAATGCTACACCTACGTAATACCAGTTATGTAATTAAATTAATGTGAAATGTGTGAGCTGTTGATTATAGATTGGGGGGAGGGAGGGGCCCACCACCATGAAAATCAGGGGAGGAGAGAGAGATGCAATTTACGTTAACCCTTTCGTAGGTTCCCGTAGATGTAGAAAGATGTGAATGCGTGAATGTGTAGTGGACGTACTATTGGAGTGCCAAGGATAAATTGTGTATGTATAGACCCTATGTGTTTATTTTACTTCGCATGTTAGATTTGTCTCGGTTCAATAAAAAGCAGAGTTGGTGATGATGGTGTGCCTATCATCCTGCAATATAGGTCGTCCGATCTATATCTAACGGATAGGAAGGAAACTATGACAATTTACCCGCACTCCTTGTTCATCCTTTTCTCCCACAAGATCTTGATCTTCCATGCAACGCACGGGCATCTTGCTAGTACTCCTACAATATACTATATTATTGTGAAAGTTCATATACACCGCCGAGATTAATGTAAACAAGGCAGATTTTCATTACATTTCGAACTTTTACAGGACAGAAAAATAAAAGAAACCCGACCCTAAACCTATTCTACGACAGCGACCGATGTCCTCCATCTGCGATATCTATGTACGGGGGCGGGGTTCAAGACCCGTGAAGTGAAGGTGTGGTCTCCGGCGAGGAAGAGTAGAACACGGGACATGGACCGGCCAATTGGCACACCAGGCCCTACCGCCTCCCATGCTCTACTCATCCTCGGAGGAGTCCCCGACCTCGGCGGTGCCGGACGTTGGACAGCGGCAAGTAGGAAGCGTGGCTGACGGTGCTCCCGTCGTCGGCCGCTAGCGGGGCCACCGCTTGTGCAGTCGCGTCCGCGTCCGGCTACGCCGCTATTGCGTCGCGAGAGGTGACTTGAGCGAGGGCGGCGACCTCAAGCTTCATCCCCGAAGACAAGCTCTCCCGTAGAGTGTTCGCACTTGCGGTCATGGAGGATGTGGTGCCTCGTAGGAGGACGATGCGCTATGGTGTGGATGTTAGCTGGACGTTGCCGCTTTAAGTTGCGCATTCTGGTGAGGCCAAGCGTCCGGGGGCGTCATTAAGTCGCCAGAGTTAGTTCCTCAGGCACCGAGCCTCTTAACGACAACATACAAACGAACGACATGAATGTGGGCAGCTGACACCGGCTGGGAGCGCACCGCGTGACGGCGCGGGGGACGAGGGTTTTGGTGTGCCAGAGTAGTCAGCTGCGGTCGTGGCAACGTTAGAGATGTCCTTTGCTCACATGCGATCCCCGCATGTCATTGAAAAAGCAAGACGACCTGGCATGGTCTCTGGTCCGGAGGATGCAGTTGGCCGTGCTACACCACTCCGCGGACGCGTCGCGGAGCCCCATGCATCCTCAACGAGCCGGGTGTTGTGGTGTGTTTGGATTGTGGCCAAAGTGCACCTTACCAAAATTTTGGTCATGACCCAAAGATTGGTCTTTGTTTGGAAGGTTGCCATTTTTTTGGCATGCCAATGAACTCTAGCAAATTCTAGTTCATTTTCCTTGCCAATGTCGGCCAAATCATGGGCCACCAATACCTCATCCAAAATTTTGGTTACCCAATGCTTTGATGGGGCAACCTTGGGCACAAACCAAACATACCGTTGGTCGTGCCACAGCACTAACGCCACCCTCGGCACACTGAAACCGACCGTGTCTAGCAACGATATGAGCATGTCGCTCACCGCGGTCGCCGTGTCCAGAGGCGGTGCCGGAGCTGCGCCACGTTGTTGGCTCCAATGACCCACATGAACGGTTGTCGGTTGGCGAGGAGGTCGTGGGCCAACTCCTCCATTGGACTAGTCTTCGCTACGTCGTCCCGACGGGTGTGCCCCACTTGTCGGTTTCCCTGTTTTCCCGGCCATATTCGAGCGTCAGTGCTCTGTGTTGTGCATTAGGCCTTTCACTATGTAGGCCAAGCGAGACAACTTGTTGTTTATTTGAGCCGTTCAAGTATAATCATGTGGCTTTTGTTTATTTCTCATTCCTCTCCAACCCTCTTCTCCGTCGATCATGTCGCCCTCCGGTCGAGTCCATCCTCCCACATGCCTCATTTGAACATTCCGCCGAGTATAATTTGCATGTACCCACCCTAGTCCTCTTTCAATCGATCTCTGGACCCCGAGATGAAATCGAGAGAGAACGAGTGGGGTCACGTGATACCTAAGGCGGACTCAAAATTTTGAACCGGTGATCATAGCATCCGCAAATCATATATAAAGGGTATTCAATGTTCGTTTCATTTTTGAACGTACAATATACTCCCTCCTATCCTTTCTAGTTTACATATAAGTTTTATGTGTAGTCAAAGTATCTCTACTTTGATAAAAAGTATCAACATTCAACAACGCCCAATCAATATTGTTAGATTCATACGTACTCGTAGATTTGTACTCGAGATGGTTTCCAATTTGTTTTCAACCACGTGAGTGCTTGTTCTCGCGCATGCTCTTCCTACTAGGATTTCGCCACCTATAGCTAGTCCAATAGTAACTTTTTTAAGCTCCCTGTCCAATAGTACGCGTGGAGTACTGACAACATCTGTACTAGAGTATGCAGTGCTCATAGCAGTACTCCCTCCTTCCATGTATATAGGGCCTATGTGGAGGAGAGAGATGTGAGAAAGTAAGGGGAGTGAGCTCTCATGCAAGAGCCTAGCTATATACGCATTCCTAGTTAAATACAATAAATATGAAGAAAGAGATAGAGAGGAGATGGAAAAAAGTACTAATACAATAGCCAACCTTTTTTTTGTGAAAAATAGCCAACTTATAGCCCACACTACCGTATGAATGCATATAATAGATGATGGCTATAGATGACATGGCAGTCCCTCATAGCCATCGGCTGGCTATATTATTAACCATGCTCTAATGTGTTTTTAAAACCGCATTTGACTATTGACAAGATTAATTGTACATGAGATGTATAATGTGAAAATTATATCATTGGAAACTCCTTTCACATATGAATTTGACTGTATGCTTTGTGTAAGTTGCATGTCATATATTATTACTCTAACATTTGGTCAAAGTTAGCCTGGGAAAACGCATTAGGCCCTGTATAGTAAATGGAAGGAGGGAGTAGTAGTGGAAGTGGATCCTCTAACGTAGGTATCCCTGCATTACCCTCTCTTTCGGTCACTTACTGGCAGACCCCATGCTTGCTAGGCCCCGCATGTCAGTTACTCAATGGGTTCGGCCACGTCAGGGGATCCTCATCCATAGTATACTCCCTCTGTTTTTATTTACTCCGCATAAAACAGAGGGAGTGGTAGTATAATAAATGACGCGGGCAACGGAGGGGGAGGGACGTCGGTTTGCTCTCAACTACGGTCCCACAAGTGAGCGAAAATGCAAGACGAAGTGTGTTCCATTCGGTGAGCGACGTGGTGGGTCCAGCGTGCCGGGCTGCAACGCGAACGCGACAAGTGCGATGTATAGTCAAAACCGATTGATCGGTCATCACCGAAACCACTATTCACACCAGAACCTTCGCTGCTCGGCCTATGCCAGCCACTGCCCTAAAATCACACCTAATCTCCAGCCCATTCCCCCACTTTTCGATCCCCTAGCCCGCATCAAGCGTCCCCTAGTTCGCCGGAAAGGCATGGTGCGCCGCAAGATCGCTTACTACAAGATGCTGATGCCGGACCGCCGCGCATAAATCGTGGCGGCGGTCGGTGCCACAGACCTCCGTTCCCAAGCTCGCTTTGCAGCCGACCAATCCCCGAGTTCTCTGGAGCCAAGCTACGAGGAGGAGGAAGCCGATTCAATGTTCAAGGTGGAGGTCGCAACGCAGAAGGCCCCTGATGGGTATGAGACGATGGACGTCGACTTCGTGCGGGCGTCCGAGTCCCCCATGGTGCAGGTGTGACCAGCGGTTCAACATGGCGATACTAAAGGAGGACCGGGAGGCAGAGGCTCAACTCGACGCGGTGCTCGCGTATGCCACTGCCATCGAGGCTCTCCTGCAGGCGGAACCAGATGTCATGGATGTGAACCGGGCAGCGGAGGCTCAACTTGAGGTGGAGCGCGTGGATGCCGCTACCATCGAGGCCCTCCCGCAGGCGGAACCGGACGTCCTGGACTTGAACCGGGCGGTAGAGGCTGGACTCGATGTGGAGCACGCGGATGCCTCTCTCATCGACGCCCTCCTGCAGGAGAAACCAGATATCCTGGACTTGAACCGGGCGGTGGAGGCTCGACTCGACACGGAGCGCGCAGATGCCGCTGCCATCGAGGCCCTCCTGCAGGCGGAACCGGACGTCCTCAACTTGAACCGGGCTGTGCTCTCGTCCATGCAGAGCGCCTGCACGCTCCGCGTGAACGAGTAGCTGGAGGCCGAGGACAACCACGGTGTGGAGACACACGTCGATAGCTATGGCTGGTTCGCGTCGGCAGCCAAAGACGACGATGCCATCTCGTTCCGCGAGCAGTGATAGTTTTTCTTTATGTTGTTGTTTCTATGGATCTTTTGCTGTGTAAAAACATATATTTGTTATGCAAGTCACCTGACTTGGGACAGTCTACCATTTTAGGCGGTTAGATGAATATCCTATGTCTCCTAACCCTTCTTCCTCACCTCTTCTTCTTCCCCAATGGCCAACATACCACCGCACGGGCCGTACGGATACTCCCCAACATGCGGTTGGATAAATATACTCTATGAACAAAAATTATGTGTCAGCGGTAGGATGGCTGTGTTGGGGAACGTAGCACAAATTCAAAATTTTCTACGCAACACCAAGATCAATCTATGGATATTCTAGCAACAAGAGAGAGAGGGAGTGCATCTTCATACCCTTGAAGATCGCTAAGCGGAAGCGTTACAAGAACGCGGTTGATGGAGTCGTACTCGCGGCGATTCAAATCGCGGAAGATCCGATCTAGCGCCAAACGGACAGCGCCTCCACGTTCAACACACGTACAGCCCGGGAACGTCTCCTCCTTCTTGATCCAGTAAGGGGAGAGGAGAAGTTGAGGGAGAACAACGACAGCACGACGGTGTGGTGTTGGTGGAGCTCGTGGTTCTCCAGCAGAGCTTCCCCAAGCACTATGGAGGAGGAGGTGTAGGTGGAGGGAGGGGGCTGCTCTAGGGGAAGGGTGTGGCTGCCCTCTCTCTCCCTCACTATATATAGGGGGAAGGGAGGAGGGGGAGGCGCCCTAGGGTTCCCTAGGGGAGCGGCGGCGGCCACAGGGGAAACCCTAGATGGGTTTGGGCGCCCCCACCCCTAGGAAACTTGCCCCCCAAGCCGGGAGGGGCGGCTGCCCAAGGGGTGGCGCCACCACCTCTCTTGGTTACGTGAGATGGGGTGGGTGGGGAGCTCAGCCCCTTAGTGGGCTGATGTGCCCTCCACCCTTGGCCCATAAGGCCCCCAACGCTTGCCGGGGCCTCCGAAAGCCCTTTCGGACATGCTGGTCATCACCTGGTACCCCCGGAAAAATTCCGGACTCCAATGCCCTTCGTCCAATATACCGATCTTCACCTCCGGACCATTCCGGAGATCCTCGTCATGTCCGGGATCTCATCCGGGACTCCGAACAACCTTCGGTAACCACATACTATTTCCCATAACAACTCTAGTGTCATCGAACCTGAAGTGTGTAGACCCTACGGGTTCGGGCACCATGCAGACATGACCGAGACGTTCTCCGGCCAATAACCAATAGCGGGATCTGGATACTCATGTTGGCTCCCACATGTTCCACGATGATCTCATCGGATGAACCACGATGTCGGGGATTCAATCAATCCCGTATACAATTCCCTTTGTCAACCGGTATGTTACTTGCCCGAGATTCGATCGTCGGTATCCCAATACCTCGTTCAATCTCGTTACCGGCAAGTCACTTTACTCGTTCCTTAATGCATGATCCCGTGACTAACTGCTTAGTCACATTGATCTCATTATGATGATGCATTACCGAGTGGGCCCAGAGATACCTCTCCGTCATACGGAGTGACAAATCCCAGTCTCGATTCGTGCCAACCCAACAAACACTTTCGGAGATACCTGTAGTGCACCTTTATAATCACCCAGTTACGTTATGACGTTTGGTTCACCCAAAGCACTCCTACGGTATCAGGGAGTTACACAATCTCATGGTCTAAGGAAATGATACTTGACATTAGAAAAGCTTTCACAAACGAACTAAACGATCTTGTGCTATGCTTAGGATTGGGTCTTGTCCATCACATCATTCTCCTAATGATGTGATCCCGTTATCAATGACATCCAATGTCCATGGTCAGGAAACGATGACCATCTGTTGATCAACGAGCTAGTCAACTAGAGGCTCACTAGGGACATGTTGTGGTCTATGTATTCACACATGTATTGCCGTTTCCGGTCAATACAATTATAGCATGAACAATAGACAATTATTAAGAACAAGGAAATAAAATAATAACCATTTTATTATTGCCTCTAGGGCATATTTCCAACAATCTCCCACTTGCACTAGAGTCGATAATCTAGTTCACATCACTATGTGATTGTAATGAATCCAACACCCATTGGGTTTGATCATATCTCGCTTGTGAGAGAGGTTACTAGTCAACGGGTCTGAATCTCTAATCTTTCAGATCCGTGTGTGCTTTACAAATCTCTATGTGATCTCCTAGATGCATCTACCACGCTCTATTTGGAGCTATTCCAAATAACTTTTCTACTATACGAATCCGGTTTACTACTCAGAATAATCCGTATTAGTGTCAAAGTTTGCATCGGCATAACCCTTTACGATGAACTCTTTTACCACCTCCATAATCGAGAAAATTCCTTAGTCCACTAGTTACTAAGGATATGTTTGACCGCTGTCTTGTTATCCATTCCTGGATCATTCTTGTACCCCTTGACAGACTCATGGCAAGGCACACTTCAGGTGTGGTACACAACATAGCATACTATAGAGCCTATGTCTGAAGCATAGGGGTCGACCTTCGTCCATTATCTCTCTTCTGCCGAGGTCATGTCTTGAGTCTTACTCAATACTCACACCTTATAACACAGCCAAGAACTCCTTCTTCGCCGATTATTTTGAACTTCTTCAAAATCTTGTCATGGCATGTTTTCATTTGAAAGTATTATTAAGCATTTTTGATCTATCCTTATAGATCTTGATCCTCAATGTTCAAGTAGCTTAATCCAGGTTTTCCATTGAAAAACACTTTTCAAATAATCCTATATGCTTTCCAGAAATTCTACATCATTTCTGATTAACAATATGTCAACAACATATACTCATCAAAAATACTATAGTGCTCCCACTCACTTCTTTGGAAATACAAGTTTCTCATAAACATTGTATAAATCAAAAATCTTTGATCATCTCATCAAAGCGTATATTCCAACTCCGAGATGCTTACTCGAATCCTTAGAAGGATTGCTGGAGCTGTGCATACTTGCTAGCATCTTTTAGGATTGAAAAAACTTCTGGTTGTATCACATACAACCTTTCCTCAAGTAAATTGTCGAGGAAACAATGTTTTGACATCCTACCTGCAAGATTTCAAAAATAATGCAGTAACTGCTAATACAATTCCAACAGACTCTTAGCATCGCTACGAGTGAGAAAGTCTCACCGTAGTCAACTCCTTGAACTTGTCGGAAAATATCTTAACGACAAGTCGAGCTTTCTTAATGGTGATACTTACCATCATTGTCCGTCTTCCTTTTAAAAGTCTTCCTTTTAAAACCCATTTGTACCCAACAGCCTTACGACCATCAAGTAGTTCTTCCAAAGTCTATACTTTGTTTTCATACATGGATCCTCTCTCGATTTTATGTCCTCGAGCCATTTGTCGGAATCCGGGCCCACCATCGCTTCTCCATAGCTCGTAGGTTCATTGTTGTCTAGCAACATGACCTCCAAGATAGGATTACTATACCACTCTGAAGCAGTACGTGTCCTTGTCGTCCTATGAGGTTCGGTAGTGACTTGATCCGAGGCTTCATAATCACTATCATCAGCTTCCACTTCAATTGGTGTAGGTGCCACAAGAACAACTTCCTGTGCCCTGCTACACACTAGTTGTAGTGACGGTTCAATAACCATATCAAGTCTCCACCATCCTCCCACTCAATTCTTTCGAGAGAAACTTTCCTCGAGAAAGGACCCGTTTCTAGAAACAATCACTTTTGCTTCCGGATCTGAAATAGGAGGTATACCCAACTGTTTTGGGTGTCCTATGAAGATGTATTTATACGCTTTGGGTTTGAGCTTATCAGGATGAAACTTTTTTCACATAAGCGTCGCAGCCCCAAAACTTTCAAGAAACGACAGCTTATGTTTCTCTAAACCATAGTTCATATGGTGTCATCTCAACGGAATTACGTGGTGCCCTATTTAAAGTGAATGTAGTTGTCTCTAATGCCTAACCCATGAACGATAGTGGTAATTCGATAAGAGACATCATGGTATGCCCCATATCCAATAGGGTGCATCTATGATGTTCGGACACACCATCACACTATGGTGTTCCAGGCGGTGTTAGTTGTGAAACAATTTTCACAATGTCTCAATTGTGTACCAAACTCGCAACTCAGATATTCATCTCTATGATCATATCATAGACATTCTATCCTCTTGTCACGACGATCTTCAACTTCACTCTGAAATTACTTGAACCATTCAATAATTCAGACTTGTGTTTCATCAAGTAAATATACTCAGTATCTAATCAAGTCATGTGTGAAGCAAGAACATAACGATATCCATTGCGTGCCTCAACACTCATTGGACTGCACAAATCAAAATGTATTACTTCCAACAAGTTGCTTTCTTGTTCCATTTTACTGAAAACGAGGCTTTCAGTCATCTTGCCCATGTGGTATGATTTGCATGTCTCAAGTGATGCAAAATCAAGTGAGTCCAAACGGTCCATCTGCATGGAGTTTCTTCATGCGTATATACCAATAGACATGGTTCACATGTCTCAATCTTTTCAAAAACGAGTGAGTCCAAATATCCATCAACATGGAGCTTCTTCATGCGTTTTATACCTATATGACTCAAATGGCAGTGCCACAAGTAGGTGGCACTATATCATTACTATATTATATCTTTTGGCATGAACATGTGTATCACTACGATCGAGATTCAATAAACCATTCATTTTAGGTGCAAGACCATTGAAGGTATTATTCAAATAAACAGAGTAACCATTATTCTCCTTAAATGAATAACCATATTGCGATAAACATAATCCAATCATGTCTATGCTCAACGCAAACACCAAATAACAATTACTTAGGTTTAACACCAATCTCGAAGGTAGAGGGAGTATGCGATGCTTGATCACATCAACCTTGGAAACACTTCCAAACCATATCATCATCTCACCTTTAGCTAGTCTTTGTTTATTCTGTAGCCTTTTATTTCGAGTTACTAACACTTAGCAACTGAATGGTATCTATTACCATGGTGCTACTAGGAGTACTAGTAAAGTACACCTTAATATAATGTATATCCAATATAGTTCTGTCGACCTTGCCTACCTTCTTATCTACCAAGTATTGAGGGTAATTCTGCTCCAGTGACCGTTCCCCTTATTACAGAAGCACTTAGTCTCAGGTTTGGGTTCAACATTGGGTTTCTTCACTAGAGCAGCAACTGATTTGTCGTTTCATGAAGTATCCCTTCTTGCCCTTGCCCTCTTTGAAACTAGTGGTTTCACTAACCATCAACAATTGATGCTCCTTCTTGATTTCTACTTTCGCGGTGTCAAAAATCACGAATAGCTCATGGATCATCATATATATCCCTGATATGTTATAGTTCATGACGAAGCTCTAGTAGCTTGGTGGCAATGACTTTGAAGAAACGTCACTATCTCATCTGGAAGATTAACTCCCACTCGATTCAAGTGATTGTAGTACCCAGACAATCTGAGCACAGGCTCAATGATTGAGCTTTTCTCCCTTAGTTTGTAGGCTAAGAAACTCGTTGGAGGTCTTATACCTCTTGACGTGGGCACGAGCCTGAAATCCCAATTTCAGCCCTTGGAACATCTCATATGTTCTGCACGTTTCAAAAAAAACGTCTTCAGCGCCTCAACCATTTAACATTACTGAACTATCACGTAGTCATCAAAACGTGTATGTCAGATGTTCGCAACATCCACAGACGATGTTCGAGGTTCAGCATACCGACCGGTGCATTAAGCACATAAGCCTTCTGCGCAGCAATAAGGACAATCCTCAATTTACGAACCCAGTCCGCATAATTGCTACTATCAACTTTCAACTAAATTTTCTCTAGGAACATATATAAAATAGTAGAACTAAAGCACAAGCTACAATATAATTTGCAAAGACCTTTTGACAATGTTCATGATAATTAAGTTCATCTAATGAACTCCCACTCAGATAGACATCCCTTTAGTCATCTAAGTGATACATGATCCGAGTCAACTAGGCCGTGCCCGATCATCACGTGAGACGGACTAGTCATCATCTATGAACATCTTCATGTTGATCGTATTTACTATACGACTCATGTTCGACCTTTCGGTCTCTTGTGTTCAGAGGCCATGTCTGTACATGCTAGGCTCATCAAGTCAACCTAAGTGTTTTGCATGTGTAAATCTGGTTTACACCCATTGTATGTGAACGTTAGAATCTATCACACCCGATCATCACGTGGTGCTTCGAAACAACGAACTTTCGCAATGGTGCACAGTTAGGGGGAACACTTTCTTGAAATTTTAGTGAGGGGTCATCTTATTTATGCTACCGTCGTTCTAAGCAAATAAGATGTAAACTTGATAAACATCACATGCAAATAATAAAGTGACATGATATGGCCATTATCATCTTGCGCCTTTGATCTCCATCTTTGAAGTGCGACATGATCACCTTTGTCACCGGCATGACACCATGATCTCCATCATCGTGTCTCCATTAAGTTGTCTCGCCAGCTATTACTTCTACTATTACGGCTAACGGTTAGCAATAAAGTAAAGTAGTTACATGGCGTTGTTCAATGACACGCAGGTCATACAATAAATTAAGACAACTCCTATGGCTCCTGCCGGTTGTCATACTCATCGACATGCAAGTCGTGATTCCTATTACAAGAACATGATCAATCTCATACATCACATATATCATTCATCACATCCTTTTGGCCATATCACATCACACGGCATATGCTGCAAAAACAAGTTAGACGTCCTCAAATTGTTGTTGCAAGTTTTTACGTGGCTGCTATAGGTTTCTAGATAGAACGTTTCTTACCTATGCCAAAATCACAATGTGATATGCCAATTGCTATTTACCCTTCATAAGGACCCTTTTCATCGAATCCAATCCGAATAAAGTGGGAGAGACCGGCACCCGCTAGCCACCTTATGCAACAAGTGCATGTCAGTCGGTGGAACCTGTCTCACGTAAGTGTACGTGTAAGGTCGGTTCGGGCCGCTTCATCCCACAATACCGTCGAAACAAGATAGGACTAGTAACGGTAAGCATATTGAACAAAATCAACACCCACAGCACTTGTGTTCTACTCGTGCATAAAATCTACGCAATAGATCTAGCTCATGATGCCACTGTTGGGGAACGTAGCAGAAATTCAAAATTTTCTACGCAACACCAAGATCAATCTATTGAGATTCTATCAACAAGAGAGAGAGGGAGTGCATCTTCATACCCTTGAAGATCGCTAAGCGGAAGCGTTACAAGAACGCGGTTGATGGAGTCGTACTCGCGGCGATTCAAATCGCGGAAGATCCGATCTAGCGCCGAACGGACGGCGCCTCCGCGTTCAACACACGTACAGCCCGGGGACGTCTCCTCCTTGATCCAGCAAGGGGATAGGAGAAGTTGAGGGAGAACTCCGACAGCACGACGGCGTGGTGTTGGTGGAGCCCGTGGTTCTCTAGCACAGCTTCGCCAAGCACTATGGAGGAGGAGGTGTAGGAGGAGGGAGGGGGCTGCGCCAGGGGAAGGATGCGGCTGCCATCTCTCTCCCTCACTATATATAGGGGAAGGGAGGAGGGGAAGGCACCCTAGGGTTCCCTAGGGGAGGGGCAGCGGCCACAGGGGAAACCCTAGATGGGTTTGGGCGCCCCCACCCCCTAGGAAACTTGCCCCCCAAGCCGGGAGGGGCGGCTTCCCTAGGGGTGGTGCCCCCACATCTCTTGGTTACGTGAGACGGGGTGGGAGGGGCGCTCAGCCCCCTAGTGGGCTGATGTGCCCTCTCCCCTTGGCCCATAAGGCCCCCAACGCTTGTCGGGGCCTCCGAAACCCTTTTCGGACACGCTGGTCATCACCTGGTACCCCAGGAACAATTCCGGACTCCAATGCCCTTCATCCAATATACCGATCTTCACCTCCGGACCATTTCAGAGCTCCTCGTCATGTCCGGGATCTCATCCGGGACTCCGAACAACCTTCGCTAACCACATACTATTTCCCATAACAACTCTAGTGTCATCGAACCTGAAGTGTGTAGACCCTACGTGTTCGGGAACCATGCAGACATGACCGAGACGTTCTCCGGCCAATAACCAATAGTGGGATCTGGATACTCATGTTGGCTCCCACATGTTCCATGATTATGTCATCGGATGAACCACGATGTCGGGGATTCAATCAATCCCGTATACAATTCCCTTTGTCAATCGGTATGTTACTTGCCCGAGATTCGATCGTCGGTATCCCAATACCTCGTTCAATCTCGTTACCGGCAAGTCACTTTACTCGTTCCGTAATGCATGATCCCGTGACTAACTACTTAGTCACATTGAGCTCATTATGATGATGCATTACCGAGTGGGCCCAGAGATACCTCTCCGTCATACGGAGTGACAAATCCCAGTCTCGATTTGTGCCAACCCAACAAACACTTTCAGAGATACCTGTAGTGCACCTTTATAGTCACCCAGTTACGTTGTGACGTTTGGTACACCCAGAGCACTCCTACGGTATCAAGGAGTTACACAATCTCATGGTCTAAGGAAATGATACTTGACATTAGAAAAGCTTTCATAAACGAACTAAATGATCTTGTGCTATGCTTAGGATTGGGTCTTGTCCATCACATCATTCTCCTAATGATGTGATCCCGTTCTCAATGACATCCAATGTCCATGGTCAGGAAACCATGACCATCTGTTGATCAACGAGCTAGTCAACTAGAGGCTCACTAGGGACATGTTGTGGTCTATGTATTCACACATGTATTGCGGTTTCCGGTCAATACAATTATAGCATGAACAATAGACAATTATCATGAACACGGAGTGACAATAATAACCATTTTATTATTGCCTCTAGGGCATATTTCCAACAGGCTGAGTTTGGTTTGTTCACATGCGACAGCACATGTGAGTGAGGGTGCGTTCCCTTGGTTGGGTTTGCGGCATGCACGAGCGACCGTGTGAGGGTGCGGTGTGACCGCGACAGCATGCGCAAGTGTACCTCATTCTCATTTTGAAAACTATAGGCAAGCTTGCAAAAATGTGTGGCGAACTATGGCAATGCAAGGCCTAGACCCAAACAAGACATACTAGGAGTACTAGTGTTAAAAAAGAAAGGCGGGGTTTTCCTTCGCGGTATTTAATCGATACAAATCCTCGTTTTACATGTCAATTAATGTGTATTTTTTTCTCCAAAGACCAAAGAGCTAACCATCTCACTCCTCATCGCTTGATTAATGCAACGCCATGCAAACCAACCTTCTCACTTCCGCATGCATGTAGGGGATATTAATGTCCTTGGTTGCTAGTACGAGGCATACCCCATCAATTTTTCCTCGATTAGTGTTAGTGCCCTTTTGCAAATTGTAATTTTGATATACTAGCCTTGTGTACAAAAAAATGGAGGTAGTAACTATATTTGACTTCCTTCCCCATTGCGGTGACGTTGACGATATCTCGAACGTTGTGGTTTGGCGAAGTGCGTTCGATGGAGAACACCATTGAGGCCTTGAGGGAGACCACGGTAAGTCGTTCGCAAGTGCCGCCTGCAAGCCTAGACAACCGCCTTATTTGCATCCAGGAACTCAATTGAACCAAAGAACACGTAAATGTACTAGTATTACTAGTACACAATAGCATCGGCCATCCAGCTTAGTGCGGTGAGATGGTTTCTCGATGAAGACGATGGAGAAGGGGAGTCAGCGAATAGTGAAATGATGGTTGCTTCATCCGTGCTTTTGTGATTTGACGCCTCACTGCTTTGTGATTTGTGATAGAAGGGACAGGGGAGTAGACTCTATGCTCTATACTGTACTACATGCGTCCAAGCATGGGAGAAAGAGAAGAGACGTTGCATTTTTCTATTCCTTCAATCAATCAATCAGGGAGCTTCGGTTCCATCTTTTTGGCTTTGGCAACACCGGCCACAATGGTTCCGACGATGCCAAAAGCTATTTTTCACATTTGGCTACACATTGTGGATGCCCTTAACCGTACCACATGGTTTTGCTCCTATGTTCTATCTATACAAATCTCAATTATATTGATCTAAAAAATTATAGAATCAAGATTAGTAAAAAGGAGGTGATTTTGCCGCGCGGATGGCGGTGGAGGTTTCTTATTTTTAGAGGACGTTGTCCTGGCGGTTTGCTAACATGCGGTCCCACGTGTCAGTGCTTTACCAAGCCGATCCGCGTCCCACATGAGGCAGAATAACGGCAGAAGCAACACGTGGTTAAGTTGAAGAAGATGAGGGAGAAGCGGATTCAGCAACGAGTGAAATGATAGTTGCTTCGTCCCTCCAACTTATTTTTTTAGCATTATTACTTCGTCCCTCCAACTTAACTGCGGAAAGGTGCAGCTTTGTGATTTGACGCCTCATTGCTCATTACTACACCGACTCCATGACTGGGGTGCTTCACCCCGGCTTCTCTGCACTATATTCCGGTATGGCACGTGGACCCGGTAGCTTGATGTCCCACATGTCGGCGAAAGGGACTAGAAGATTTATGAAAGTGAGTGCTCCACTATTACGATGTAGGAGTACACGACACGACGGCGCAGTGAACTATCACTTGTACTGTATAGTACTATAGTTTTGATGTTTCGCATGATCCATCGATACAAACCCGATTAAATAGGAAAGGGGGGAGTTTTCCCCCGCGGTAGATGATACTGACCATACATTTCAAAGGCAATTTTACCGTATGCAAACTGAATAATTAAGTAACAATATGATATCTAGTAAAACTAAAAACACATATCATTTATTGTGTTAGAGTGTAGTAGTAGTGCTGTATTGCATAGTTGTTAGATGTAACATGCGACAATGTGTAGAAATGTAGTTTTGGAGGGCCTACAGAGAGAAAAGCGTAATACGGTCACCGAACTTCAGAATAAGCGGATACAAGTTTGTTGTCTAGAAAAACAGCACGGTCGCCTGAGGGCAATGTTGATGTTGAGCCCCCGAGCTCCATGGATGACTCCTCCATGATCTTGATAGAGATCGGAGTTGGTGTTTGATGAAGGCCTTCATCCGAACATGACGATCGGAGGTAGGGCGCGGTCCTCGGTCAAGCCAAGGTGACCAGTCCAGCTGGTGACGAAGAAGCCGACGTTGCAGTTGACCTGCAGTCGAGCCATTGATCCTTTCACCGATCATACAGCGGAACTCTCAATGAAAGCACCAATGTCGGTGTCAAAACCGGCGGATCTCGGGTAGGGGGTCCCAAGCAGTGCGTCTTAGGATCAATGGTAACATGAGACAAGGGACACGATGTTTACCCAGGTTCGAGCCCTCTTGATGGAGGTAAAACCCTACGTCCTGCTTGATTAATATTGATGATGTGGGTTACAAGAGTAGATCTACCACGAGATCAAGGAGGCTAAACCCTAGAAGCTAGCCTATGGTATGATTGTTGTATATCGTATATCTATCGACTAGCCTGGCCTCGGTTTATATAATGCACCAGAGGCCTAGGATAACAAGAGTCCTACCCGAGATCCGCCGGTTTTGACACCGACACTGATTATGGTCACTATATATGTTTTGCGGTGATTATACGGTCACTTGCTCACGGTTCAGCATCGGATTGCACTCTGTTGACCGACCAAATAGTCTATGTGGCGCCATGTTGACTAGTTAAATTGACCACGTTCCTTGTGGGTCCCACCTGTCAGTTCGCATAGGGAAAAGGTCAGATAAACACAAATTTACGCAGGCGCGACAAGACTCCAACCCGTGCGCGGGAATCACCTTGTTGTGTATGTGTCTGTCAGGGCCTGATGTGTGCGCATGCCCGTGTAGGTTGAGCACTTGAGCATGAGAGTGTGTGTTGGTGATGTGGTGTACTGGTGTGTGCATGCATGCATGTGTGTGTGTGAGTGTTGCTTGCGTGCGTGGTTGCGTGTGTACGTGTGAGTGTTGCGTGCGTGCGTGGGTGCATGTGTTTGTGTGAGTGTTGCGTGCATGCAGTTCGTGTGCATGCGTGCGTGTGTGTATAATCACCACACCGGCTCCTGTGTGTTAAAAATTAAAATAGACGGCTCAGCATACCAAAAGGCCACCTTGTCCGATGTGCCCGCGGTCATGACTTCGAACCACCGTCCAAATATTTTTTGTCGTTTGTTTTCATTCTTACTAGCAAGATGCTCGTGCATTGCATGTAACATTAAGATGCATTTGTATGACTAGTTTATCTTGTGAGAGAAAAGGATGAACGAGGGAAGGCCTTATTTGCAACTGTGGAGAGGTGTGTGGGTACCTTTTTGCAAAATTGCCATAGTTTCTTTCCTATCCGCCATATATAAATCGGACGGCCTATATTGCAGGATGGCAGGCACACCATCATCACCAACTCTATTTTTATAGGAGTGTATTTTATAAGAGTGTAGATGTAGAGTAGATACAAGCCGACAGGTGGGCACCATGGTAGTGAGATAATGTGATGCAACAATAGAGGTGCCATGTGGAGCGTTTAACTAGGCAACTAGTCATGTCTTGAGCAAATACAGAGTTGTACGGTGAGCCCGTGACAGTATAATAACCACTAAACGTAAATGGTGACCGTAATGATTGTCATTGTATATATCACGAGAGAAAGATGAAACATGCGTGAATGTGCCGAGGGCTTACTTTTAGAGGACCTGGAGATAGTTTGTGTGCATACGTGAAAGGGGCGTACAGTGGGGGGGGGTATGCGATGGAGAGAGAGATGCTCTTCGTTTCTCTTTATTATGACTAACTTTGTATATAGTATAAAAATATAAAAATTCACAGTGCAGAATAAATATCATTGTGTTCATACTCCTCCATATAACTTTGTAATGTTATATATACGTAGAAACTCTAAAATAATTTTTTGGCCATACTTTATTCAAATGGAATGTTGTATGCAAAATAAACGTGAAGAAAGGGCTTTTTAGATCAATGGGGTACGTGATGTAACATGTGTGAATGTGTAGTTGATGCATTTGGCGGGGTCTAGAGAGGTAT
>NC_041393.1:69124947-69127510 GCF_002162155.2 Triticum dicoccoides
TACGTATTCGAAAGAGGCATGGATAGAGGGGCCGACGGGGGGGGGGCGTGGGAGAGATAGCACGAGAAATGAGAGTGGTCTAGAGAGAGAGACGAATATGACATCACGACGAGAGATTCCCTTCGCTTGAGTGTGTATATGCAAGGGGGGAGGGGATAGAGGCACTAGGAGAATTTTTTGTGTGTGTTGTTTGTGTTGGCATGTGTGGGTGTGAGAAGATAATGAGACGTGGGGGCAGAGGGTGTGTCACCGCGTGAGGTCCGGTGGGTCGAGGTGAGGCCCTTCATTCGGTTCTGTCCTGCGCCACATTGGTCGGCCCGTGACGCATTTAGGAAGACCCATGGATGACTAGTCGTACAAGACAAAGATAGCAGAATTGTGAAGGACTCCGGGTCCAATGACAAAGCCGGCTAGGACTTGTAACCCTAGGTTCCCGGACTAAGGTAACCCCTTTATCTCTAATATTACTATTCATCCAACTTAACTTTAAGGGGCATCCTACATAATGCTCTGCTAGAATCATACTCGTCGATTAGGAAGAGAGGTGTCAGACAATGCGCGAGAGACATGCCTAAAGATAATGTGCGTACATGAGACACGTAGGTAGGTCCATGTATATAGAAAGGGTCAATGGGAATTGTGTGTGTGTATGCTTGCAAGAGGAAGAGTGCTTGTGATAAAGGTTAGTGAAAACAGTTGTAAATAATTACGAGAGGGATGGAGGGTTATATCTAGAGCATGTGTGCGAGAAAGATACCTCGAGATAGAGTGTGTGAGCATGTGTTAGAGACCACCGATGGAGAGTGAAACTACACATAAAAGACTGATGTACACATATTAAAGAAATAAATTGTATCCAGAGATTAGGATGGGATCATGATATTTGCAATTCGCGTAAGGAACGATCATTGATCCATCAGACATCTAGATTCTATCGAATTTGAGCATGTCTATGTTATTATTCGACACAATTGATCCACATAGTTAGTATTTTGAACTCCAGACAATGCATCGCTTTCGCAATCGAATATAAACGTGAGTATAGTTCATGTTGTGTGTAAAGCACATTATACATATGAAAGTTACACAATGAACATTATAAATATCTACCTATGAACTAGCATACATTTGAACTCAACTTAAGGTGGTTTAAAAAAATCGAATTCAACATGAAGTCCATTCAATTATTTGAATTTGATATCATGGCATTTGTAAATCATACCTAAATTATGGGGGCACCAATCTTTGCTCTGATTTTGTACATAATAGCATATGTAGTCGTGTACAAAATAGATTCAAGTTTAGCTCCTCCATTCCAAAATAATCATAGTTATAGTATTTTCAAGTGTCAAAATTTCAAAAAAAACCTGGATAATTTAATGAGGTTTTCTAACATACAAGGTCAAATATAACGTTGTCTATTTAGGTCAATCCTCATAGTTCAAGAGTACTCTAAACGTGAATGCTTGTGTTTCGAAATTTCAAACAAAGCGCCAAAAGAGCCTCTACTCGCCCAAAACCACGTGAGACCAATGTTTGGTGGTACAAGGAAATTACTTTTCTAATAACTCCGACCCATGAAACCTACCGGCCCGATGTCCAAAGGTCTAAACTGGGGTAGGTTTGTAGCTTCATCTAGACGCCACACAACTGCCTCTGAAAAACATTCATACACAATGGTCGCCTAAGCACACATGCACGTGGCCGAAATCGCTCCCGCCCACTATTTGGGACACCTGGGATTACCATCCTACCCCCAACCCCCAGTAGGTCTGAAATTTAAGAGGGGGGCAAAGTTTGTACTTTCCCCAAATTTCAAACAAGCGCGTCCCATCTCATGTTCAAAAAAGCCAAAAACAAGCGTGTCCCAGACCGAAACATGGTTCTCCCCCATCCCCCGCCCCCACCCACCAGTCCGATTCCCCATTCGTACTCCGTGGGCGCCAAAACTACCTCTCCACCAGCCGCGAAACCCCGAGTCCTCCATCCGCCAACCCATGCCACCCATCAACCGCCGTCCTCCTCCATCACGCCGGAGCCGATGCCCCAATGTCGGCGTCCACCTAAACACCCTCCACGGCTAGTAGTTGAAGCCGAGGCCAAGCCGTCCGTACCCGAGCCAGTTCAACCACGTCGTCCTGCGCCTCACCGCTGCCGCTCCAACTTTGCCATCGTCCACGGCACCAGAGATGTTCCTGCTACGCCGTCCTTCGCCACCTCGGATCTGCTTCCCCTCCACCGATATACGGCCACGGCAACATAGTCAACAATTTGGCCATGGGTTTGTCCAAGGAACCATGGCTCTCCAAAACATTGGTTCCCCCGGGAAAGACAAGAAGATCGCTGTGACATATCGACACCACACTGGCAACCGATACCGGTACTCCTCTTCCCTTATTCGTGCAAATCTTACGTGTCTTCTTGCATAGTATTCAGCCCATGTAAGACACTAGTTGACTGCTTCTTCTTCATACTAGATGTTCCTAGTAACTCGTGATGCACAAGGTTTCTCCTCATATACTATTTCACCTTAGCTACAGGTCCGTCGCCCCCCCCCCCCCGA
>NC_041393.1:69127652-69154922 GCF_002162155.2 Triticum dicoccoides
CGAATTTCAATTCTTGGCCAGTTGATTCCCAATTAACGGAAGCATTCCCCGGCATAACAAATGCTAGTACGTCTATTACGCCGGGGAAGCAGCGCCTTGGTGTTTATCTTAGGGGCATGTGTGGCCTAGAGCTACTAGCGCCTGATCTGGAGACTAGAGGTTGGCTGGGATTAAAGGGATGGCCTGGGGGCGCTGCTAAGCACGGCGGTGGTGTGAGGTCGAGGGGAGGGCGGGGCGGCGGAGGCAGGGGTCTAGGCCGGTGGTCGCTGGCGGTTCGAGAAAGATCGTCAACAGTGACTGGCGGGAGGTAGATGAAGGCCATCTGCCCGTTCCTTATAGATCAGACGGTTCATTAAAATTTTGACTGACCTATTTATTTTCAGTCAACTATTATCTTAGATATGACCACATGTGGTGGTGTGCTGGAGGAGTACCTGCATTTCCTGTGCTCATATATTACAAAATCATACGGAGTAGAATCTAGTTTTGTTTGCCATGCAATGTTGTAGAGCTATCATATGTCTCCTGCCATATATATTTCAGCCACCTGTTATCTGCTACTTTTACAGTGCACTAGTTCTGCACACACTTCACCCATACTCTCACTATTGTGTTTTTATGCAAGGGTATTTCAAAGTCTGCCTCGAGGGAAGCAGAAAAGAAAAGAGAGAAGTTGCTCCAGCTTGCTACGCAGGTAGGGACGGCATGTTACATCTCTATAAAGGGTGCAATGTCAGCAGATGGAGACGGTAAACGTAGCTCTGGACTTGATGACCTCGCTCGCAATGAACCACCATCCCAGGTGCTTGATTTAACTTCGCGGTGTCATATGTGGTTACAGTATCCATATGGTGTCTAGCTTGTATTCGAAAGGCCAATGTCGGTCTTTATGAAGACAAGGAAATATATTTTTTACATGAACCACCATCCCGTGAGCACCAGAAGACAAATAGCTATTCAGGGCACTGGCCGAGCCAGTGACAAGCCAGCAAAGACGGGCATCACCTGGAAGCCAACTAAAAAGCCGCGATGGTGGCGAAGCAACCCGCCTCCTACCAGGCTCTCAGGTCCTAGATGATCATGCTCACCACTCTAGCCGGATGTCTAGCTTGTATTGCTTCCAATTTGGTTAAATTGCATCTTCTTAGCTTACACATTATACCTTTGAATATGCATGCCTTTCTGTTTTTGGTACATACTAGTACATCTGTGTATTAACCATGTTCTTACATCAAACTAATGTTCTTGTGTATCCCTCATCAGTCACTTATGATGAGCCAGTCAGGCAAGTGGACTACTCCTCATTTAAAGAATGCAGCGTCAGCCTCCCAACATGATTCTCAAGAAATAACAAGGTTAGATGAAGATAGCGAACGTAGCTTTGTAGTTGATTACCGCATTTCCCCTACACTAGCATCGCAGGTGCTTTCTCTAACTTGGTAGCGTGATATGTGGTTGCATGTTTCATATGGTGTATAGATTGTAATTCTTCCAATCTGGTTAAACTGCATGTGCTAGTCTACTTAGCTTATACATTATACCTGTTAATGTGACATGCCTTCCTGTATTTAGTACATAGTACATCTGTCTATTAATTAAGCATGTCCTTACATAAAACTATTTTTTTTTTGTATCCCACATCAATCAATATGATGAGACACCTTTAGTATATGCAGTGCGATATTAGTTGCATCTTTCATATGATTTATAGCATGCGCTGCTTCTAATTTGTTGAAATTCCATTTATGATGGGACGCTTTTAACTTGGCAGAGTCATATTGGTTGCATATTTCATGTGGTGTCTAGCTTGCATTGCTTCTTATTTCTGGGAATGGTTTCTGCTTAGTTTACACAAACAGTTGTGAACATGCCATGCCGTCTATTTTTCGTACATATTCCATCCTGGTATCATGTGTTTGCCTTACCTCAAAGTAGTGATTGTCAGTATCATGCATGAATGAGTTCTGAAGAGAGAATTTTATTGCTTTTTCTTGTTGGTTTTACTTGACAATTCAAAATCAATAAAGCGGAAGGAAGTTAGCAATGTAGCGGATAAAGGTGCTCCTTCCGAACGGAGGGCCTCTACAGTTTCTACTCCTCCACACCCCCAAGATGATTTCCAAGACAACACATGCATAGACACTCAACAAAGCTGTGTTTATGATGAGCACGTCTCCCCTAGTGCACCATCACCGGTGCTCCCTCTAACTTGGCACTGTTATATGTGGTTGCATGTTATGTGTGATATCTAGCTTGTATTGCTTCTAATTTTACTGAATTCCATCACCTTACTTTACACATTATACTTGAATAAGACACATGTTCCTATTTCTAGAACATACAATATCTGTCTATCACACCATGTTCTTACATCAAATTACTACTGTTGTGTAACCTATAAAAATCACTTATCATAAGGCATGTTTGACTTCGGAGTGTGATATAGGTTACATCTCACATTCTTTTCTATCTTGTACTACTAATTTGTTGAAATGTCAGTTATGACTAGACATTTTAAATTGGTAGAGCGATATTCGTTGCATCTTTCATATGATGTCTAGCTTTCATTGCTTCTAATTTGTTGAAATGCCTTCTCCTTAGTTTACACATCATTAGATGTGAATATGCAATGCTATGCATATGCAATGGCACTAATGACGAGAGACCTCTAACATGGTAGTGTGATGTTGTTTGCATCTTGCATATGATTTATTTCTTGTACTACTTCACATTTGTTTAAACGCCATTTATTACAAGACACTGTTAACTTGCCAAAGCGATATTTGTAGCATCTTTCATATGGTGTCTACCTTCCATTGCATTGCTTCTAATTTGGTGAAATGTCTTCTGCTTAGTTTACACATCATAGTTCTGGTTACCTCTTCCGTCCTATTTTTCGTACATATTACATCCTCCTATCATGTGGTTGTCTAGCATCAAAGTTCAATTCGTCTGCATCACGCATCAAATTGTTCTGAAGAACTAAATTGTTATTCGTTTTTCTTGTCGGCTTGACTTAACATGGCATAGAGAAAGAGGAAGAATCATAGAATGGCAGGGAATGAGAAGCGGATGAATTCTGCAGATTCTGCTGGTACTAATGGTGCAATAGAAGGTCAAAGTCCAATGGAAAATTCTACAAACAGGGCATCCCATGCTACACGAGCTGCAAAAAAAGCCAAATAGAAACAAATAGCTGCCACCAAACAAGCAGAGACAGCCCTAGTTCTTGCAACACCTTCCACAGTACTACCAGCTGCACGATTTACTCGTGCGTCAACTGAGTTAGCAGCACGTTCCCAAGCTCCCTTGCCACCTGACACTACTTCCCAATCACTCTTGACACAAGACGAGTTGGCAATATCAGATGAACCTTGTGAGCTTCAACAGGAAGAAGGTAGTTGCTGGAGTCAAGTTACAGTTGCATGCTTCTTTATATGTAGTCTCGCACCTAACACTTCCTATGTTCGTTGTTGGACTAGCACCTAGGCGCAAGAGGAAACAAACATCAGGGATAATGCTCGATAGGTTAACTAAATCTAGAGGAGGAAGAATGGAGATCCGTTTTGAGGCAGGTTTAAAAAGGCCACGTGATGCTACAGAGTCAGCCAAGTTAGTATTAGAGGCAGCGGTTGCCGTTAGGTGTCATGTACGTATCCTCCCAACATGGATTCAGTACAGAAATGACAAAGGCGAAACCCAGTTCAACACCTTCCTCGACCATTTATCTGTAAGTATGGTTATGTATGGAAACTAGTAATATCATCTTGCTCTGTCCCATACTTTCTAGGTTGCTGATAATGAGACTCCCATAATTTTCAACAGATGAGGTTCAAGTTGGATAGCCAAGATGATGCAAACAGACAAGCTTGCACCCATGTTTTCAAGTCTTCTCTGCGACAGTATCGGTATAACTTGAGGAAAACTCACTTTGAAGGCAAGGCCAACAGTGAACTTTCCCAAACATCTCCAATGGAAAATATATCGGATGAAGACTGGAGGGGCCTTGTTAAACACTGGTCTGATCCGAAGTATTAGGTACATTATATATATGTGATCAGATCACATGTTGAAGTCCTATTTACGCACGTGCCACACAAATCTATCGTCTTGTAGGTGAACTGTTCAAAGAACAAGGCCAACCATACAAAAGTGAAATTCCAACAGACGACAGGATCTCGTAGCTATATTGCACACTACGAGGCTCTTGTAATTAGCTGTTATTTCACTCTTTTCGCTGTACCATATTATCAGATCTATATTGACTTGTTCGAAATGCAGAGGAAAGCCCGCAAGGACCAAAAAGTACCTGAACCAAATGTTGTGGAAATCTTCAAGGACTGTCACACCAGTAAGAAGAAGGGCATGACTACACCAGTCAAAGCCGCTATTGTAAGTCCTTAATCCTCATGCCTTTTAACTACTGCTTACTCTGACTTGTGCCTTGAACTGCATGGTTTGCAGCCAACGTCTATTACTCTTTTCAAATTTATACACAATTGTCTTAGCGTATCATTGCACCTTACAAGGTTTAAAAGATAGGAGTGATGTTCCTTTGATCTTGACCCGTAATCTAGTTCCGTGCTGGACTTGCCCACACAATGTTACAATTGCCTGTTTGTCTGTTCTCAGTTGTTTTGTGATATGAATGATGTCATACTATGCACGTATTATAAACTTCGTATCTTTATCCTTAGCCCTTAATACAATGTGAAGAAATAGACAATACATTAGCGATGGTACATGGTCATATGTTTGGAACCTGGTTTTATTATGTACTTTGCAATAAATTACAACTAATATTTTACATGGGTTCACCAGAATAAGTTATGTATATAGACCAAAGCTATTTTGTTTGGTTTTGCTGCCTCCTTAATATCTTTTGTTCTGGTACTACTAATGTAAAATCTCAACTTTTCAGCGAGCTATGGAAAAAATGGTGGAACCGCCACCTTCTGAAGGTGGCTAGGCAACTATAACCGCAATGTCAACTCTTGCTGCAGTGGGTCAGTACCTGTCCACTAATAGTGCCAGAAGCACGTTCCTGTGTAATACTGGGTGGGTTGTTAAGGAAATCTCGTCCAAACTGCCTCATGATCAAGATATGCAAGCTCAAAGCAATGTTGTATCTGCGCTCCAGACACAAGTCCATTCCCTAACAGAGATCCTTTGTGAAATAAGGAGAGACATTATTCGATGTCGTCAAGATACGCATGGTTTTGAAACCAGACTATCAGACATTTGCTATGTTGTTCAGGAGCCTAGGAGAAATGAAGGCGAGGGTTATGGTGCTCCATCGGATAATACATCATGAAAACGTAACAGTCAGGTCAAATGAACTGAGCTTCTGAACTTCTGGTGGTGCATTTATCTGCAAGACTGTTAAGTTTTATGCCAACCTTCCTTTTGTTATATAGTTGTAATTTGTTTTGGTGCGATAAAAAATTTGTTCTTAACGTGTAGCCACCGACTGAAGAAAACAGCAAGCCATTTTTGTATAGTGTAGGGTGTTCCCCATATTTGCACTGGTGGCGATCTTTGATGCCGAGTGGATGTAATCTGTGCAATCGCCTTAATAGCCTAGCATTAGTTTAGGCCTTATTTATTTCCTAGTCTACTTTTTCCCTGGTTTGTTAGTGGCCGCAACAACCATGGGCCATATACGGGTCATAGGATCCATGGGTCTCCTACGGGCCGTCGACAAATGGGCCTCCATCAGGGCCATAGAATCGGTGGGCCTCGGGTTGTCGGATAAATGGGTCTACATGGGCCGTAAACGAGCGTAATTTGTATCGGCCCAGCACGGTAATGGGCCGTTAACAGGCCGGAGGACAGCAAAGGCTTAATTCTGTCACAGGCATAACGGGTCGTTATTGGGCCAGAATATAGGACGGTCTGGAAACGGCGCAACGGGTTAACAGGCCAGAAACGGGCCGACTCTTGCCATGGGCCGAATTTGGCCCATTAGGGGAACATGGCAGTAAAGGGCCGGAAGTAATCAAGGGCCGAAAAGGATCCCAAGAGTGTATGGGTTGTCAATAGGATGAAAGCAAACACGGGCTGGAAACGGCGCAACGGGTTAACATGCCAGAAACAGGCCGACTCTTGCCATGGGCCGAATTCGGCCCATAAGGGGAACATGCCAGTAACGGGCCGGAAGTAATCGAGGGCCGGAAAGGAGCCCAAGAACGTATGGGCCGTCAATAGGCCGAAAGCTAACACGGGCTGGAAATGGCCCATGTGAATCACGGGCCATTAATGGGTACAAAGAAAATTACTGTTCATTATTGGCTAGAGTCATCGTGGGCCTCTAAAGGGCCTAAATATACGAAGGCCTCATGTGGGCCGAAAGACATCATGGGCCATACATGGGCCGAAAGTGAAATGGGCTGGTGTTATATTCGATGGCCCACATGACGTTGTTGGGACGATTTCCGTTAGGGCCTAACAGGCTGTGAGTTTCCGGGCCGTAAAATGGGCTATTTGCAAAGAGACCGTTAACAGGCTTTTCATGGGCCAGCCCATTAACTTTTGACCAAGTCAAATGGGCCGGCTTTGTAAGCTAAATGGGCCAGTGGTGGGTCGTGGCACGTGTCGACATATCATAGGCACCTATCTAACCCACTGACGAACTCACACGTGTTTCCTCCGGCCAATAAGAATTTTACACGTGGAAATTTCCCATTGGTCCGGGCTGTTAATGGTTATCGGATCCAAAACCCGACCCAATAGCTTACCGGTGTTCCATTACGGTGGATGCCATGTGTCGGTCACCCTTGACGAAAGCACTTCTGTGACGCGCGATTTATCGTCATGGAAGTGGACACTTCCGTGATGATAATTTTGGTAATGTCATGGAACACTTCTACGACAGCACATGTATGACTATCTTGATTCTGTCATAAAATCGTCATGGATGTACATGCATGACAGAAAATGCAACCTACTGTGATAAACACATATCATCACGGAAGTGTATTTTTTTGTAGTGATACCATCATAGTGCTTAGGCGAAGCCCTGCGCCAGTAGCATCATCATCACCATCGCCATGCCGACGTTCTAACGGAACTCACCTTCATCATCAACTGGATCAAGAGTACAAGGGACGCCATCGAGCTGATCGTGTGCTGAACATGGAGGTGCCATACGTTCGGTACTTGATCGATTGGATCGTGAAGAAGTTCGACTACATCAACCGCGTTATTGAAACACTTCCGCTTTCGGTCTACGAGGGTACGTGGACACACTCTCCCCTCTCATTGCTATGCATCACCTAGATATATCTTGCGTGATCGTAGGATTTTTTTTGAAATTACCGCGTTCCCCAAGACTACCATGGCCTTTGCCATTAGGCACTTGTGAGCATTGTCCTTGTAGTCTTTCATGTAGTTGTAGGTGACCACATCACCACTCTTGTTCACTATCCTCAAGTGTTTCGAGAATCTTGAGCAACTCCGGCAACACCACTAACATCATCTAGATCAGATTCTTCATGAGCAACCATTGCTTTCCCATCTCTCTTCTTGAGCTTGGAGTTCAAGTGATTTGGCAACTTCTTCTTGGGAAAGTTCATGGGAAACCTTGGTTTATTTCTCTCTTCTTATAAGGGCACCCGTTGGAGAAGTTGTTGGTTTCTTCACAGTTGTAGCATTTCCTCACTTTCTTCTTTTGGAACCTTCCGTTGAATTTTCCCGTGCTAAACTTCTTGACAAAGAGAGCAATGTCTTCATATGACGGGCTCTCATCTGAGTCAATCTCATCACCATCCTCATCATCATCTTATTCTTCTTCTTGTTCTTCACTTTGCTCTTCTTCACATACATGCTTGGCCTTCAATGCAAGATTGATCTTAGATGTTGAGGTACCATGCATGGCAAGATGTTTGTGGCATTTGCCTTTGACTCTTCAAATAGTTCGAAAGTGGATATGATGTCATCTAGAGTCATTTCCTTGAAACCATGGTGTTTTCTTATGTCCCACATCATTTGGTGATGATATGGAGCAAGAGCATGAAGCAACTTATCCATGAGAAATCGCTTAGTCAAGTTGAATCCATCTTGAGTCTTGTCACATTCGCATGGCTCAATGTCGACGGTGAGAGTCATGAGACACTCAAGTAGTTTCTTGGGAGATTCACCTTTCTCCATACAAAAGTTTTGCAATTGACCCTTGGCAATTTCATATTGAGCAAGCCGAAGAGTGGAAGTACCGGTCTTGGTCCTCACAATGATATCCCATAATTCCTTGGCACTTGTGATATGTATGTATGGTCTCCTTTGCTTGTCAGGCATACCTCTTCTTATGCACATGGTTGTTGTGTAGTTGAGATTCTTGTCATAAACCTCTCTTGGACTAAGATTCTTGGGGTCAACAGCTTGGTAGCCATACTCCAAGATGTCCAACGTTTTATCATTTCCATATCGAAGATGATCCTGCATAGAAACTCTCCACAAAGCAAAATCGGTAGTGTCATCAAGCAAAGGAGATTTTCCTTGAGGGTTATACTTAGGTTTCTCTATTTGAGGTCTTGCATAAAGCCAAGGAACACTAGAGTGTTCATTACTAGGAGGTTGTTGGCCATGTGAGGGAGTTGGCACAGTTGGCCTCGAGGCCGCTCCACAAGAAAGTGGTGCAAGCATCATGGTTACTATGGCTATCCTCATTTGGACCAAGGCCTCAATAGAGGCATCATGCTCCTCCTTTTGCTTAGCAAGAGCTCGTTCCAGATCCTCTGAAGTGAAGGAGTTAGCTTCCATGGAAGCCGCGCCCATACTCTTCGGATCTGCAACAAGGGGAGTCACATTGGGGTTCATCTCGCTCTAGGGTAGTTAATCCACAACAATAGAGCACGAGGCTCTGATACCAATTGAAAGGATTGAGATGGACCTAGAGGCGGGTGAATAGGTACAATTACAAATTTTAATTGTTACTTAGCAATTTTAGGCAATAATGCGGAATATGAAGTTGAGTCTAACAATGGAAAGTGTGAAGCTATGAGCTTAGCAAGGTAAACAAGTAAGTCAAGTAGGAGAGTAAGCAAGCACAATATGATATAAGTAAAGACTCAGAGAAAAGTAACCACAGGTAGGAAGTTAGGTTTAGGGATAACCGCAACTCCGAGAGACGAGGATGCATGCCGATGTTCACTTCCTTGGAGGGAAGCTACGTCACCGTTAGAGAGGTGTGTGTTACCACGAAGGCACACCAACGCCACGAAGGCTCACCCGATTCTCCCTTTGAGACAAAAGCACGATGGAGTTTCTCAACCACTAGTGGTAGACCTTGGGGTGGTCTCCAAACCCTCACAAACTTTCTGGGGTTAATCACAAAGAACGATTCCTATCCGAATGACTCCTACTGCCTAGGTGTCTCCAACCTCCAAGAGTAACAATAATGATGGGGAAAAGCTCAAGACTTGCTCAAATCACGAATTCCTATGGTGCAAAGAAGGGGAAGGAGTGGATCTATCACTTGGGTGGACAACTTCTCTCAAATGCTCTCAAATCCCTTAGGGATCTAAGATTTGGTGTTGGAGTGTGTGAGAGAGAGTGAAGATGTGTTCTCGAGGATGCTTGAAGTGAATGGTCATCCCTATCACGGGATAGGAGAGAGATATTTATACTATGCCTCAATAAGTGGCCGTTAGAGCCCAAAACAGCACAGCAGCGTCGGATGTCCGTTGCACAGCGGATGACTGAAGGCTTGACAGACACCGGACGTCCGACAGGGACCGGGCGTCCGATGCTTTCGCACAGTATAGTGGGTACCGGACGACCGGAGGATCCAGACGACCGATGTTTAGGCTCTATGGAGAATGTACCAGACGACCAAAGAATATCGGACGACTAAGGGCTCTGCAGACAATGGACGTCCGACAAGGACCGACGGCCGATGTTTTGGCTCTAGATAGGATTTGCCGGACGTCCGGTGCACACCAGACGACCCATGTTTTGGCTCTGTATAGAAGCGGTCGGACGTCCAGTGAGTCCCGGTCGTCCGACAGAGATGAAGATCAGACACTGACTTTGAAGTAGTTGTTTGAGCAAGACTTCAGCAATAACCCATGTTCCCTCTTAATAGTGCGGGATCCTATAGTCAAGAATAAACATCAAGATAGTCTTGTTTCTCTGTTCTTGATGAGGTTAAACATTTCCGAAGTCATAATCCACACACACAATTGATTCCTAGGGGACTAAAACCTGAGATGTACTTGACAAACTTTGTTAGTCCCCTATGAGTGTATTTTCATCAACATCAAAATAATATTTAGGGCAAGATTGCACTTTCACCGGCAAGCTTGCCGGGTCCACCAGGGGCGGGGATCCCCGCCAAGACACCACCGCTGCACTGCACAGCAACTTAAGTCACTTAACAGTGCGGTGTCGAGCCCCCAAGTGATTAAGTGGCCCCTCCTAAGCTCGTGGCAGCCCGTTGGAAGATAAGGTTTATCCAAATGACACCCGTCCGGAGGCATGTCAAGATGATAAGCAAGAGAGGATTAAGCGGCTCGGCAGGCTTGCCGGGTTTAACCCTCCGCATGAAACCTAGCAGTGCATTTAATCCACTTTGTATTAACTGCCAGAGTTAGGTATGATAGTACTATTGGCTATCTATCAGCAGATAAAGACTTTTTTGCCATCGTGGTTACCCCTTAAGCTATAAAAAAGGTCCAAGGCGACCTAATAAAGGATTCGGACCCCCACACACTTGTACGCGCGTAGCTGCTCTCCCTGAGGCACCCGTGCTGAACTTGAGTGTTGTGTGCTCGTTTGTGTTATTCCACTCAATCCAACAAAGCAGGAGTAGGGTTTTACGCTAGCCAGCGGCCCGAACCTGGGTAAAAAACACCAGTGTCACCACCGTCGTGTTGTTTCATGGCTTCTGCTCTTTGTGCAACGTGATCTCCCCCCTTGCCGAACTAGAAAGGGGTTGATGGCCCCATAGATGAGCATCATCCCCCATGACACTCATCAAGCTTTGGTGCATCCGTCTACCGCTCAAAATTAGGATATTCATGTGGCAATGGATTCGTGGGGGACTTCCTTTACGGGTGGAGGTCTTCAAATGCTATGGCCTCGGAGATGGTATTCGTCCCTTGTGCGATACGAGGACTCCAACCATACCTTTTCCTGTGCGTCGGCCAAATTCATGTGGATTTGCTTTCGAGAAGTGACAGGCCACAGGTGGTGCCACGTTAAGTTTCCAGATCTCTATGAGGAGTTGCAGGCCTGTGTGATTGGGAACTACCACATTAGGTGGTTGGGGATCAGGGTTCTCTCGTGGACATTGTGGACTATTCGGAACAAGCACTACTAGGGAAATGCGTATACACGGGAGCTCACCGGTAGCACTTTTTATAATAAAGCACTGCTGCTAAAGAACGGTAGCGCTTGTGCTGGAAGAGCGCTACTACTATGCACATAGCGGTAGCGCTTTAGTTATAAAACACACAACTACTCTAATCGCCAAACCATTGTAGGCAGTCTAGGTATAATAGTAGCGCTCGTAAGTAACAAGCGCTACTGCTATTGTGCATAGCAACAGCGCTATCCTCTAACCAGCGCTACTGCTAAATAGCAGTAGCGGTGATTGCTCAATAATGCTACTACTACGGTTACCTTATGCACACCCCGGCGCGCGCGCATCCCTCACTCTCCCCTCACACTCTCACGCGCCCACTACTCCGCCGCGCGCCGTCGCCGCCGTCAGCCCCAGGGTATCTGCCTCCCTCCCTCCTTCCTCCTCTCACCGCCCTTCTCTCCCCCTCCTGCCACATCCCTCCTCTCTCCTCCCTCCTCACGCCGGTGGCCCTCGCTCCTCCCTCCTCTCCCTCATCCTACCGCCGCCCTGCTCCCTTTTCCCACTGCCCTCCCCTCTCCTCCCTTCCACAGCTGCCCGAAGCCCTCACTCCTCCCTCCTCCTCCTCCTCCTCCCACTGCCCTCCTGATAACCCACAAGTATAGGGGATCGCAACAGTTTTCGAGGGTAGAGTATTCAACCCAAATTTATTGATTCGACACAAGGGGAGCCAAAGAATATTATCAAGTATTAGTAGCTGAGTTGTCAATTCAACCACACCTGAAAGACTTAATATCTATAGCAAAGTATTTAGTAGCAAAGTGGTATGGAAGTAATGGTAACGGTGGCAAAAGTAACAGTAGCAGTTTTGTAGCAATCATAACAGTGTCAACGAAAAAGTAACTAATCAAAGATCAATATGAAATGAGCTCGTAGGCAATGGATCAATGGAGGATAATTATGTTGGATGAGATTCATCATGCAATAGTTATAACATAGGGTGACACAGAACTAGATCCAATTCGTCAATATAATGTAGGCATGTATTCCGAATATAGTCATACGTGCTTATGGAAAACAACTTGCATGACATCTTTTGTCCTACCCTCCCATGGCAGCAGGGTCCTAATGGAAACTAAGGGATATTAAGGCCTCCTTTTAATAGAGTACTGGACCAAAGCATTAGCACTTAGTGAACGCATGAACTCCCCAAACTAAGGTCATCACCGGGAAGTGTCCCGACTATTGTTACTCCGGGTTTGCCGGATCACAACACATAGTACGTGACTATAACTTGCAAAATAGGATCAAGAACATAGATATATTCAGGAAAACATAATAGGTTCAGATATGAAATCATGGCACTCAGGCCCTAGTGACAAGCATTAAGCATGGCAAAGTCATAGAACATAATGGATACTAGGGATCAAACCCTAACAAAACTAACTAGATTACATGGTAAATCTCATCCAACCCATCACCGTCTAGCAAGCCTATGATGAGATTATTCACACATGGCGGTGACCATCATGAAATTGGTGATGGAGGATGGTTGATGATGACGTTGGCGATGGATTCCCCTCTCCGGAGCCCCGAACGGACTCCAGATCTGCCCTCTCGAGGAAGAACAGGGCTTGGCAGCAACACCGTATCGTAAAATGTGATGAATCCTTCTCTTTGTTTTTTTCTCGCTGAACGTGAATATATGGAGTTGGAGTTGATGACAGTGGAGGTCCAGGGGGCCCACAAGACAGGGGGCACACCCAGGGTGGTAGGGCGCGCCCCCACCCTTGTGGCTAGGGTGTGGGTCCCTTCGGCTGATTCTTTCACCAATATTTTTTATTTATTTCAAAATTTATCTCCACGAAGTTCCAGATCATTTTGAGAACTTCTATTTCTGCACAAAAATAACACCATGGCAGTCCTACTGAAAACAACGTCAGTTTGGGTTAGTTCCATTCAAATCATGCAAATTAGAGTCCAAAACAAGGGCAAAAGAGTTTGGAAAAGTAGATACGATGGAGACGTATCAACTCCCCCAAGCTTAACCCATTGCTTGTCCTCAAGCAATTCAGTTGACAAACTGAAACTGATAAATAAATTTTTTATAAACTCTGTTCGATCTTGTTGTTGCAAATATGTAAAGCCCACATTCAAGTTTTCAGCAAAGATAATGAACTAACCGTATTCACAATGACATTTAGGTCTCACATTTACTCATATCAATGGCATAATCAACTGCGAGTAATAATAATAAATCTCGGGTGACAACACTTTATCAAAACAATCATGATTTGATATAACAAGATGGTATCTCGCTAGCCCTTTCTGAGACTGCAAAACATAAATGCAGAGCACCCCTGAAGATCAAGGACTGACTAGACATTGTAATTCATGGCAAAAGAAATCCAGTCACAGTCATACTCAATATCAATTCATAACAATGCATACAAAATGGAAGTGGTGCTCTCTAGCTGATGCTTTTTATAAGAGGAGGATGACTCAGCAAGAAAAGTAAAAAGATAGGCCCTTCGCAGAGGGAAGCAAGGATTTATAGAGGTGCTAGAGCTTGAAATAGAGATAAATAATATTTGGGCGGCATACTTTCATTGTCAACATAACAACCAAGAGATCGCGGTATCTTCCATGCTACATACATTATAGGTGGTTCCCAAACAGAATGATAAAGTTTATACGCCCCATCCACCAACAAACACATTCCATGGCTGGTCCAAAACAACGGGTAGCGTCCAAAAAACAACAATCCTGGGGGTGTTTTGTTTGCAATTATTTTGATTTGATTTGAGCATGGGACTGGGCATCCCAGTTACCGGCCATTTTCTCGTGAATGATGAGCGGAGTCCACTCATCGTGAGAATAACCCACCCAGCATGGAAGATGTAGACAGCTCTAGTTGCTACATGAGCAATTTGAGCATACAAAACAGAATTTCATTTGAAGGTTTAGAGTTTGGCACATGCAAATTTACTTGGAACGGCAGGTAAATACCACATATAGGTAGGTATGGTGGACTCATATGGAACAACTTTGGGGTTTATGGAAGTGGATGCACAAGCAGTATTCCCGCTTATTACAGGTGAAGGCTAGAAAGAGACTGGGAAGCGACCAACTAGAGAGCAACACAGTCATAAACATGCATTAAGATTAACCAACAATGAGTGCAAGCATGAGTAGGATATAAATCACCATGAACATAAATATCATGGAGGCTATGTTGATTTTGTTCAACTACATGCGTGAACATGTGCCAAGTCAAGCCACTCAAATCATTCAAAGGAGGGTACCATCCTATCATACTACATCACAACCATTTTAATAGCATGTTGGCACGCAAGGTAAACCATTATAAACTCCTAGCTAATTCAGCATGGCATGAGTAACTATAATCTTTAATTTGTCACTACAAACATGTTTCATTCATAATAGGCTGAATCAAAGACGATGAACTAATCATATTTACACAAACAATATAGGTCAAGTTCATACTAGCTTTTCCTCATCTCAATCATTTCATCATATATCGTCATTATTGCCTTTCACTTGCACGACCGAATGGTGTGGATAATAACAATGGTGCACGTACATTGGACTAAGCTGGAATCTACATACATTTATTCAAATAAGAAGACTAGGTAATATGGGCTCTTTGTTAGATCAATAATAATGCATATGAGAGCCACTCGTCATTTTCATCGTGGTCTTCTCCTCTAGACCCCCAAAGAAAAGAAAAGAAATTCAAAGAACAAGAAAAAATATTTACACGGGAAAGCTCCCAACAAGCAAAAGAAGAATGAGAAATCTTTTTGGGTTTTCTTATTAATACTACTACAAGCATGGAAAGTAAACTAGCTAGAAGCTACAACTAAGTTTTTTGTTTGTTTTACTCAAAGTTTTTCAAAAACACAAGAAGAAAGCTGGAAAAGAAAATAAACTAGCATGGATAATATAATGAAAAAGGATGAACACCGACAACTAGAGTGAGAAATATGTCGGTGAGAAATATGTACTCCCCCAAGCTTTGGATTTTTGCCTAAGTTGGTCTAAGCCCATGGATCAAAGTAGCCCTCTCCGGTGTACTGAGGAGGATCTTGGGGGTTCCACTGGTTAGCGAGCTCCTGCGGATCCCACTGATGAATAGACTCCTGATATGGATCAGGTGATGGCTCTGGCTCCGGATCTGGGGATCGTGTCCCCCTCCAATATGCGTGAATATCCACGGGCGACACAAAGTACGTGCCTGAATGAAGATCGAACAAAGTAGGTGCAGGCAAGGTAACAATCTGAAAATTATCCTCGTCAAATATTAGGTTATAAATGAGTCTCTTTTCCTTATCATAGAGAAGAAAATCACGTGCTACCATACTCTTACAATTGAAGTAAATAGTGGGCAACAACTTTTCTTCTTTCTCATAGTGTCTAATAGGTATCTGAAAATATTTAGCAAGACGAGAAGCATAGATACCTCCAAATATAGTACCCTTTGTATGGTTTAGACTCAACCATTTAGCAACCATAGCGCCTAAACTCTAAGTTCTATCACGAAGTAAAGCATGGAACAAAATGGCAAGGTCAGGGGCACTAATGCCCCCACTGTGCCCGCGACCAATTAAACATCTACTAGCAAATAATGAGTAGTAGCACAGGACAGGAAAATGTATACTAGATGGTCTAGCTGTCGACACCTTTCTCCTTTCCCCTACAGTAATTTCATTAATAAAATCTCCCACATCACATGGACGTGGTTCCTCGATGCTGCCCTCAAAAGGTAACTTGCAAACCTCACAAAAATCATAGAGAGACATCTCCTTATACTCATCATATAAATAGAATTCTACCGAGGGTGGTGATCTCCTAGCATGAAAGTGAAAATTTTGCATAAAATTATTAGTGAGTAGGAGATATTGTTCACACTGGTCGTGGAGGAAGTCGGTGATGCCTGCATTCTCAGCCAAATAATAGAAATCCTGATAAATTTTGGCTGTCTCCAAACATGCATCACATGGTCAGACCTCCGCGGTGCGAGGAAGGTTGTACTTGGGTTTTTCATTCTCTTCATTCTCCTTTTCCTTCGAACACCGGCTCGAGGAGCCTCTCAACAATCTCCTCAACATTTTCTTCCTCTAAAAATTTCTGAAATTTTTAGTGACTCAAAATAAAAGTGAACTAAACTCAACAAGATTGATAGCAACTACTCCTACAAGTGCCTAGAAGCTAAATAGTGAATCAATACTACTTTGGACCATATAAATTTTACATGCAAGCTCAAGAACAGGGTCACCACAGCAGCAAAAATTTGCAATAATTAAATCACTAGAACAAAAACTAATTGGACCATTGGGGGAGTCACATACCGAAGAACAATCCCCCAAAGCAGTTTTGTGAATGGATATTTGAGCAAGGAGATCGAAAATGGCAGCTAAATGAGCAAGAACACGAGTTTGAGCTACGTGATGATTTTTTCTGGAGGAGGACGAAGTGGATGGGTGCTGGAATACGTGGAGGGGGGCCACGTGGGGCCCACAAGATAGGGGGTGCGCCCAGGGGGTAGGGCTCACCCTACACCCACGTGGCTAGCTGGTGTGGCCCCCTAGTGTGTTCTAAGTGCCAGAAATTCTCAAATAATCTACAAAAAAATATACTAAATTTTTAGGGCATTTGGAGAACTTTTATTTTCAGGGTATTTTTTTATTACATTGATGATTAACAAAACAGACAAAAAATACTATTTTTGCTTTATTTATTCTAAATAACAGAAAATAAAAGGAGGGTACATAAAGTTGTGCCTTATAAATTCATCCATCTCATGCTCATCAAAAGAATCCACTAACAAGGTTGATCAAGTCTTGTTAACAAACTTCTTAAAAGTCCTAGTTATCGACTAGAGGGGGGGTGAACAGGCGATTTTTATGAAAGTCTTCAAAACACAGTGGCTTTGAAGACAAACAAGTAAACAGAACCTATATAGTAAGCAGCGGAATGAAAACTACACTAGGCAAGCATTAGTCAAGCATACGATACAGTTGAAGCATGAAGACTAACTGTAGCTAGGTAGATAGGATCAGGATGGAAGACAACACGAAACCAAACAGATATAATTTTTCACACAGTGAAGTCAAATGAATCAGGAAGGCAAGCAATGACTTCACGAAGATAAACTGAAGAGTAATGAGAGTAGGGGATAGAACCAGTTGCTTGGTGAAGACAAGGATTTGATAGATCAGTTCCAGTTGCTGTGACAACTGTACGTCTGGTTAGGGAGGCTGAGATCAAACTCAGAAGACCGTGTCTTCACCTTGTTCTCCTTGAGCTAAGTACACCCAATCCTCGCCCAATCACTCTGGTAAGTCTTCAAGGTAGACTTCCAAACCTTCACAGACTTCGTTCACTGGCAATCCACTATGACTCTTGGATGCTCAGAACGCGACGCCTAACCTGCTAGAGGATTCACAGTCCTCAAGTGTAACAAGTCTTCAGATCATGCGGACAGAAAGACTTCAGTGATGCCTAACACTCCCTTGGCTCTGGGTGTTTTGGGCTTAGTCCTTGCAAGGATCTCTCTCTCAAATGCTTCGAAGGTGGGTTGCTCTCAAACGACAAAAGTCGTGCACTAACTCTGAGTAGCCACCAATTTATGGTGTAGGGGGTAGGCTATTTATAGCCAAGTGGCAACCTGACCTGATATGTCTGAAATGACCCTGGGCCAATAAGGAACCATCTCGTGTCCAACGGTCGGATTTCAAACACATGCGGCAGCTTGGCTTGGGCTACAAGCAAAGCTGAATCATCCAGCTCTGGATAAGGTTTGCTCTCATTGTCTTCGCTCGAAGACATAGGATTTGGTTGAGCATCACATCAGTCACTCTAACTTTGTTAACTTGGACCCCACTTAACAGTACCGTGGTTTCTATGACTCAATAAAGAAGAAAGGAAACTACGAAACAACAATCCATAGTCTTCAAGTGAATATTTTCACACGTCATAATCTTCATCGTGAATGTTTTCACGAACCACCATTGTCTTCAATGTCTTCATACATTTTTAGGGGTCATCTCTGGTAGGTAAACCGAATCAATCAGGGACTACTACCTGTGTTATCCTGCAATTCTCACAAACACATTAGTCCCTCGACCATGTTTGTCGTCAATACTCCAAAACCAACTAGGGGTGGCACTAGATGCACTTACACTTCTTTTGAATGACATGAAACCGAAGAATTTTCGAATAACACTAGGTTACTCAACGGGGATATGCAAGTCCCCAACAACAAGAATATCGTATTCTTTTTGACAGTAGGGAGAGGGAATTCAAAATCTCCAATTGTAATATTTGAGATATTTCCAATAGAATTGGTACTACGAACTTCAGGTTGTTTCTTCGGAAAGTGTGCCGTATGCTCATTACCATTAACATGAAAAGTGACATTGCCTTTGTTGCAATGAATAACAGCCCCTGCAGTATATAGAAAGGGTCTACCAAGGATTATCAACATACTGTCATCCTTGGGAATATCAAGCATAGCAAAGTCCTTTAAAATAGTAACGTTTGCAAACACAATAGGCACATCCTCACAAATACTGATGGGTATAGCAGTTGATTTATCAGCCATTTGCAAAGAGATTTTAGTAGGAGTCAACTTATTCAAATCAAGTCTATGATATAAAGAGAAAGACATAACACTAACACCGGCTCCAAGATCACATAAAGCAGTTTTAACATAGTTTATTTTAATGGAGCATGGTATAGTTGGTACTCCTGGGTCTCCAAGTTTCTTTGGTAGTCCACCCTTAAAAGTATAATTAGCAAGCATGCTGGAAATTTCAACTTCTGATATCTTTATTTTAATAGTGACAATATCTTTCATATACTTAGCATAAGGAGGCATTTTAAGCATATCAGTCAAACTTATACGCAAAAAGATAGGTCTAATCATTTCAGCAAAGCGCTCAATATCCTCATCATCCTTTTTCTTGGATGGCTTAGGAGGAAAAGGCATGGGTTTCTGAACCCATGGTTCTCTTTCCTTACCGTGCTTCCTAGCAACGAAGTCTCTCTTATCGTAACATTGATTATTTGATTGTGGGTTACCAAGATCAACAGCAGGTTCAATCTCTACATGATGATTATTACTAGGTTGAGCATCAACATGAACATCATCATTAACATTATCACTAGGTTCATGTTCATCACCAAATTGTGTTTCAGCATCAAAAATAGAAATAGCATTGGTTTTCTCAGGTGTGTCAATAACAAGTTCACTAGAAGTATGCAAAGTCCTATCAGTATTCTTTTTCTTTTTATTAGCGAGACTAGGTGCATCAGTATTAATTCTCTGAGAATCTTGCTCAGCTCTCTTAGGATGGCCCTCGGGATACAAAGGTTCCTGGGTCATTTTACCACCTCTAGTCATAACTCTAACAACATTATCAGTGTTCTTATTTTTTAACTCATAGAGGAAATCATCTTGTGCCTTATGTACTTGTTCTACTTGAGTCGTAACCATGGAAGCATGTTTACTAATAAGCTCAAGATCACTTTTAAATCTAGACATATAATCACTCTAGTGTTCAACCATATAAGCATTACGTTTCAATTGTCTACCAACATAAGCATTGAAGTTTTCTTGTTTAACAATGAAATTATCAAACTCATCCAAGCATTGATGAGCAGACTTATTATGAGGGATATCACCTTCATCAAATCTATAGAGAGAATTTACCTTTACTACCTATGTCGAGTTATCAAGACCATGTATTTATTCACTAGGTGGTAAATTTTTAACGTCTTTAGCTTTAATACCTTTTTCTTTCATAGATTTGTTTGCCTCTTGCATATCTCCAGGACTGAGAAATAGAATACCCCTTTTCTTCAGACTTAGCTTGGGCCTTGGTTCAGGAAGTGTCCAATCATTATCATTACTCAGTATATTATTCAATAGCAATTCAGCTTGCTCAACCATTCTTTCCCTAAAAACACAACCAGCACAACTATCCAGGTGGTCTCTGGAAGCATTGGTTAGTCCATTATAAAAGATATCAAGTATTTCATTTTTCTTGAGGGGATGATCAGACAAAGCATTAAGTAATTGGAGAATCCTCCCTGAAGCTTGTGGGAGACTCGCTTCTTCAATTTGCAGAAAGTTAAATATTTCCCGTAAGGCAGCTTGTTTCTTATGAGCAGGAAAATATTTTGCAGAGAAGTAGTAAATCATATCTTGGGGACTACACACACAAGCAGGAGCAAGAGAATTAAACCATATCTTATCATCACCCTTTAACAAGAAAGGAAACAATTTCATAATATAGTAATAGCGATTTTTTTCCTCATGGGTAAATAGGTGCTATATCATTCAATTTAGTAAGATGGGCCACAACAGTTTCAGATTTCTAACCACAGAAAGGATCAGATTCAACCAAAGTAATTAACTCGGGATCGATAGAGAATTCATAATCCTTATCAGTAACACAGATAGGTGAAGTAGAAAACGCATAATCATATTGCATTCTAGCATTCAAAGATTTTTCTTTTAGCTTAGCTAACAGTTTCTTAAGATCATATATATCATTGCAAGCAAAAAAAAGTCTCTAGCAGTTTGTTCATCCATAATATAACCCTCAGGTACAACAGGCAATTAATATCTACAGGGAGAATCTTCATCATCACTTTCATTAATATCATCACTTTCAGTAAGTTCATTCTCTCTAACCCTAGCAAGTTGTTCATCAAGCCTAGTGGCACAATATTATCAAGAAGAGAAGTAGTATCATCATAAGCATCATGCATAGCAGAAGTGGCATCATCAATAACACATGACATATCGAAATAAATGGCAGGTGTAGGCGTCGCATGTTTACTCAAAAAATAAGGTGAATCAAGTGCAGAGCTAGATGGCAGTTCCTTACCTCCCTTTGTAGTTGAGGGAAAAATCTTGGTTCTTTGATCTATCAAATTCCTCATAGTGACCAACAGATATAAATCCCAAGTGACTCAAAGAATAGAGCTATGGTCCTCGGCAACAGCGTCAGAAAAAGGTCTAGACAACCCACAAGTATAGGGGATCACAACAGTTTTCGAGGGTAGAGTATGTAGGGAAACATAGCTTGCAATTTAAAAAAAAATCCTATGCTCATGCAAGATCTATCTAGGAGATGCATTGCAAAAAGAGGGGGAGTGTGTTTCCACGTACCCTCATAGACCAAAAGCGGAAGCGTTAACTTAACGCAGTTGATGTAGTCGGACGTCTTCTCGAATCAACCGATCAAATACCAAACGTACGGCACCTCTGCACACGTTCAGCTCGATGACATCCCTCAAACTCTTGATCTAGTAGAGGTACGAAGGTGTAGATGAGTTCCGTCAGCACGATGGTGTGGTGACGGTGTTGGTGATGTGATCCGCATAGGGCTTCGCCTAAGCACTACGACAATATGACCGGAGGAGTAAACGGTGGAGGGGGGCTCTGCACACGGCTAAGAAACAACTGTATATAAAGGAGGAGAGGGGAGGAGGCCGGCCCTTGGGGCGGGCCAAGTGGGGGGAGTCCAACTAGGATTCCCAATCCTAGTCGCCCCCCTTCCTTTCCAACGGAGGGGGAAGAGGGAAAGAGAGGGAGAGGGAGAAGGAAAGTGGGGCCGCACCCCCTCCCCCTTGTCCAATTCGGACTCCCTTGGGGGGCACCTATTGCAGCCTGCCTCCTCTTCTCAACTATGGCCCAATAAGGCCCAATACTTACCTGGGGGTTCCGGTAACCCCTCGGTACTCCGAAAAATACCCGAACCACTCCAGAACAATTCTGGTGTCCGAATATAACCTTCCAATATATCAATCTTTACCTCTCAATCATTTCGAGACTCATCGTCATGTCCATGATCTCATCTGGGACTCTGAACGACCTTCGTTGACCAAAACACATAACTCATGTAATGCATATCGTCATCGAATGTTAAGCGTGCGGACCCTACGGGTTCGAGAACTATGTAGACATGACCAAGACACCTCTCGGTCAATAACCAATAGCGGAACCTGGATGATTATATTGGTTCCCACATATTCTACAAAGATCTATATCGGTCAAACTGCAATGTCAACATACGTTATTCCCTTTGTCATCGGTATGTTACTTACCCCAGATTTGATCGTCGGTATCTTCATACCTAGTTCAATCTCGTTACCTACAAGTCTCTTTACTCATGCCGTAGTGCATCATCCCTTAAGTAACTCATTAGTCACATTTCTTGCAAGGCTTCATATGATGTGCCTTACCGAGAGGGCCCATAGAGACCTCTCTGATACTCGGAGTGACAAGTCCTAATCTCGATCTATGCCAACCCAACAAACACCTTCGGAGATACCTGTAGAGCATCTTTATAATCACCCAGTTATGTTGTGACATTTGATAGCACACCAGGCATTCCTCCAGTGTCTGGGAGTTGCATAATCTCATAGTCGAAGGAATATATATATGACACAAAGAAAGTAGTAGCAATAAAACTGAACGATCATTATGCTAATTGAACGTATGGGTCTTGTCCATCACATCATTCCGCTGATGATGTTATACCATTTATCAAATGACAACTCATGTCCATGGCTAGGAATCTTAATCATCTTTGATCAATGAGCTAGTCTAGTAGAGGCATACTAGGGACACAGTGTTTTGTCTATGTATTCACACATGTATCATGTTTTCGGTTAATAAAATTCTAGCATGAATAATAAACATTTATCATGAATAAGGAAATATAAAATAACAACTTTATTATTTCCTCTAGGGCATATTTCCTTTAGTCTCGCACTTGCAGCAGAGTCAATAATCTAGATTACATTGTAATGAATCTAACACCCATGGAGTCTTGGTGCTGATCATGTTTTGCTCGTGGCAGAGGCTTAGTCAATGGGCCTACAACATTCAGATCCGTATGTATTTTGCAAATCTCTGTCTCCCCTCCTTGACCAAATCTCGGATGGAGTTGAAGCGTCTCTCGATGTGTTTGGTCTTTTTGTGAAATCTGGATTCCTTCTCCAACGCAATCGCTCCAGTATTGTCACAAAAGATTTTCACTTGACCCGATGCACTTGGTATTACACCTAGATCGGATATGAAGTCCTTCATCCAGACTCCTTCATTTGTTGCTTCCGAAGCAGTTATGTACTCTGCTTCACACGTAGATCCCGCCACGACGCTCTGCTTGGAACTGCACCAACTAACAGCTCCACTATTCAATAAAAAATAGTATCCGGTCAGTGACTTAGAGTCATCCGGATCAGTGTCAAAGCTAGCATCGATGTAACCACTTACGACGCTCTTTGTCACCTCCATAAACGAGAAACATACCCTAGTCCTTTTGAGGTACTTCAGGATGTTCTTGACCGCTGTCTAGTGATCCATTCCTGGGTTACTTTGGTACCTCCCTGCTAAACTTATAGCAAGGCACACATCAAGTCTGGTACACAGCATAGCATACATGATAGAACCTATGGCTGAGGCATAGGGAATGACTTTCATTTTCTCTCTATCTTCTGCAGTGGTCCGGTATTGAGTCTGACTCAACTTCACACCTTGTAACACATGCAAGAACCCTTTATTTGAATGATCCATTTTCAACTTATTCAAAACTTTATCAAGGTATGTGCTTTGTGAAAATCCTATCAAGCGTCTTGATCTATCTCTATAGATCTTGATGCCCACTATATAAGCAGCTTCACAGAGGTCTTTCTTTGAAAAAACCTTATTCAAGTGTCCTTTTATGCTATCCAGAAATTCTATATCATTTCCAATCAACGATATGTCATCCACATATAATATTAGAAATGCTATAGAGCTCCCACTCACTTTCTTGTAAATACAGGCTTCTCCAAAAGTCTGTGTAAAACCATATGCTTTGATCACCTCATCAAAGCGTATATTCCAACTCAAAGATGCTTGCAGCAGTCCATAAATGGATCGCTGGAGCTTGCACACTTTGCTAGCACCTTTAGGATCGACAAAACCTTCTGGTTGCATCATATACAACTCTTCTTTAAGAAATCCATCAAGGAATGCAGTTTTGACATCCATTTGCTAGATTTCATAATCATGAAATGCGGCAATTGCTAACATGATTCAGATAGACTTAAGCATCACTACGGGTGAGAAAGTCTCATCGTAGTCAACTCCTTGAACTTGTCGAAAACACTTTGCAACAAGTCGAGCTTTATAGATAGTAACATTACCATCAGAGTCAATCTTCTTCTTGAAGATCGATTTATTCTCTATGGGTCGCCAATCATCGGGCAGATCCACCAAAGTCCACACTTTGTTCTCATACATGGATCCTATATCAGATTTAATGGCCTCAAGCCATTTATCGGAATCTCGGCTCATCATAGCTTCTTCATAGTTCATAGGTTCATCATGGTCAAGTAACATTACCTCCAGAACAGGATTACTGTACCACTCTAGTGCGGATCGTGCTCTGCCAGACCTACGAGGTTCTGTAGCAACTTGATCTGTACTTTCATGATCTTTATCATTAGCTTCCTCTCCAGTTAGTGTAGGCATCACGGGAACATATTTCTCGGATGAGCTACTTCCCAAATTGAGAGTGGGTACGATTACCTCATCAAGTTCTACTATCCTCCCACTCACTTCTTTCGAGAGAAACTCCTTCTCTAGAAATGTTCCATTCTTAGCAACAAAAATCTTGCCTTCGGACTTGTGGTAGAAGGTGTACCCAATTTTTCCTTAGGCTATCCTATAAAGACGCACTTCTCCAATTCGGGTTCGAGCTTATCAGGCTGAAGCCTTTTGACATAAGCATCGCATCCCCAAACTTTAAGAAACGGCAGCTTAGATTTGCTACCAAACCACAGTTCATACGGTGTCATCTCAATGGATTTTGACGGTGCCATGTTTAAAGTGAATGCAGCTGTCTCTAATGCATAACCCCAAAACGATAGTGGTAAATCGGTAAGAGACATCATAAATCGCACCATATCTAATAAAGTGCGGTTATGATGTTCGGACACACCATTACACCGTGATGTTCCAGGTAGCGTGAGCTGTGAAACTATTCCACATTATTTTAAATGAAGGCCAAACTCATAACTCAAATATTCTCCTCCATGATCAGATCATAGAAGCTTTATTTTCTTGTTACGATGATTCTCCACTTCACTCTGAGATTCTTTGAACTTTTCAAATGTTTCAGACTTGTGTATCATTAAGTAGATATACCCATATTTGCTCAAATCATCTGTGAAGGTTAGAAAATAACGATACCCGCCACGAGCATCAACACTCATTGGACCACATACATTGGTATGTATTATTTCCAATAAGTCACTAGCTCGTTCCATTGTTCTAGAGAACGGAGTTTTAGTCATCTTGACCATAAGGCACGGTTTGCAAGTATCAAATGATTCATAATCAAGTGATTCCAAAAGTCCATCTTTATGGAGTTTCTTCATGCGCTTTATACCGTATGACCCAAACGGCAGTGCCACAAATAAGTTGCACTATCATTATCAACTTTTCATCTTTTGGCATCAATATTATGAATATGTGTATCATCGCGATCAAGATTCAATAGAAATAGACCACTCTTCAAGGGTGCATGACCATAAAAGATATTACTCATATAAATAGAACAACCATTATTCTCTGATTTAAATGAATAACCGTCTCGCACTAAACAAGATCCAGATATAATGTTCATGCTCAACGCTGGCACCAAATAACAATTATCCAGGTCTAAAACTAATCACGAAGGTAGATGTAGAGGTAGCGTACCGACGGCGGTCAGATCGTCCTTGGAACCATTTCTGACGCGCATCGTCACCTCGTCCTTAGCCAATCTTTGTTTAATCCATAGTCCCTGCTTCGAGTTACAAATATGAGCAACCGAACCGGTATCAAATACCCATGCACTACTACGAGAATTAGTAAGGTACACATCAATAACATGTAGATCAAATATACATTTGTTCACTTTGCCATCCTTCTTATCCGCCAAATACTTGGGGCAGTTCCTCTTCCAGTGACCAGTCCCTTTGCAGTAGAAGCACTCAGTTTCAGGCTTGGGTCCAGCTTTGGGTTTCTTCCCAGGAGTGACAACTTGCTTGTCATTCTTCTTGAAGTTCCCCTTCTTTTTACCCATGCCCTTGTACTTGAAGCTAGTGGTCTTGTTAACCATTAACACTTGATGCTCCTTTTTGATTTCTACCTCCGCAGCCTTTAGCATCGCGAAGAGCTCGGGAATAGTCTTTTCCATCCCTTGCATATTTTAGTTCATCACGAAGCCTTTGTAGCTTGGTGGTAGTGATTGAAGAACTTTGACAATGACACAATCATCTCGAAGATTAACTCCCAGCTGAGTCAAGTGATTATGGTACCCAGACATTCCGAGTATGTGCTCACTAACAGAACTGTTCTCCTCCATCTTGTAGCTATAGAACTTGCACTACAAAAAAAGACACATCCGTGACATTTTGGGCCGAATGAATTTTTTTTCTGTCATACATACGACACTTCTATGATGATAATTGTGACAAAACCTGGTATCATCATAAATGTGGTGGGCTCCTACTTCTATGACAAAAAATCATGAGAGAATATGGGCTTTTCGTCCTGGGCGGGCTGGGGACGCAGCTGCATGACATTCTTTGGGCCATCCATGACGGAAAAAACCGTGGTAGAAGCGAGGGGGAGGAAAATTTCGTGGAGTTTCCGGTTACGGTGGGAGGTCGGGGGCCGAGCGATGCGCGTTTCTCTCGTACACGTACGCGCAGGTGTGCGGAGCATTGGCTCTAACTGAACCCGAGCGAGGCATTGGGCTCTAACTGAACCCGAGCGATTGCACTACACGCTACGCGTTACTGAACCCGAGCGATCGATCGATGGCTGTTAACTGAACCCGATGGAGCGATTCCTTCTCTACTGCTGCTAAATGAAGCCGATCGATTGGATGAACAGT
>NC_041393.1:69155403-69169169 GCF_002162155.2 Triticum dicoccoides
AACAGGACCCCCGTTTCGACCGTAGGAGGTCCGTTTCGTCTGTTTTGCAGTACGCCACACCCCTCCCGATCAACAGGACCCCCGTTTCGACCATAGGAGGTCTGTTTCCTCCGTTTTGCGGTACGGCACACCCCTCCCGATCAACAGGACCCCGTTCCGAATGTAGGAGGCTCGTTTCCTCCGTTGTGCAGTATGCCAGGCCTCGTTTCCATCGCCTGTTCCGTCCAAGCCGGTTGGCTCCCACGCATTCCGTTGCCTCCCGATGAACACAACGCATTCCGTTGCCTCCCCATGAACACGACGCACTCCGTTGCCTCCCCATGAACATAACGACGATGCTGTTTCTCCGTTCCGACCCAGCCATGTACGTATGCGCGAGTAGGCGTTCGAGACCCTGCCCATATGTACGTACGTGGCCGTATTTTCTTTCTTGCACCCTCGCTGTTGTACGTATGTATACATGCTACGTGCGCAACTCTACTACGACACGTGCGCGCCTCTACAACGACCAGTATGTACGTAAACGTTCGCGATCAGAATGACAAGGCAACATACGTTTCGACCAGGTGGGTCCCGACTCTCAGGCACTTCCTTGCCTGCGAAGATGTAGCTGGTGGGTCCCAGCAGTCACGGGGGCGAATCATTTTTTTTTCTGGATGCACTTCCTTGCGTGCGAAGATGTAGCTGGTGGGTCCCAGCAGTCAGGGGGGCGAATCATTTTTTTTGCCCGGACACACTTCCTTGCGTGCGAAGGTGTCGCAGGTGGGTCCCAGCGGTCAGGGGGCGAATCGTTTTATTTTTTTGCCCGGACGCAGTTCCTTGCGTGCGAAGATGTAGCTTGTGGGTACCAGCAGTCAGGGGGAAATGTTTTTTTTTCGTGAAATACTGTGGCCCGTCCGGTGGGTCCCAGCTGTCAGGTGGAGCAATCATTATTTTCCGCGTAATAAGGAGGCACTTCCTTGCTGCGACCGTGGACCCAGCTATCAGCCTCTCCACGTACAGCCCACGTCCGATGGAAGTCGTTCCTTGACCATGTTGACCACGCCGCGCCGAGAGCACCAGGGCGGTGGACGACGGCGAGGCCTAGGAAGGGGACGAAGGGGAGCCGGGAAGACGCATCAGCAGAAGCCCGCGCGGAGAGGAGTACGAGGGTTCACTGGTTCGGCTGCGGTGTGAGGCTGCCGTCGCCGCAGGGCCTGGCCAGCGGTGGGAATAGTAGGGGGCGGTGAGGCCTCCGCGGCAGCACAGCCGGCCACGGGTGGCAGGACCATGCGGCATGATCGGCACTGCTTTGGGTGGCTGGAGCAAGAAGACCAGATATTGAAGAAGCACTACGGCCGTTGGATGGACATCGTATGGTCACTGGAGCTAGAATCGTTCATATTGACTAAAGTTGACAAAGGCCCCCGTCCCAGTCAACTTAGTAGGCCCACAAGTCAGCCTCCCACCATGGTGGGTCCCAGCTAGCAAGGGGAGTATTCATTTTTTTGTGCATAATAAGGAGGCACTTCTGATGGGTCCGAGCTGAGAGCGCGGGGAACGTTTTTTTCGCAAAATACGCTGGCCTGTCCGGTGGGTCCCAGTAGTCAGGTGGAAAACATTTTTTTTCGCGAAATAAGGTGGCCTGTCCGGTGGGTCCCTGCTGTCAGGTGGAGGAATAATTATTTTGCGCGTAATAAGGAGGCACTTCCTTGCGGCCGCCTGGACCCAGCTGTCAGCCTCTCCACATACAGTACTCTGCCGATGGAAGTCGGTCGTTGACCACGTTGACCACGCCGCACCGAGAGCACCAGGGCGGTGGTCTGGACAATGGCGAGGCCTAGGAAGGGGATGACGCGGAGCTGGGGAAGACGCAGCAATGGTAGCCCACGCGGAGAGTGTCGGTGTACTAGAATAGGGGTACCCTAGTACCCCGAACTTGTGCACGGGCAGTTGCAGCACCCCGCGGCAAAGGCTTGCCGGGCGAACGCCAAGATCCCCCAAGGTTCCCTTGGAGCCATCCAAGAACAAAGTATTTAAGCTAAGGAGACAAGACCCCGGCAAGAGGAGCTTGCCGGGAAGGCCAACCAAGGCGCTCCAAGGAACTTGCCGCGACGCGCCATGCGCTCCGGCAAGGCAACAAGGCCCCGGCAAAAGGAGCTTGCCGGGAAGACTAAACAAGGTACACCGAGGCCCGGTGAGCGACGAGCTTCTGGACCCGGCGAAATAACAACAGCGGCAAGGCGCTTGCCGCGGCAGGCGGCCACTCTGCGCCCACGCTCCAGCGCATCCACCAACGTGTCACTCTGGGGGCCTCTCCGGGCGCGCGTGGCGGGAGGCTGTGCAGCCAGCGGTGTGCAGTGGCATGCGAAGCTGACAAGATCGCCATCGTGGCGAACGGTGGCGCCCCTAACGGTCCTTTTCTGCACTGTTCGGGCGACTCAGACGGGCATTTAATGCCCTTGTCCCCTGCCGTCAGGGTTAGGTAGGGTGCACTGTACAAGCAACTGTATCAACTACCTCGCTTTTTACGTTTTTACCCTCCTCTGCGTTGCCACCTGTCGGTGACCCCTTTAGCGTATAAAAGGAGGCCCATGCGCAACGTAGAGGGGGTTCGGACAGTTTGCTTCGATTCCTTCGTAGCCTAGAAAACATCACACTCTCTCGCTCGAGAGCAAGAACACCAGATAATACAACCAGACAAGCAGCAGTAGGAGTGTTATCTCTCCGGAGAGCTCCGAAGCTGGGTAACCTGCTCGTGTGCCTCGCCTCGATCTGCTCTTCGTGCGACCTCCGCCCCTCGCCGAACCGAAAGGGGCCCGGTCCGCCGGCCCCATAGGTGTTCGTGGATCAGTTTTCCCCGACATCTTTGGCGCGCCAGGTAGGGGGTGTTGAGATTGTGTGAACCAGATCCGGCGTTCACACGAGCTAGATCTTTATTCCCTTCATCCACATGCCACCGAAGAAGAAGACTTCGGCGGCAGCCGCTCCATCCATGTCACTTCCGCCACCGTTGGAGCAAACGAGTGGTGGGATGGAAGCCGGCGGAAAAAAGGACGTCGACGAGGAAGCTCATGATGCCGCCAGGTCCAAGAACAAGGCTGCACAAACCTTGGCGACTGTACATGTTCCACGCCACTCTCAGGAGGCGCAAGATCAACAGCGTCATGGCACTAGCAGTGCGATACGCATGATAGCCCAAGACCAGGCTGGTGGATCTCGGGGCGCTCAAGGCCAGCATGCACGCCAGCGTGCTGACACGAGCGGGGCACGATCGCCTGGACGGGATACTGCTCCTTCTAACATAGTTAGAAGTTCGAGCACGTCCCACTCCTCGCGCCGTCCACCACTGCCACCCACCACTCCATCAGAAGCTTTGGCGCGAGCTCAACTTCTCCTAGATTACCCTCCGACATCAGACAAGATCGACGAATGGAGGGCCACCATTCAGAGTCTCATCGGCTATGCCAACGGCGACACTCCACGGCGGCCGAGTGCGTCGCCGCCGCGGCAGGGCCGCCGGACGTGAGCCGGTGGCGACGAAACGGGCGGAGGTGCAACTACCATGCAATCACTGCCCCGAAGGCCAAGATCGCCGACTCACCGGATCCACCTCGACAGCGACTCCACTGCATCGTCGGATCCACGAGCTCGTCGCGATCAGCGCCAAGTTCTTCATGATCGACAATAAGAAGACACTCGAACCCGCATCGAGCGCCGAAGAGAAGCGCGACGTCAATCCGACAAGCGCGCTGGGCCCTCTGTTGACATGCATGCGCCAGGGGAACCAGGCGATCTGCCGTACGCGGTAGGTTGTCCTGCGTTCACTCGTGAGCTGCGGCAAGTCCAGTGGCCCAGCACAAAGAACTTCAAGCCAGACGTACCGGAGAAATACGACGGCAAGACGCATCCGTCAGAATTCCTCAGCATCTACACCATTGCGGTACAAGCTGCCGGGGGACGAGATGACAAGATCCTTGCCAACTACTTCCCGCTGGTGCTCAAGCCCAACGTCAGATCCTGGCTCATGCACTTGCCGGACAACTCCATATCCTCTTGGGCTGATCTGTGCCATCAGTTTGTCGGCGCCTTTACCAGCGGACACAAGCCTCATGGCCAGGAGAGTGATCTTCATCTGCTCGCCCAGAAGGAAGGAGAGCCCCTGCGCAAGTACATTCAGAGATTCAGTAGTGTGCAGCACAACATCCCAGACGTCCACCCTGCCGCGGTGATCAGCGCGTTCCATCAGAACGTGCGGAACCGCAGGATGCGGGAGGAAATGGCGATGTGCAAGATCAGGGACGTCAGTGAGTTATATGCACTGGCCGACAAGTGTGCGTGTGCTGAGGAAGGGAGGAGACTCCCCAGAGAAAATATAGGAGCGGGGGGATCTGACAGTGAAGATGCTGCCCCGACAAGGAAAAACCGGCGGCGGAACAACAGAAGGATAAAAAGCAAAGAAGTGCTAGTTGTTGAGCAGTCCGGCAACGGTGGCGGCGCCAAGGAAGCCAAAGCTGGTGACTCCGGTAAGGAGGTTGCCGCGGAGGCAGCAGTCGCCGACAAGCAGGACGGCCCCAACAAGCAATATTGCAAGATCTACTGCACCAAGGGCCATGATCTCCAGAACTGTAAGAAAGTCGAACTGCTTGTTGAGCAACAGAAAGCTGAATACGAGCGGCGCGACAAAGAGAAGGCCCAGGAAGGAGCTGGTGGATCTGGCAAGAAACGTCCTGGCCGAGGAGGACGCCGCGGCAAGGCCAAGCAGCGGCAAGGAGATAGACCTCCCCGTGGCCGCGACAAGGATGAAGATGATAACGAAGATGAAGATATGGATGATGAGGAGACTGATGAGCAGGAGTTCCAGAAAGCCACAGAGGTCCTGTGCGTTGATGGTGGTGCTTCTCTGCATGCCTCGCACCGCCAGCTCAAGCAGTGGGTGCGGGAAGTTAATGCAGAAGAACCACCCGTCGAGTCACGCAAGCCTCTCAAATGGTCCGGCACGCCTATCATCTTTGATATTGAGGACCACCCGGATCGCATAACTGCGGTCGGGTGCTTGCCGATGTTGGTTTCACCAACAATCCGCAACCTCAAGGTCACTAAGATGCTAGTTGACGGCGGGGCCGGCTTGAACCTGATGTCCTCCGCAGAGCTCCAGAAGCTCCAGATCCCTGACAACGAGCTCGAAGAGACCGGCACATTTCAAGGAATCAACCCGGGAAGGAGCAAGCCAAAGGGAAAGATCACGTTGCCGGTAACATTTGGCAGTGAGCTGAACTTCAGGACTGAGAGGGTCACGTTTGACGTTGCCGACTTTCCATTACCTTACAATGGAATCCTTGGCCGTCCGGCACTCACCAAGTTCATGGCAGCCTCTCACTATGCGTACAACGTACTGAAAATGCGAGGCCCAATAAGTGTCATCTCTGTCCCTGGCGACAAGAAGGATGCTCTTATCTGTGCCGACAAGATCTACCGGGAAGCAGCAGCCGCAGCAGAACGCAAGATACTTGCCGCTGAAGCTCCCGGGGGGAAGAAGAAGACCAAGTCCGACAAGAGCTCTGATGCCCACTCCGGCAAGCGCACCTCTTCGGAGTGCTGCGCTACCGTCGAGGACGCACCGTCAAGCTCCACCGACAAGCGAAAGAAGGCAATGGCAGCTCCACCTGAGACCAAGAAGGTGTCCGCCAAGGAGGATGGCGCTGGTGGTACCTTCACCATCAGCGCCACTATTGACCCCAAATAGGAAAGTGCGCTCGTTGCTTTCCTGCGGGTGAATGTCGAGGTGTTTGCGTGGCAACCGTCTGATATCCCCGGTGTTCCCAGGAAAGTAATTGAGCACCACCTTGCCGTCTGTCCCCATGCACGGCCCGTCAAGCAGAGAGTCAGGAAGCAGGCAGTAGAGCACCAAGAATTCATCACAGAAGAAATTAAGAAGCTGGAAGCAGCAGGCCTTGTCAGAGGAGTACTCCATCCCACGTGGTTGGCCAATCCTGTTGTTGTGCGCAATGCTAACGGGAAATGGAGACTTTGTATTGACTTCACTGATGTTAATAAAGCTTGTCCCAAAGACCCATTTCCCTTGCCGCGTATTGACCAGATTGTTGACTCCACAGCCGGATGTGATTTGCTTTCATTTCTTGATGCATACTTAGGATACCATCAGATCTTCATGGCAGAAGAAGATGAAGAGAAAACCGCATTTATCACCTCGTGTGGCACGTACTGCTTCGTACGGATGCCTTTCGGTTTGAAGAATGCTGGTTCAACATTCGCAAGGGTAGTCCACCATGCTTTTGAGCCACAAATGCACAGAAATGTGGAAGCTTACATGGATGACATAGTGGTCAAGAGCAAGAACAAGGCGACCCTGATTCAACATTTAGACGAGACATTTGCAAATGTGCGCAAGATCAACCTCAAGCTTAACCCCGAGAAGTGCGTGTTTGGAGTCCCTTCCGGCAAGCTTCTCGGGTTCTCCGTGTCTCAGCGGGGAATTGAAGCCAATCCCGACAAGATCAAAGCCATCGAGCAGATCGATGCACCAAAGCGCGTCAAGGATATACGAAGGCTTGCCGGTTGCGTGGCTGCTCTCAGCAGGTTTATCTCTAGATCTGCTGAGCGCGCCCTGCCATTTTTCAAAATTTTGAAAAAGGCAGGTCCAATGAAATGGACTCTGGAAGCGGAGGCTGCGCTGCAGGACTTGAAGAGATACCTGTCCTCCACTCCAACACTTGTCGCACCTAAGCCGCAAGAGAAGTTGCTGCTGCATATAGCAGCAACCAATCAAGTGGTTAGTGTTGCGTTAGTGGCGGAGAGGGAGGCGAATGATGAGCCAGCAACCATGGTAGATCCATCCAGCGACAAGCAGGGGGCTTCACCGACAAGCTATGGTCCCGACAAACATGGGTTTTCGCAGGAACATGATAAGATGCCAAGGAGAATGGTGCAGCGCCCAGTTTACTTTGTCAGTTCTCTTCTGCAGGGGGCTAGATCAAGGTACTCTGGTGTGCAGAAGTTGCTTTTCGGCCTCCTCATGGCCTCGAGAAAGCTGCACCATTACTTCCAAGCACATGAGATCATAGTCGTCACTCGCTTTCCGCTGAAGAGGATACTACAAAATCCAGAAGCAACAGGCAGGATTGTCGAGTGGGCGCTGGAACTGTCAAGCTTTGGCCTCAAGTTTGAGAGCACTTCAACTATCCAGAGCAGAGCATTGGCAGAGTTCATAGCAGAGTGGACGCCAACCCCAGATGAACAAATTTCAGAAACGAGCATCCCCGTCAAAGAGGCAAACAAAGAGTGGCTGATGTACTTTGATGGTGCCTTCTCGCTGCAAGGCGCCGGTGCAGGCGTGCTTCTTGTCGCACCCACCGGAGAGCACCTCAAGTACGTAGTCCAGATGCACTTTCCCAAAGAGCAAGCAACCAACAATACAGCAGAGTATGAAGGATTGCTTGCCGGTCTCAGAATCGCAGCAGACCTTGGGATCAAGAAGCTCATTGTCAGGGGTGACTCACAGCTTGTCGTCCGACAAGTGAACAAGAACTATCAGAGTCCGTTGATGGAAGCGTATGTTGATGAATTGAGGAAGCTAGAAGAGCACTTTGACGGCCTACAAATGGAGCATATCCCAAGAGCTCAGAATGATATTGCTGATGGCCTGTCAAAGTGCGCCGCACTAAAGTTACCTGTGGAACCAGGGATCTTTGTGCTTAAGTTGACTCAACCATCCGTAACGCCCTCAACTGGACAAAGCAAGAAGAGGAAGTTGGTTTCTGACGACTACTTTCCGGCAGAGCTCCCCGAAGCCGCCGGCAAGAAAGTCCCCAAGATCAACACCAAGGATGCTGAGGGGCAGTCTGCTCCGGCAAGCCCTATGGTTTGTTCCGTTGAAGCAGACGCTCCCGACAAGTTTTGCTCTGGAAAGCTTGCCGGGGAACATCAAGCTCCGGCAGGGCCACAAGTCCTTGCCATGGAAGCGGATGTTCCCGCAGCAGCAGATGTGCCTTTAGTCCTTGTTGTCGAGCCACAAGCTCCAGCATGGGCACAGCAGATTGTCCACTTCCTTTAGACAGGAGAACTTCCCGAAGAACAAGAAGAAGCGGAAAGAGTAGCCCGGCAGTCAAGGATGTACCAGTTTGTCGATAGCATACTGTAGAGAAGAAGACTCAACAGTGTGAAATTGAAGTGTATTCGCCGGGAAGATGGACAACAGCTGTTGGCGGAGATACATGGAGGCATATGTGGCCACCACATTGGCGCAAGAGCACTTGCCGGCAAAGCTTTCCGGTAAGGTTTCTTTTGGCCGACAACCCTCCAGGATGCAACTGCACAAGTAACCAAGTGTGAAGCGTGCCAGTTCCACTCCAAACAGATACACTAGCCAGCTCAAGCTCTCCAGACGATCCCTTTATCCTGGCCATTTTCGGTCTGGGGGCTCGATATCCTCGGCCCCTTCCCCCGAGCTGTCGGGGGCTTTGAGTACTTGTACGTCGCAATCGACAAGTTCACAAAGTGGCCGGAAGTGCAGCCAGTGAGGAAGGTGACAGCACAGTCAGCAGTCAAGTTCTTCATGTCGATTGTTTGCCGTTTCGGGATCCCTAACAGGATCATCACCGACAACGGCACACAATTCATGAGCCGCACGTTCATGCAGTACGTCCAAGACCTTGGCACCAAGGTCTGCTTCGCTTCTGTTGCTCATCCAAGAAGCAACGGTCAAGTAGAGAGGGCAAATGCTGAAGTGTTGCGCGGGCTCAAGACCAGAACTTTCGACAGGCTGCACAGATGCGGAAGGAATTGGATCGAGGAGCTTCCGGTGGTTCTTTGGTCGATCAGAACGACGGCAAATCGAGCCACTGGCCAGACACCTTTCGCTCTAGTCTATGGAGCAGAGGCAGTTCTCCCCATGGAACTCGTATACGGATCACCTCGAGTGCTCGCTTATGATGAGCTTGAGCAAGAACAGCTGCGGCAAGATGACGCGCTGCTCCTTGAGGAAGATCGTCTTCAGGCTGCTGTACGAGCTGCTCGATACCAGCAAGCTTTGCGCCGCTATCATAGCCGCAAAGTTAAAGCCAGAAGCTTCGAGGAAGGCGACCTTGTTCTCCGGCGCGTTCAGTCCGCCAAGAATTCCGACAAGTTGACGCCGAAGTGGGAAGGCCCTTATCGGGTGAGACAAGTCACAAGGCCTGGCGCTGTCCGCCTTGAGACCGAAGATGGCATTCCCGTGAGCAACTCCTGGAACATAGAACATCTTCGTAAGTTTTTCCCATAAGGCGCGGTTGCCGAAACCCGTTCCGACAACGGTTGTACAAGTCTTGCCGTTGTTGCATGTAATCCTTTGTACAAAGCCGGGCGCAGACCCCCTGCATAAGTAAAACCCCATGTGCTCCGCACAGCTTGTCCATTTCATGCGTTAGTTCCTTTCTTGCATACGATTATCTGACACTTTGTGCAGCACCTATATCCGGTAAGCAGTAACGAGCCGAAGAGCTCCATATTACTATTTTCTCTTCTTTCTTTTTCTTTTAAAGGAAAAGAAGGTTCTCTCGCACACAAGTTTGCCGGGGGGAAGGAGAAGATTGTGGTATGGGCCAGGCGTCGTTCAAGCGAAGACTTGCCTTACCGGGAAGCAAATGACAGAAAAGCTAAGTTGTCAAAGTTTGAGCAATCACTTTTTAAATTTTTGAGTTATCTTCCTCGAACGATCCTGCTTTGTATGGAAAACCTGTGCGCGAAGGAACCAACTCGTGGCTAGTTGCGCCCTTACTTTGTTTCAAGTCCGCTCAACAGCTTAAGCGTGCTGCATCTAGTCGCGACAAGGTTTCTTGTCGGAAGCAGCGCCGCCAGCAGGCTGCTGAAGTTCCACACTCAGCGCTCGCGGCTCGGGCGCCTGCGCCGACAAGTTCCCTAGAAGCGTAGGGTACAAACATACAAAGGAAGGAATCTAGTAGAGGAAATAACATTGCAATTGATAACAGAAGTAAAGTTATATTACAAGATAACTTGTCGCAGCTCTAACAGACTGTTTTGATAACATGATTAGCAGCGACAAGGGAAAAGAAGAAATGGGCGGCCTAATTTACGCGTCCGCCCTCGACTCTCTTGATCTCGCTCACCTTGTCCACAATGGGTGCGACAAGGGCCTTGAGTGCATCCAGATCGGCGTCAGGCGGCAAGGACCTGAGGACGTTGGTGAAGCTGAGGCCTGGATTGCGGAAGGCTACCTTCATCAGCACCTTCTGGAGAACCCCGGCGCAGATTTTGCGCGACTCGTCGGCCAGCTGCTTCGGGATCCTCTCCCGGAGCCGCTGGAGTGCCGTCACCACGCCCTTGAAGAATAGGCTGAGCTTGGCGCTGGGTTGAAGACTCTCGTCGGAAGGATACCCAAAGTCCTCCATCCCCAGCTGCGCCAGCTCCTCGTTGATGACTGCGGCAATGTTCACCAGACCCTCGGTCCAGTGCTCCACAGTGTCTCTGAACGAGTTCTGGGTAACTGCAATGCTCTCCAGCAGCGCCGCGTCGGCCTTGACCTTCTCCGACAAGGTCTTCTCCCGCTCCTTGGCGGCCTCCAGCGTCTGCGTCAGCGTGGCCACCTTCAGCTCCAGGTCTGCTTTGGAATCCTTGGCGGCGCTGAGTTCCTTGCCCCTCTCAGCGAGAAGGCCTTGCAGCTCACCGTGGGCGGCAGCATCCTTCTCGCGCTCACGCTTGAGCGCGGCAAGCTCCTCGCCGCTCTTCCCAATATCGGCCTCCAGCTGCGCCACCTTCTCCTCTAGCTCTTTCTTGGCCGCCTCTGCAGTTGCCGCGGCGTCCTTTGCCTCCTTGAGCGCCCCGCCAAGTGCTTGCTCACGCTCGGCGAGCTCTTCCTCGTAGCTGTCGAGGTTGGCCTTCCGCTGCACTAGTTCACCTTCCCGCGCAGACTGCTTCTCGGCAGCCAGCCTTTGTTCCTCCTCAGCCTCGGCCTTCTCGAGAAGAAAGGCCGTGCGCTCCTCGTCGAGTCGCTCCCGCTCCTGCGCCAGGGACCGGAGAGCTTCTTGATTTTGGCCCCGGAGCTCCTCCGCGCGCTTTTCCATGTCAACTCCCGCCTTCGCGACAAGCGCTTCCCGGGAAGCCAGCTTGGCTTGCCGGGTGCGGTAGAGTGACAGCAGCTTCCGTAGCAGCTGCTCCTTCTCAGGCTCGCCGTTGCTGCTGCCGGGCGCGTCAACCAATGACAGTCCAGCAGAGGCGAGCACCTCCCCGTCAAAAGTCTCTCCCTCGACCGGCGCCCTGGAGCTCGATGCCCAGGGTAGCTTGATGAAGATATTGTCACCGGCCTGCAAGTAGGCGTCGGGCTGGGGCTCCTCGGAGCCCGGCTCCGCAGAAGCGGCAGAGGGTTCGGCGGTCGGTGCAGCGCCCGGCACTCCTGCGGCCTCAGGGTCGTCAGTGCGATCGCCCGACCCCTCGCCGGCTTCCGTAGCAGTAGCCCCGGCGGCCTCCCCGCCGGCGGTCTCATCAGCACCGGCACCTTCCTCGCCGGCGCCCTCTGTCTCCATTGGCTCAGCCGTAGATGGGTCTGAAGAACGAAGAAGGGAGGAAAATTCATCAAAAATCCAAGAAAGGAAAAACGGAAGAAGCAGAACCCAAGGGAAAGTCTCTGGGCAAGTGGATTACCTACGCCAAGATCTTCAGTTGCGGCCTCGGTCGCCGCAGGATCAGCAGTGCCGTCCCTTACCGGAGAGTCCCCCCTTGCCGAAGAGCGCTCCCTTGCCGGGGACTCCTCCCTTGGCGGCGCAGTTGAAGCAGGTGGCACTTCGGGACCGGCCTCCTGGCGCTCGTGATAAGGCTGCTCTGCTCCTACACAAGTCAACAAGCAAGATATCAACAAAGGAAAAAGCACTCAAGCGCGCCTGGCAGCAGAAGGCTAAACTATGAACTTACGCTGGGGGCTGCGCTGGTGGCTGCTCTGAGGGGTGATTGCCGGGTCCATCAAGGTGGTCTCGGGCCCACCTCCTGCTAACATGATGGGGTCATCCTCGATGACGATCACCGCGGCCTTGGCCCTCTTCGCCGCTCTCTGGGCCAGTGTTCTGAAAAGAAAGGAGTCCAGATTGGAGCAAGTCAGATACAAGATATAAACAGCAAGATTGAAGGATTATAAGAGAACCAAAGAAACTCACTCTTCTTCCTCCTCGTCGGAGCTGAGCGCGGAAAGATTGAAGTCCGGCCCTCCTCCGGTGCGGCGAGGTGGAGGAGTAGGATCCGTTGCCCGCTTGGCGGGGGCAGTGGCAGTGGCCCGGGAAGATCCCGCTCCAGTTGCCGTTGTTGCGTGAGGCGCTCCCGCGGCAACATTGCTTGCCGCGGTAGAGCGCGTCACGCGGCTCGGTGGCTGTGAAGCCGACTGCCGCCCCGCTGCGTCCGCGGCCCTGCGAAGGCGCCTCCTTGGCGGGGCCAGGGGCTCCGCCTGCGGCAAGTTCTCTGAAGGCTCAGCCTCCTCCTCGCCGGCCTCGCTCGGCCCGGCTTCGGAACCGGCAGGCTCCTCCTGGCCCATGAACTCCGCGCGTTCGGCAAGGTTTGCCGCCTCTGCAGCCTCCGCCTCCTCCACAGTAAACCCAAACACACCCGCAGCAGCTGCGGCCGCAGCCTCTTCCGCCCTAGTAGTGATGAGCTGCAGCTCCTCGTCGGTGGTGTCACGGGTGAGGCTCTTCTGCTCGTCAGCGCGGACCGGCACTTCCTCCAAGGTGTCGAAGAACGCTCGCACAACGTCATCCGCAGGCTCTTGCCAAGTTGGGACGATGCCGTGTGAATCGCACAACGGCATCATGGCGCGGATCCGGTCAAGCGAAGAGTTATTGCACAAAGGAACTACGCCCCTCGACAGTGTGAATGGGTGCTGGGGGTCGCGTTTGAATAATTCCAAGAGCATTGCGTCCAACTCCAAGACGGTGAAGTTGTAGTTGAGGCCCGGCCGCAGCCTCATGATGTCCGCCGAATTCTTGAATTCCCAGGCGGGCCTCCCCCTCTCCTGCAGGGGGCAATGCGGCGGCGGAGGAAATCTGCCCCGACAGCACCTACGGTGAGCCCGGTAAGCCTGAGGCGAAGAATCCTAGTGATGGCGATCTTCAGCCTCTCGTCTTCCGGGGCCACGTTGCTCCAGTCATTGCCGCGCACTATTGGAGTTTGGCGCACGCCGGTGAAGGGCTGCGGATTCTCCTCGACGATCCAGCACCACTCTGCTCTCCACTCCTCCCACTTGCTGCGGTGCTCACCCTCCAAGTACGCCTCCTTGTTGACGACTCTCGAGATCCAAGCAATCCCTCCGGCAAGAGGCTCTCCTCTCTCTACCCGAGGTATGAAGTAGTGGCGGAAAAGGGCTACACTAGGGTGGACTCCGACAAAGTTTTCGCACAAGTGTGCGAAAACTGCCATGGTCAGGACAGCGTTGGGGGTGAAGTCAAGGAGGCGGAAGCCATATGTGTTCATAATATCACAGAAGAACTCCGAGAAGGGCGGGCAGAGCCCACAATAGAAGAATAGCGGGAAGAATGGGTACCCATTTGGAGCCAACTCCGAGGCAGCGGCCGGGAGTACCCTCGTGCGCGGATGCGCACGCGTCTCCGTCGCCCAAAAGAGGTAGAAGTACTCCCTCAGCTCCTGCACGCCGAGCTGGGGGTGAAGATCGCCCGCTCCTTCCGCAGCGCCGCGAGCTGCTGCGCCTCGGCCGACTTCACACCCTTTCCCTTGTCGGCTTTCGGGGCCATGGCGGAGGTGGTGGGGAAGGTCGACGGCGTGGTGATGCTGGTGGC
>NC_041393.1:69169339-69185352 GCF_002162155.2 Triticum dicoccoides
GGGGAGGCGGAGCGCTGCTCTCTCGGCTTCGAGAAGAAGGGGGGAGCGGCGGAGTTTGTGAAGAAGGAGTAGCAGCAACCAGCGAGGGGGAACGAACTGCCTCTGTTTCCTCTGTTTATAAAGAGGGACGGGGCAGACGTTTCGGCCTTCCAAATAAACAACCACCCATGATCTCTCCCACGATGCCGCATTCAACGCGTGCCGTTATGGGAGAGCGCGGTGGATACGGAACAAGATTTGGCATGGCCCAGCCCGCGTGTGCCCGTGCCGTGTCTTGGGCCTGGCCCAACAGCGCTCGGCACCGTGTCTGGCCGAGGCCCGGGGGCTCCCGTCGGTGTACTAGAATAGGGGTACCCTAGTACCCCGAACTTGTGCACGGGCAGTTGCAGCACCCCACGCAAAGGCTTGCCGGGCGAACGCCAAGATCCCCCAAGGTTCCCTTGGAGCCATCCAAGAACAAAGTATTTAAGTTAAGGAGACAAGACCCGGGCAAGAGGAGCTTGCCGGGAAGGCCAACCAAGGCGCTCCAAGGAACTTGCCGCGGCGCGCCACGCGCTCCGGCAAGGCAACAAGGCCCCGGCAAAAGGAGCTTGCCGGGAAGACTAAACAAGGTACACCGAGGCCCGGTGAGCGACGAGCTTCTGGACCCGGTGAGATAACAACAGCGGCAAGGCGCTTGCCGCAGCAGGCGGCCACTCTGCGCCCACGCTCCAGCGCATCCACCAACGTGTCGCTCTGGGGGCCTCTCCGGGCGCGCGTGGCGGGAGGCTGTGCAGCCAGCGGTGCGCAGTGGCATGCGAAGCTGACAAGATCGCCATCGTGGCGAACGGTGGCGCCCCTAACGGTCCTTTTCTGCACTGTTCGGGCGACTCAGACGGGCATTTAATGCCCTTGTCCCCTGCCATCAGGGTTAGGTAGGGTGCACTGTACAAGCAACTGTATCAACTACCTCGCTTTTTACGTTTTTACCCTCCTCTGTGTTGCCACCTCTCGGTGACTCCTTCAGCGTATAAAAGGAGGCCCATGCGCAACGTAGAGGGGGTTCGGACAGTTTGCTTCGATTCCTTCGTAGCCCAGAAAACATCACACTCTCTCGCTCGAGAGCAAGAACACCAGATAATACAACCAGACAAGCAGTAGTAGGAGTGTTATCTCTCCGGAGAGCTCCGAAGCTGGGTAAACTGCTCGTGTGCCTCGCCTCGATCTGCTCTTCGTGCGACCTCTTCCCCTCGCCGAACCAAAAGGGGCCCGTTCCGCCGGCCCCATAGGTGTTCGTGGATCAGTTTTCCCCGACAGAGAGGAGTACGAGGGTTCATTGGTTCGGCTGCGGCGTGAGGCTGTCGTCGCCGCAGAATAACAGGGGGTGTGGGTGAGTAGAGGGATACCCTGGGCCAGCGGTGGGAGTAGTTGGGGCGGTGAGGCCTCCGCGGCATCACACCCGGCCACGAGAGGCAGGAGCACGCAGCACGACCGGCGCTGCTTTGGGCGGCTGGAGCAAGAAGACCAGAGGTTGAAGAAGCACTATGGTCGTTGGATGGACATCGTACAGTCACTGGAGCTAGAATTATTCATATTGACTAAGTTGACAAAGCCCTCTATCCCCGTCAACTTAGTTGGCCCACAAGTCATCCTCCCACTATGGTGGGTCCCATCTAGTGGGGTGGGTATTCATTTTTTTGTGCGTAATAAGGAGGCACTTCCTTGCGTGCGAAGATATAGCTGGTGGGTCAGACACGTCAGCGGGGGAACATTTTTTCGCGAAATACAGAGGCCCTTCCGGTGGGTCCCAGCTATCAGGTGGAGGAATTATTATTTTACGCGTACAGTGCACGGCCGATGGATGTCGTTCGTTGACCACGTTGATCAGGCCGCGCCGAGAGCACCATGGCAGTGGACGACGGCGAGGCCTAGGAAGAGAACGACACGGAGCTGGGGAAGACTCGGCAATGGTTGCCCACGCGGTGGGGAGTACGAGGGTTTACTGGTCCGGCTGTCGTCGCCGGAAAATAACAGGACGTGTGGGTGAGTAGAGGAATGGCCTGGCCCGCAACGAAGTAGGGTGGGGCGGTGCGGCCTGTGCGGCAGCACAGCCGACCACGGGAGGCGGGAGCAGGCAGTCCCACCGGAGCTGGTTTGGGCGGCTGGAGCAAGAAGATCAGATATTGAAGAAGCAGCACGACCGTTGGATTAACATCCGACGGCCACTGCTGCTAGAATCGTTTGTGGACTAAGTTGAAAAAGCCAAGTACACGTCAACCTAGTAGACCCACAAGTCAGCCTCCAAATCTGTCCCAAACAGCATACAACCCGACATTTCTAGCCAGATTCAAATTAGTTTTAAATCTAAATATACCTTAATTAAATTCAATGAAATTTTACCTGGACAAAAACAATGAAATTTAAAATATCAAAATCCAAAAGAAAACAGTATTTGGGAACTAATTGTCCGTTTGTTGTATTTTTTCATTTTACAGCCCATTTATTATTACTTATAGCCCATTTCTTATTACTTATAGCCCATTTCTTATTACTTATAGCCCATTTTCTGGGAAAAATGCATCCCTCCTCGTCATGAAAGATTTCCGGCCCAGCAGGGCGTAGAAAAGCAAGTAGGCCTATGTTGGTTATTCTGCAAAAAACAAAATAGCTAGCTAGCTATTTTTCAGAAAGGAAAAAAACAAACTGGGTTGGTCGTGTGCTAAACATATGAAATAAAAGCCTGGGCTAGACGGGCCACGGGTCCCGCACAACCCAGTTGATACCCTTCTCCACCCCGAAAAAACAAAATTACTGCGCGCGCTGTTGGGTCCCTACTGTCATCCTCACCATGTACAGTCATCTCCTTATTCCTCTCGGTTGTTGACCATGTTGACAACACCGGAGGGCGGTGCCGCGGCGAGCGAACCAAGGCGGAGGACGATGGTGAGGCCTCAGACGGGAACGAACAAGAGCCGGGGAAGATCACAGCAAGCCGTGGAAGGTGGGAGCAGGCTGTCCCGCCGGCGCTGGTTTGTCTTTGGCGGCTCGAGGAAGAAGAGACTGAAGAAATGCGACAGACGTTGAATGTCAATCGAAAGGTCAAGGTTGGCACAATCGTTTTTTGACTAGGCGGACACCAAGTAGCATACTTTTTTATATATAGGAAGAAAACTACAAGGAAAATGCGTTCGTCTGCCGTCCTCCTCACAGGGAACGTTCGCCACATAAGTGACTAGCACCCTTGGTTTTCAACCGAGAGGTCTTGGGTTCGAGTCCGAGGAACTCTCAATTTTGTCCTCCTTCCTTCCTTGCAAAAAAGGGAAAGAAAATCAAAGACTTGGGAAGGCGTAGAGACATTGCCGAGTTTTAGAAAAAAGAAAGACGTGCTCCTGTAGCCGGTTCGAATCCAAACCTAGACTATGACTATGTATGGTGCTATGCTACTTTGCAAGTAATGAAACTGACATATCCAACGTTCGCTTCTCCTCTTCTCTACTTACTCTGCCTAGCATCAGAAGCTCTGGCCGCAGCAACCATGTTCGCTGGCTGCTCTTCCACCTGCTCTTCAGCTGGCAACAACCAGATATGCGCCAAGTTGCCACCCGTACCATCGCCTGTGGGTTTCATCACACCCCCGCCGGCACGCGCACCGCAGCCGATTGCTGATCGCAACCCGCTGCTGTTGGTGTGGTTCCACTGCTGCAAATCACGCAGAGTCATCCGCCGCGTCTCAACCACAATCCGCAACCCTGGCCGAGTCTTCTACAAATGCCCGAATCATGGGGTAATAATATGTTTAAGTGTTGTTCTGCTGCTTTCAGTTGCTGATTTTTTAATAGTTTGGTTGATGATCTTCCAATTTGATTCATGCAGAAAAGGGAAGATTCAAGTGATTTGTATTTCTGGGAAGTTGCTGATGTGGGGGAATGCAACTACGCTGATTATTTGGTTAGCCGAGGAATCCCAATACCAGCAGGTTGGGGTGTTGGACAAGTAACTGAAGGAACGGCAGAAGAGGAAGATGTAGAGGAGAAGGTTAAAGATGCAGTTCCTCTGATCATGGCCAAGCAACAGCTGCTGAACGGCCTTGACAGCAATGAGGAGATGAAAGAGCTTGTGAAGATAATGGGCAAAATCGATGTGCTCTGTAGGATGATTTTCTCTTTATTTGCAGTGTATGTAGCACTCGTGATGTATTCGGTGGCTACGACATGAGCACTTTGCTAAAACTAGTAATGAATGAAACCTGTGTAGCAGGGTGGGCATAGTGTTGTGAACAGCTAATGATTTCTATTAACGGAAATCATGGGGTATCCCCTTTTGCTCTTATAAATAAATAAATAGCTGAGGCCCTGTCGGGTCAGCTTTGTTCTCATTCGAAGACGTCGAGCAAATTGCAGTCCAACAGCAAACTATGTCATCAAATTCAAGTTTCACAGCCAAATATGAGTACAACTAAACAATAATGTCATCATGTTTTAGTTGTCATACAATCACCAAACATAAATCAGCATACATAACAAGTGATGTTCTCACAGCAAAATACTAAACAACATGTTCATCAGGTTTCAGTTGTCATAGCAAACACAATTTCACATAGTAGATAAAAAACGTCTTCTGACTGGAAAATATGACAAAATCAATGTAATCATCATCCGCAGCAGTAGCGTCAACATCTTCACCATCTGTATCAGTCTAAATCGTAATTCCCCACGGTGTCATCTTCTTCTTCGTCCTCAACGTCCTCGAACATTGGCTTCTTCTTGATCAACTCTTGTATGTCCACAGCACGACAAGCAATCTTTTCGCCGGCGTCATTGACGTGATGGTTCTCAAAGATATTAGGAACATATGTGTTATCTTGTACATCAGGACCAGTGTAAGCATCGTCTTGTTGTGCAACTTCATTAAACGAATTCCTCTGCTCAAACCTTTGCAATACTCTCTAGTCATCGCTATGTGCAAATGTGTCTTCCAAGAAAAATATCAGTGTTGCTTGATTTGCCAAAATAAAAGGCTCGTTGGTCTGCTACGCCACCTTGACATTGATGGATTTGAAATAATCATCAGCTTTGGCTTTTGCGATCCTGGAAAACAGGTTATACCAACGACAGCACAACAGAACCACACACTGATGATCCTCGAAACTGGAGATATACTGCAACTGAACAATGTCTGTTATGTTAGCATACATTTCAGTTGTCTCTTTGCCATACGTATCCGTGCTCATGATGGCACTGTTTTGCGTCTTCCTTCCTTAGTCTCATGCAAGGGTGTTGTAGCGCACATCTCCAACAACGCAAGATTCATAATGTCTTACCCGAGTATCAGGATCCATTGCTAGTGAGTAAAGGGCATCATCAACTGCCTGCCCATCCTCCCACATCTTCTTAAACTATGGTTAGAAAATAGACAAGCTGATCATCTTATGTACTCAATATATTAAAAAAACTGACAGTGCACTTCAAACGCTTACATGGTTCTTGAACCATTTCGCAAATCCTGCCATAACCAGTTTGTCAATGTTTCTTGGATTTTGCGGCAGTAACTCCTCTTTGTAGATGCTGCACAACATAGTGATCGCGTCAAACATCTAAATATATAAGAATGTTCTGCAAGTTTAGTAGATTACGATGTATAAGCTGCAGTACTGCACTTACTTGATATAAGGTAGTATCTCAGGACAGTTATTCAACATATACCAAACCATTTTGTCCAAATCTTTAGGTTTGTCCTCTTGTCGACTCTTCCCTGTAACTCGAACAGAATAATCAAAAACATTGAGCCCGGGATTGTCTTCACCCACCTCTTTGCTAAGCTGATCAACTGTTTCAATGTATTTTGAGCAGAATGTCAACACTTCTGTAGCAATGTAGGCCTCTGCAATGGAACCCTTGGGTCTAGCTCTGTTCCTAACATAGCCCTTGAAAGTGCCTAGCCGCCTTTCAATAGGGTACATCCAGCCATACTGTACTGGACCTCTAAGTAGTGCCTCATCAGGTAGATGAATAGCCAAATGCACCATCACATCAAAGAAGGCTGGAGGATATATCTTCTCAAGGTCGCATAGGATAGTTGGTATCTTGTCTCTAAGATGCTCCAAAGCATCTATCCTGATATTTCTACTGCAGAGTTCCCTGAAGAATTGTCCTAACTCTGCAACTGCTCTATATAAGTTAGGGCGGCCCAATGCTCTAAGGATAACAGGTAAAACCCTTTGAAGTAGGACGTGGCAGTCATGAGTTTTCAACCATTGTACCTTGTTTCCATTTGCACTGACTCTCCTTTCAGGGTTGGAAGCAAATCCATGTGGGAATCTCACACGTGATAGGACCTCGCAAAATTATTTTCTATTTACCTTGTCCAATACGTACACAGCTGGTGCCATATCCTGTGGTTTACCTTCATCTTGCACCTGCAAATCCTTTATGATACCCAGGTGTGTCAAATCAATCCTATATTTTAAGGTATCTTTCGTCTTGCCTTCAATGTTAAGAAGTGTGTCGATAATGTTGTCACATATATTTTTCTCGATGTGCATCACATCAAGATTATGCCGCAGATCCAAATCTTTCCAATACTCCAAGTCCAACAAAGTGGACTTGCGGGTAAACAATAATATCTCTTCTACCGTGCCACGCTTCCTTTTCCCACTACCATTACCAGGATGGTTTCCTGGTGTAATATGCCTGACCTTCTCTTATTCCACTTGCAACTCATTGGCGGTGAGCCTCTTTGGCGCATCACGGTTTTCATGCTTTGCATTGAACACATGTCTTCGGTATTTTCTAGGATGCGGCTTGTCCTTGGCAAGGAACGGCGGTGTCCAATGTAACATATCTTGCTAAGTATTGCGTATGACAGCGGATTCCTGTCACAGCGAACACATGCATTGTAACCATGTGTCATTCTCCCTGACATAGTCCCCAAAGCCGGATAATCATGGATGCACCAAATTACAACAGCACGCAGAAAGAAATCAGCTGGTGGGCTGCTATATAGGTCACGAGTGAGAACACCATTCCAAAGCTGTTGAAGTTCCTCCACAAGAGGCTCCATGAACAAATCAAAATCCTTTCCAGGACTTTTTGGACCTAGGATGAGCAAGGCCATCATGTACTTTGAGGGATAACAAGCACTGGCCACATGCTATATGTGGCGCTCTGGTGGCCAAATGGGTTAAATCCATCTAAAGCTAAGCCAAGTCTAATGTTTCTCAGGTCAGCAGCAAACTCTTTGTGTTTATCACTTTATCTTTTCCACTCACTACCATGAGATGGATGGCTCATTACATTCTGATCTCTGTACTCCTGGTTCCTAGAATGCCACAGTACATCCTCTCTCGTTTCAGCATCATGAAACAACCTCTGCAATCTTGGTGTAATTGGAAAATGTCTCAGAACATTATGAGGAACCCTCTTCACAGCATCGCCATCTTTCCATCTTGATGATTTGCATTTCAGGCATTCACTTAAGTTGGCATAATCCTTTCAGAATAGAACACAATTATTCTTACAAACATGGATAATATCATATCCAATTCCAACTACACGAAGGAAATTCTTCATTTTATTGTAGGTGTGTGGCAGCTCAGACGCATCTGGGAAAGATTTGCGGAAAGCAGCCAACATCACATCGAATGATTTGTTGGTCATCCGCTCAGATGTCTTCACCTGAAGAAAGATGACCATAGCTGAGAATACTGACAGCTTATTTCCTAGGGTGACAGCACCGTTGCATTGTTCCAACATGCGCGCCCACCGTTTTTCTTCTGCAGGTGAAAGTTCACGGAATGCACGAGCATTTCGTAGCATTGTTTCAATGTTGGTTAAACTCACTGGCTCCGCCACCACCACTGCTGCCTCTTGAGCACTGCGTTGGATTTCCCCAAAGAGGAGAGGATGATGCAGTAAAGTAGCATAAGTATTTCCCTCAGTTTTTGAGAACCAAGGTATCAATCCAGTAGGAGATCATGCACGAGTCCCTCGTACCTACACAAAACGATAGCTACTCGCAACCAACGCGATTAGGGGTTGTCAATCCCTTCACGGTCACTTACGAGGGTGAGATCTGATAGAGATGATAAATAATATTTTTGGTATTTTTGATATAGAGATGCAAAGTAAAAAGTAAAAGGCAAAGTAAAAACAAAGCAAGTAATAAAGTAATGGAGATTGATATGATGAGAATAGACCCGGGGGCCATAGGTTTCACTAGTGGCTCCTCTCAAGAGCATAAGTATTCTACGGTGGGTGAACAAATTACTGTTCAGCAATTGATAGAAAAGCGAATAATTATGAGATTATCTAGGTATGATCATGTATATAGGCATCACGTCCACAACAAGTACATCGAAACGATTCTGCATCTACTACTATTACTCCACTCATCGACCTCTATCCAGCATGCATCTAGAGTATTAAGTTAAAAACAGAGTAACGCCTTAAGCAAGATGACATGATGTAGAGGGATAAATTCATGCAATATGATAAAAACCCCATCTTGTTATCCTCGATGGCAACAATACAATACGTGCCTTGCAACCCTTTCTGTCACTGGGTAAGGACACCGCAAGATTGAACCCAAAGCTAAACACTTCTCCCATTGCAAGAATTACCAATCTAGTTCGCCAAACCAAACGGATAATTCGAAGAGACTTGCAAAGATAACTCAATCATACATAAAAGAATTCAGAGAAGAATCAAATATTGTTCATAGATAAGCTGGATCATAAACCCACAATTCATCGGTCTCAACAAACACACCGCAAAAAAGAAGATTACATCGAATAGATCTCCACAAGAGAGGGGGAGAACATTGTATTGAGATCCAAAAAGAAAGAAGAAGCCATCTAGATACTAGCTATGGACCCAAAGGTCTGAAGTAAACTACTCACACTTCATCGGAGAGGCTATGGTGTTGATGTAGAAGCCCTCCGTGGTAGATGCCCTCTACGGCGGAGCTCCGGAACAGGCCCCAAGATGGGATCTCGCGGATACAGAAAGTTGCGGCGGTGGAATTAGGTTTTTGGCTCCGTATTTGATCTGACGGGGGTACGTAGGTATATATAGGAGGAAGGAGTACGTCGGTGGAGCAACAAGGGGCCCACGAGGCAGGGGGCGCACCGAGGGAGGGGGGCGCCCTCCACCCTCGTGACCGCCTCTGGCACTTCTTGGAGTAGGGTCCAAGTCTCCTGGATCATCTTCGGTGAGAAAATCATGTTCCCGAAGGTATTATTCCGTTTGGACTCCGTTTGATATTTTGTTTCTTCGAAATATTGAAATAGGCAAAAAAACAGCAATTCTGGGTTGGGCCTCTGGTTAATAGGTTAGTCCCAAAAATAATATGAAAGTGCAAAATGAAGCCCAATATAGTCAAAAACAGTAGATAAAGTAGCATGGAGCAATCAAAAATTATAGATACGTTGGAGATGTATCAAGCATCCCCAAGCTTAATTCCTACTCGTCCTCGAGTAGGTAAATGATAAAAAAAGAGTTTTTGATGCGGAGTGATACTTTGGCATAATTTCAATGTAAATGTTCTTAATTGTGATATGAATATTCAGATCCGAAAGATTCAAGACAAAAGTTCATATTGGCATAAAAGTAATAATACTTCAAGCATACAATTTAAAGCAATCATGTCTTCTCAAAATAGCATGGTTAAAGAAAGTTATCCCTACAAAATCATATAGTCTGGTTATGCTCTATCTTCATCACACAAAGTATTTAATCATGCACAACCCTGATGACGAGCCAAGCAATTGTTTCATACTTTAGAAATTTCAAACTTTTTCAACTTTCACGCAATATATGAGCGTGAGCCATGGACATAGGACTATAGGTGGAATAGAATGGTGGTTGTGGAGAAGACAAAAAGGAGAAGATAGTCTCACATCAACTAGGTGTATCAACGGGCTATGGAGATGCCCATCAATAGATATCAATGTGAGTGAGTAGGGATTGCCATGCAACGAATGCACTAGAGCTATAAGTATATGAAAGCTCAACAAAAGAAACTAAGTGCGTGTGCATACAACTTGCTTGCTCACGAAGACCTAGGGCACTTTTTGAGGAAGCCCATCATTGCAATATACAAGCCAAGTTCTATAATGAAAAATTCCCACTAGTATATGAAAGTGACAACATATGAGACTCTCTATCATGAAGATCATGGTGCTACTTTGAAGCACAAGTGTGGAAAAAGGATAGTAGCATTGTCCCTTCTCTCTTTTTCTCTCATTTTTTTTATTTTTTTTATTTTTTTATTTGGCCTTTTTTTTCTTTTTTTATGGCACTCTTTTTTTTTCGTCCGGAGTCTCATCCCGACTTATGGGGGAATCATAGTCTCCATCATCATTTCCTCACTGGGACAATGCTCTAATAAGGATGATCATCACACTTTTATTTTTCTTACAACTCAACAATTACAACTCGATACTTAGAACAAAATATGACTCCATATGAATGCCTCTGGCAGTGTACCGGGATATGCGATGAATCATGAGTGACATGTAAGAAAATTATGAAGGTGGCCTTGCCACAAATACAATGTCAACTACACGTTCATGCAAAAGCAATATGACAAAAGTAATGCATATCATATGAACGGAACGGTGGAGAGTTGCATGGCAATATATCTCGGAATGGCTATGGAAATGCCATGATGGGTAGGTATGGTGGCTGTTTTGAGGAAGGTATATGGTAGGTGTATGATACCAGCGAAAAGTGTGCGGTATTAGAGAGGCTAGCAATGGCGGAAGGATGAGAGTGCGTATAATCCATGGACTCAACATTAATCAAAAGAACTCATGCACTTGTTGCAAAAATTTAGAAGTCATCAAAAACCAAAGCACTAAACACATACTCCTAGGGGGATAGATTGGTAGGAAAATACCATCGCTCGTCCCCGACTGCCACTCATAAGGAAGACAATCAATACATAAAATTGTGCTCTGACTTCATCACAAAGCGGTTCACCATACGTGCATGCTATGGGAATCACATAACTTCAACACAAGAATTCTTTAAATTCATAATCACCCCAACTAGCATTTCTTTGATATTATCACCTCCATATCTCAAAACAATTATCAAGGATCAAACTTATCTTAGTATTCAACGCACTCAAAAGAAAGTTTCACAAATCTTGAATACCAAGTATATTAACATTAAGCAAATTACCATGCTATTAACAACTCTCAAAATAATCTAAGTGAAGCATGAGAGATCAATAGTTTCTTTAAAACAAATCCACCACCGTGCTCTAAAAGATCTAAGTGATGCACTACAGCAAAAATTATTACGCTCAAAAGATATAAGTGAAGCACTATGAGCAAAACTATCAACTCAAAAGATATAAGTGAAGCACATAGAGTAGTCTAGCAAATTCCAAATCATGTATGGCTCTCTCACAAGGTGTGTACAGCAAGGATGATTGTGGCAAACTAACAAGCAAAGACGCAAATAATACAAGATGCTCCAAGCAAAATACATGACATGTGATGAATAAAAATATAGCTCCAAGCAAATTACCGATCGAAGTAGACGAAAGAGGGGATGCCTTCCGGGGCATCCCCAGGATTTGACTTTTTAGGGTCCTTGGATTATCTTGGGGGTGCCATCGGCATCCCCAAGCTTAGGATTTTGCCACTCTTTGTTCCATAATCCATCAAAATAATTCACCCAAAACTTGAAAACTTCACAACACAAAACTCAATAGAAATCTCGTGAGCTCCGTTAGTGAAAGAAAACAAAATACTACTTTAAGGTACTGTAATGAACTCATTATTTATTTATATTGGTGTTAAACCTACTGTATTCCAACTTCCTTATGGTTTATAAACTAATTTATTAGCCATAGATGCATTGAAATAAGCAAACAACACACGAAAAACAGAATATGTCAAAAACAGAACAATCTGTAGCAATCTGTAACTAACGCAAACTTCTGAACTCAAAAAATTCTAACAAAATAGTACGTACTGGACAATTTGTTTATTGATCAGCAGCAAAAAGAATCAATGCAAAATCACGTCTCTGTGATTTATTGAATTTTTTCTCGTGAGCACAAATTTTCTGTTTTTCAGCAGAATCAAATCAACTATCATCATAGCTTATCCTATAGGTTCTACTTGGCACAAACACTAATTAAAACATAAAACCACATATAAACAGAAAGTAGATGGATTATTTATTCCTAAATAGAAGCAAAAACAAAAAACACAAAATAAAATTGGGTTGCCTCCCAACAAGCGCTATCGTTTAATGCCCCTAGCTAGGCATAAAAGCGAAGATAGATCTAAGTTTTGCCATCTTTGGTAGGAAATTACTCAATGAGGCATCTACCTCCTTTAGAATTTTCTTTATTTCTATTAATTGTCAAATTTTCAGGCAAAAGATCGAAAAATTCAATCATGGCACAAGGTTCCTTAATGATAGTAAAAAGATTGGGATGAACACTTATAGATTTAAGATCCGCAGTTTCCTTACTAGATAATTCACCCTTATTCTTAGGAACATAAATGAGCTTAGTATTTTTAGTAGAAGAACTTGGAGTGTTTTGTACGGAAGAAAAAGCGGTTCCCAAGTTGGTAATGATACCCTCAAGTTTATCGATTCTTGTGGAATCTAGATTTATTTTTTCATTAACTATGGGTTCTTTTTCTTTAATATTCTTCAAAGTCATTCCTACCTTAGATGCATATTGGGAAATTTGATTGTGGATCTTTTTCTCAAGATTTTCAATTGATTCAATGGTAGCAACTTTATTCTCAATAATTTCAAGTCTTTGCATAACATGCTCCAAAGTTAACGTAGTTCCATTAATCAAAAGAGGTGGGGTGCCGAATAAATCTAATAAAGCATTATAGGAATCAAAAGTATGGCTACCCAAGAAATTCCCTCCAGTAATGGTATCAAGGATATATCTATACCAAGGATTAGCACCTACGTAAAAATTGCGAAGAAGAACTGAAGTAGATTGCTTCCTGGTAGATCTATTTTGAGCATTGCAAATTCTATACCAAGCGTCTTTCAGATTTTCTCCCTCCCTTTGCTTAAAATTTAGAACTTCATTCTCGGGAGATAATGGAGAAGATAAGGAACTAGTCATTACGACGAGAAAACAAGCACACGAACAAACAGGAAGGCAAGCGAAGAAGGCAAAAGAGAAAGAGAGGAGGAGATTGGGAGTGAGAGGGCGAATAAAACGGCAAGGGTGAAGTGGGGGAGAGGAAAACGAGAGGCAAATAATGTAATGCGAGAGATAGGGATTGTGATGGGTACTTGGTATGGTTGACTTTTGCGCAAACTCCCCGGCAACGGCGCCAGAAATTCTTCTTGCTACCTCTTGAGCACTGCGTTGGATTTCCCTGAAGAGGAGAGGATGATGTAGTAAAGTAGCGTAAGTATTTCCCCCAATTTTTGAGAACCAATGTATCAATCCAGTAGGAGATAACACATGAGTCCCTCGTACCTACACAAAACGATAGCTACTCGCAACCAACGTGATTAGGGGTTGTCAATCCCTTCACGGTCACTTACGAGGGTGAGATCTGATAGAGATGATAAATAATATTTTTGGTATTTTTGATATAGAGATGCAAAGTAAAAAGTAAAAGTAAAAGTAAAAACAAAGCAAGTAATAAAGTAATGGAGATTGATATAATGAGAATAGACCCGGGGGCCATAGGTTTCACTAGTGGCTTCTCTCAAGAGCATAAGTATTCTATGGTGGGTGAACAAATTACTGTTGAGCAATTGATAGAAAAGCGAATAATTATGAGATTATCTAGGTATGATCATGTATATAGGCATCACGTCCACAACAAGTAGATCGAAACGACTCTGCATCTACTACTGTTACTCCACTCATCGACCACTATCCAGCATGCATCTAGAGTATTAAGTTAAAAACAGAGTAACGCCTTAAGCAAGATGACATGATGTAGAGGGATAAATTCATGCAATATGATAAAAACCCCATCTTGTTATCCTCGATGGCAACAAGACAATACGTGCCTTGCAACCCTTTTTGTCACTGGTTAAGGACACCGCAAGATTCAACCCAAAGCTAAACACTTCTCCCATTGCAAGAATTACCAATCTAGTTCGCCAAACCAAACGGATAATTCGAAGAGACTTGCAAAGATAACTCAATCATACATAAAAGAATTCAGAGAAGAATCAAATATTGTTCATAGATAAGCTGGATCATAAACCCACAATTCATCGGTCTCAAAAAACACACCGCAAAAAAGAATATTACATCGAATAGATCTCCACAAGAGAGGGGGAGAACATTGTATTGAGATCCAAAAAGAGAGAAGAAGCCATCTAGCTACTAGCTATGGACCCGAAGGTCTAAAGTAAACTACTCACACTTCATCGGAGAGGTTATGGTGTTGATGCAGAAGCCCTCCATGGTAGATGCCCTCTCCGGCGGAGCTTCGGAACAGGCCCCAATATGGGATCTCGTGGATACAGAAAGTTGCGGTGGTGGAATTAGGTTTTTGGCTCCGTATTTGATCTGACGGGGGTACGTAGGTATATATAGGAGGAAGGAGTACGTCGGTGGAGCAACAGGGGGCCCACGAGGCAGGGGGCGTGCCCAGGGGGGCGCCCTCCACCCTCGTGACCGCCTCTGGCACTTCTTGGAGTAGGGTCCACGTCTCCTGGATTACGTTCGGTGAGAAAATCACGTTCCCGAAGGTTTTATTCCATTTGGACTCCGTTTGATATTCTGTTTCTTCGAAATGCTGAAATAGGCAAAAAACAACAATTCTGGGCTGGCCTCCGGTTAATAGGTTAGTCCCAAAAATAATATGAAAGTGGAAAATAAAGCCCAATATAGTCCAAAACAATAGATAAAGTAGCATGGAGCAATAAAAAATTATAGATACGTTGGAGACGTATCAACCACCTCCTCCTCCTCTTCCACCCGAGCATCAGGCAGATCAAGATGGTGATCTGCTGCTTCCACGTAGTCAATGACATTGACATTCACAGCTTCACGATGATGAACTCACCTATTATATGTGACCGACATCCCATACAAGTGTAGATGATTTTGCACATTTGACTGGGGTCTTGTAACTGAATTCATACAACTACTACAAGGGCAGAGCACATCTGATTTTGGACCACCGTACTCAGCTCTAATAAAGTTCATGAAGTTTTCAACCCCCTCGACACATGCAGCGGAGAATCTTCGAGCAGAAGTTATCCAAGTCCTGTCCATCTTTTAGACATACAAATTAGTTCTTCTACTAGATATTACAGGAAAAATATATATGCTTTCTTATGAAGTCCAGAAAAAAAATACCTAGGTCGATGTCTAAAGCTATGGCAAGATGTTTGGACGAGCAGATCTAAGTAACGAAATATATGTAAAGATAATTTAGCAAACATATTTGAGTGCTAAATTATGGTAGGCTGTTTCAGCAGTCAATGAGGCCGAGCACACGGCCATCGAACTTTCGAAGGCCATCGCAGCAACAAAGATCGAGTATAAAACGGTGTAGATCTATTTCACCTAACAGATTGGCTACTAGACCATGGCAATCTACATCACAATAAATATATGGCAGGATATTTTAGCAAATGATCGGCCTTGGCATGCCATCTCAGCAAACTACTTCGGCAAGGAAGCTTGAGTGCAGAACAGGGCAAGGAAGATTCTTAAGCAGAGCATATTGAAAGTAAACTACTTCGGCAAACAGTGAGATTAACATCGTCTATCAGCTAACATTCAGCGCTACACCGACATGAACGGGGCCTCAGTCTAGAATGCATGTACCGTGGGAGAAGCTGACTGTCGTGCGTCTCCACACGAACGTCGCCAGCGGTGGCGGCGCTGACCGCCGTGTGCCTCCACAAGAACGTAGCCAGAGCTGGCGGCGCGGCTAGAGGACGACAGTCTATGAGAGCGTACTGTGGGAGCGATAGGATCGCCGTGCGTCCCCTCGATGAACCGCGGCACCGACGTATCGGCGCGGCGGGGAGGGCAGCTTTGGCGGAGCGAATGGAGTGGCG
>NC_041393.1:69185793-69221458 GCF_002162155.2 Triticum dicoccoides
TTATTTGGCCGAAGGGCGGTTGAATCGAATTTGGGGGGAATTTTTGTGTGAGGGGGGGGAGGATATTCGCGCGGTGGGCGGGGGGAGTTTGGTGCATGGTCAGTTTCTCCAAATGCAGTCCCACGTGTCAGTGAAGAGGCAAGCCGAAGCACGTTCCGTTTGCGTGAGCCGTGTGCAGGACCGAACGTGTGTGGGGTGCAATGCGACCGCGACAGGAGTGTTGTGAGTGTACCGCCTTTTTTCCATTTAAACTAGGTGCTTCGCCCCCTCAAAAAAAATGTTGCTTCGCGCTCCATCGATACTACTGCTAGCAATCCGGTAATCCCGACTAAAACGGCGCGGCCGGGTCTTTTCCCGCGCGATATGCTTGGAGGTTGGCTTAGTTGGGTTTTTTAGATTTGTCTCGGTTGGTCATCATGGTGTGCCTGTCATCCTACAATATAGCCCGTCCGATCTATATCTAACGGATAGGAAGGAAACTATGACAATGTACCCGCACTCCTCTCCACATTTGCAGCTAAGGCTTTCCCTCGTTCATCCTTTTCTCCCACAAGATCTTGATCTTCCGTGCAACGCACGGGCATCTTGCTAGTACTCCTACAATATGTATATTATAGTGAAAGTTCATATACACCGGCCGAGATTAATGCAAACACGGCAGATTTTCATTACATTTTGAACTTTTATAGGACAGAAAAATAAAAGAAACCCAACCCTAAACCTATTCTACGGTGGCGAACGACGTCCTCCATCTGCGATCTCTATGTACGGGGGTGGGGTTCAAGACCCGTGAAGTGAAGGTGTGGTCTCCGACGAGGAAGACTAGAACACGGGATACGGACCGGCCAGTTGGCAGACCATGCCCTGCCGCCTCCCATGCCCTACTCATCCTCCGAGGAGTCCCCGACCTCGGTGGTGTCGGACGGTGGACGGTGGCAAATAGGACGTGTGGCTGACGGTGCTCACATCGTCGGCCGCCAGCATGGCCACCGCTTGTGCGGTTGCGTCCGCGTCTGGCTACACCGCTATTGCGTCGCGAGAGGCGACTTGAGCGAGGGCGGCGACCTCGAGCTTCGCACTTGCGGTCATGGTGGATGTGGTGCCAGGTAGGAGGACGATGCGCTATGGTGTGGAGGTTAGTTGGGCGTTGCCGCTTTAAGTAGCGCACTCCGGTGAGGCCAATCGTCCGTGTGCGTCATTAAGTCGCCGGAGTTGGTTCCTCGGGCACCGAGCCTCTTAACGACGACATACGAATGGACGGCATTAATGCGGGCAGCTGGCGCCGGCTGGGAACGCACCGCGCGACGGCGCGAGGGACGAGGGCTTTGGTGTGCCTGGGTAGTCAGCTGCGGTCGTGGCAACATTGGAGATGCCCTTTGCTCAAACGCGATCCCCGCATGTCATTGAAAAAGCAAGACGACCCGACATGGTCTCAGGTCCAGAGGATGCAGTTGGCCATGCTACACCACTCCGCGGACGCGTTGCGGCGCCCCATGCATCCTCAACGAGCCGGGTGTTGGGGTGTGTTTGGATTGTGGCCAAAGTGCACCTTACCAAAATTTTGGTCATGACCCAAAGATTGGTCTTTGTTTGGATGGTTGCCATTTCTTTGGCATGCCAATGAACTCTAGCCAACTCTAGTTCATTTTTCTTGCCAATGTCGGCCAACTCATGGGCAACCAATACCTCAACCAAAATTTTCGCTACCCAATGCTTTGATGGGGCAACCTTGGGCACAAACCAGACATACCGTTGGTCGTGCCACAGCACTAACGCCACCCTCGGCACACTGAAACCGACCATGTCTATCGACAATATGAGTGTGTCGCTCACCACGGTCGCCGTGTCCAAAGGCGGTGCTCGAGCTGCGCCGTTGTTGGCCCCAACGAACCACATGAACGGTTGTCGGTGGCGAGGAGGTCGTGGGCCAGCTCCTCCATTGGACTAGTCTGCGTTACATCGTCCCGAACTGGTGTGCCCCTCATGTCGGTTTTCCTATTTTCCCGGCCATATTCGAGCGCCAGTGCTCCGTGTTGCGCATTAGGACTTTTACTATGTAGGCCAAGCGAGACAACTTATTGTTTATTTGAGCCGTTCAAGTGTAATCATGTGGCGTTTGCTTATTTCTCATTCCTCTCCAACCCTCTTCTCCATCGATCATGTCGCCCTCTAGTCGAGTCCATCCTCCCGCATGCCTCATTTGAACATTCCTCCGATTATCATTCACATGTACCCACCCTAGTCCTCTTTCAATAGATCTCCGGACCCCGAGATGAAATCGAGAGGGAGCAAGTGGGGGCGGGTGATACCTAAGGTGGATTCAAAATTTTGAACCGGTGATCATAGCATCCGCAAATCATATATAAAGGGTATTCAATGTTCATTTCATCTTTGAACGTACAATATACTCCCTCCTATCCTTTTTACTTTACATATAAGTTTTATGTGTAGTCAAAGTATCTCTACTATGATAAAAAGGTATCAACATTCAACAACGCCCAATCAACACTGTTAGATTCATACGTACTCCTAGATTTGTACTCGAGATGGTTTCCAATTTGACTATTGACAAGATTAATAGTACTCCTTTCACATAGGTGAGTAAGTCATCTTAGGCTGTGCACCATGACCAAGGAGGAGGGGAAAATGAGAGACATTAATGTTTATTTGCTAATTAATAGTATTGCATGCAATGAACTAACCACTGCATGTCATGTTTGATAGTCTCGGGTCATTAAAAGCATGCACACCCTCATCTCTTATTGGTTTATATGTCAAAAACAAAAAATGAGGTAGAAGTTAATGCACCGCGCCTACTACCTCCGTCCTGGTTTATAGGTCCCCTTTGTAGTTTGTGTCAAATTTTGACTAAAGATTTAACTAAAAAAATGTTAATGCGTGTCAAGAAAAATTATCTCATTGGATTCGTATTTGAACATAGTTTTCAAAAATATAATGTTTGGTGAGATGCTTGAACGTTTTGTTAGTTTAATCTATGGTCAAAATATGGCATGAAACGCAATTGGGACTAATAAATCCGGACGGAGGTAGTATGTTTTTTGGGATTATTTGGTTTTCGTAAGATGACTTACACACCTAGACGGAGGGAGTACATAAGATGTATAATGTGAAAATTATATCATTGGAAACTCCTTTCAGATACGAAATTGACCGTATGCTTTGTGTAAGTTGCATGTCATATATTATTACTCTAACATTTGGTCAAAGTTAGCCTCGAAAAACGCATTAGACCCTGTATGCTTTGTGTAAGTTGCATGTCATATATTACTCCCTCCGTCTAGGTGAGTAAGTCATCTTAGGTTGTGCACCGTGACCAAGGAGGAGGGGAAAACGAGAGAACTTAATGTTCATTTGCTAATTAATAGCATTGCATGCAATGAACTAACCACTGCATGTCATGTTTGGTAGTCTCAAGTCATTAAAAGCATGCACACCCCGCATCTCTTATTGGTTGATATGTCAAGAAACAAGAAACGATGTAGAATTTAATGCACCGCGCCTAAGTGTTTTGGGATTATTTGGTTCTCGTAAGATGACTTACACACCTAGATGGAGGGAGTATTACTCTAACATTTGTGTAAGTTGCATGTCATATATTATTACTCTAACATTTGGTCAAAGCAGTATAGTGGAAGTGGATCCTCTGACATAGGTATCCCTGCCTTACCCTCCCTTTCGGTCACTTACTGGCGGACCCCATGCTTGCTAGGCCCCGCATGTCAGTTACTCAATGGGTTTGGCCACGTCATGCGATCCTCATCCGTAGTATACTCCCTCTGTTTTTATTTACTCCACATAAAACGAAGGGAGTGGTGGTATAATAAATGACGCAGGCGGGGGAGGGGGAGGGACGTCGGTTTGCTCTCAACTGCGGTCCAACAAGCGAGCGAAAACACAAGACAAAGCGCATTCCATTCGGTGAGCGACGTGGAGGGTCCAGCGTGCCGGGCTGTAACGTGAACGCGACAAGAGCGATGTACAGTCAAAACCGATTGACCGGTCATCACCGGAACCACTATTCACACCAGAACCTTCGCTGCTCGGCCTACGCCAGCCACTGCCCTAAAACCACACCAAATCTCCAGCCCATTCCCCCACCTTTCGATCCCCTAGACCGCATCAAGCGTCCCCTAGTTCACTGGGAAGCCATGGTGCGCCGCAAGATGACTTACTACAAGATGCTGACGCCGGAGCGCCGTGTAGAAATCGCGGCGGCGGTCGGCGCCACAGACCTTCGTTCCCAAGCTCGCTTTGCGGCGGGCCAATCCCAGAGTTCTCTGGAGCCAAGCTACGAGGAGGAGGAAGCCGATCCAATGTTCACTGCGGAGGTCGTGGCGCAAAAGCCCCCAAATGGGTATGAGACGATGGACGTCGACTTCGTGCGGGTGTCCGAGTCCCCCATGGTGCTGGAGGACCAGCGCTTCAACATGGCGATACTAAAGGAGGACCGGGAGGCAGAGGCTCAACTCGAAGAGGAGCGCGCGCATGCCGCTGCCATCGAGGCTCTCCTGCTGGCGGAACCAGATGTCGTGGATGTGAACCGGGCGGCGGAGGCTCAACTTGAGGCGGAGCACGCGGATGCCGCTGCCATCGAGGCCCTCCTGCAGGCGGAACTAGACGTCCTGGACATGAACCGGGCGGCAGAGGCTTGACTCGATGCAGAGCGCGCGGATGCCGCTCTCATCGACGCCCTCCTGCAGGCGTAACCAGAAGTACTGGACTTGAACCAGGCGGCGGAGGCTCGACTCAATGCGGAGCCCGCGGATGCCGCTGCCATCGAGGCCCTCCTGCAGGCGGAACCGAACATCCTCGACTTGAACCGGGCTGTGCTCTCGTCCGTGCAGAGCGCCCGCACGCTCCGCTTGAACGAGTAACTGGAGGCCGAGGACAACCACGGTGCGGAGACACACGTCGGCAGCTATGGATGGTTCGCGCCGGCAGCCAAAGACGACGAGGCCGTCTCGTTTCGCGAGCAGTGATAGTTTTTCTTTATGTTGTTGTTTTTATGGATCTTTTGCTGTGTAAAAACATATATTTGTTATGCAAGTCGCCTGACTTGGGTCAGTCTACCATTTCAGGCGGTTAGATGAATATCCTACGTCTCCTAACCCTTCTTCCTCACCTCTTCTTCTTCCCCAACGGCCAACAGACCACCGCACGGGCCGTACGGATACTCCCCAACATGCGGTTGGATAAACATACTCTATGAACGAAAATTATGTGTCAGCGATAGGATGGCTGAGTTTGATTTGTTCACATGCGACAACACGTGTCAGTGAGGGTGTGTTCCCTTGGTTGGGTTTGCGGTGTGCAGGAGCGACTGTGTGAGGGTGCGGTGCGACCGCGGCGTGCAGGAGCGACCGTGTGAGGGTGTGGTGCGACTGCGACAGCCGTGCGCAAGTGTACCTCCTTCTCATTTTGAAAACTTTAGGCAAGCTTGGCAAAAATGTGTGGCGAAGTTTGGCAATGCAAGGCCTAGACCCAAACAGGATAAGTACGTACGTACTAGGAGTACTAGTGTTAAAAAAGAAAGGCGGGGTTTTCCTTCGATACAAATCCTCGTTTCACGTGTCAATTAATGCGTATTTTTTTCTCGAAACACCAAAGAGCTAACCATCTCACTCCTCGTCGCTTGATTAATGCAGCGCCATGCAAACGAACCTTCTCACTTCCGCATGCATGCCGGGGATATTAATGTCCTTGGTTGCTAACCCCATCAATTTTGCCTCGATTATTGTTAGTGGCCCTTTGGAAATTGTAATTTTGATATACTAGCCTTCTGTACAAAAAATGCAGGTAGTAACTATATTTGAATTCCTTGCCCATTGCGGTGACGTCGATGATTTTTTTTGTGGTTTGGCGAAGTGCGTTCGATGGAGAACACCATTGAGGGAGACCACGATAAGTCGTTCGCAAGTGCCGCCTGCAAGCCGAGACAACCGCCTTATTTGCATCCAGGAAGTCCTTTACTAGTACTACTACTAGGAGTACTAGTGCGGTGAGATGGTTTCCCGAAGAAGACGATGGAGAAGCGGAGTCAGCGAAGAGTGAAATGATGGTTGCTTCGTCTGTGCTTTGTGATTTGATGCCTCACTGCTTTGTGATTTGTGATAGAAGGGACAGGGGAGTAGACTCTGTGCTCTATACTGTACTACATGCGTCCAAGCATGGGAGAAAGAGGAGAGGCGTTGCATTTTTCTATTCCTTCAATCAATCAATCAGGGAGCTTCGGTTCCATCTTTTTGGCTTTGGCAACACCGTCCACAATGGTTCCCACGATGCCAAAAGCTATTTTCACATTTGGCTACACATTGTGGATGCCCTTAACCGTACCACTTGGTTTTGCTCCTGTGTGCTATCTATACAAATCTCAATTAAATTGATCTAGAAATTATAGAATCAAAGATTAGTAAAAAGGAGGTGATTTTGCCGCGCGGATGGCGGGGGAGGTTTCTTATTTTCAAAGGATGTTGTCCTCGCGGTTTGCTAACATGCGGTCCCACGTGTCAGTGCTTTACCATGCTGATCCGTGTCCCACATGAGGCAGAACAACGGCAGAAGCAACACGTGGTTAAGTTGAAGAAGATGAGGGAGAAGCGGATTAAGCAACGAGTGAAATGATGGTTGCTTCGTCCCTCCAACTTCTTTTTTTAGCATTATTACTTCGTCCCTCCAACTTAACAGCGGGAAAGGTGCAGCTTTGTGATTTGATGACTCATTGCTCATTACTACGCCGGCGCCATGACTGGGGTGCTTCACCCCGGCTGCTCTGCACTGTATTATGGTATGGCACGTGGACCCGGTAGCTTGATGTCCCACATGTGGGTGAAAGGGACTAGAAGATTTATGAAAGCGAGCACTCCACTCTTACGACGGAGGAGTAGACGACACGACGGCCCAGTGAACTGTCACTTGTACTGTATGGTACTATAGTTTTGTTGTTTCGCACGATCCATCGGTACAAACCCGATTAAACAGGAAAGGGCGGGATTTTTCCCGTGCGGTAGATGATACTGGCGATACATTTCAAAGTCAATTTTAACGTATGCAAACTGAATACTTATAAGTAACAATATCATATCTAGTAAAACTAAAAACACATATGATTTCTTGTGTTAGACTGTAGTAGTAGTGTTGTATTTCATAGTTGTTAGATGTAACATGCGGGAACGTGTAGATATGTAGTTTTGGAGGGCCTACAGAGAGAAAAGCGTAATACGGTCACCGAACTTCAGAATAAGTTGATTACGGTCACTATATACGTTTTGCGGTGATTATCCGGTCACTTGCTCACAGTTCAGCATCGGATTGCACTCTGTTGACCGGCCAAATAGTCTGCGTGGCGCCATGTTGACTAGTTAAATTGACCACGTTCCTTGTGGGTCCCACCTGTCAGTTCGCACAGGGAAAAGGTCAGATAAACACAAATTTACGCAGGCGCGACAAGGCTCCAACCCGTGCGCGGGAATCACCTGGTTGTGTATGTATCTGTCAGGGCCTGATGTGTGTGCATGCACGTGTAGGTTGAGCACTTGAGCGTGAGAGTGTGTGTTGGTTGTGTGGTGTACTGGTGTGTGCATGCATGCGTGCATGTGTGCGTGTGAGAGTTGCGTGCATGCGTGGCTGCGTGTGTACGTGTGAGTGTTGCGTGCGTGCGTGGGTGCATGTGTTTGTGTGAGTGTTGCATGCATGGAGTTCGTGTGCATGCATGCATGTGTGTATAATCACCACACCAGCTCATGTGTGTTAAAATAGACGGCTCAGCATACCAATACAAGGCCACCTTGCCCGCTGTGCCCGCGATCATGATTTCGAACCACCGTCAAAATATTTTTTTATCGTTTGTTTTCATTACTAGAAAGATGCCCGTGCGTTGCACGTAACATCAAGATGCATTTGTATGACTTGTTTATCTTGTGAGAGAAAAGGATGAACGAGGGAAGGCCTTATTTGCAAATGTGGAGAGGCGTGTGGGTACCTTTTTGCAAAATTGCCATAGTTTCTTTCCTATCCGTCAGATATAAATCGGACGGCCTATATTGCAGGATGGCACGCACACCATCATCACCAAGTCTGTTTTTTATAAGAGTGTACTTTATATTTTATGCATTTTATAATAGTGTAGATGTAGAGTAGATACAAGTCGACAGGTGGGCATGATGGTAGTGAGATAATGTGATGCAACACTAGAGGTGCCACGTGGAGCATTTAATTGGTCAACTAGTCATGTCATGAGCAAATACAAAGTTGTACGGTGAGCCCGTGACTGTATAATAACCACTAAATGTAAACGGTGACCGTAATGAGTGGATTATGAAGTCCAATGTATGTATCGTGCTTTCTCCTCAAATACAATGATCGTCATTGCATATATCGCGAGAGAAAGATGAAACACGCGTGAATTTTCTGGGGGCTTACTTTTAGAGGACCTGGAGATAGTTTTGTGTGCATACGTGAAAGGGGCGTACAGGGGGGTATGCGATGGAGAGAGAGATGCCCTTCGTTCCTCTTTATTATGACTAACTTTGTATATAGTAAAAATATAAAAATTCACAGTGCAGAATAAATATCATTGTGGGCACCATGCAATGCAAATTAGCGTTCGTACTCCTCCATATAACTTTGTAATGTTGTATATATGTATAAACTCTAAAATAATTTTTTGGCCACACTTTATTCAAAAGGAATGTTGTATGCGAAATAAACATGAAGAGTGGGCTTTTTAGATCAATGGGGTATGTGATGTAACATGTGTGAATGTGTAGTTGATGCATTTGGCGGGGCCTAGAGAGGTATGTGTGTGTATTACGTATTCGAGAGAGGCATGGATAGAGGGGTCGACGGGGGGGCATGGGAGAGATAGCACGAGAAATGAGAGTGGTCTAGAGAGAGAGAGACGAATATGACGTCATGACAAGAGATTCCATTCCCTTGAGTGTGTATGCAGGGGGGGGGGAATAGAGGCACCAGGAGAAATTTTCTGTGTGGTGTTTGTGTTGGTATGTGTGGGTGTGAGAAGATAATGAGACGTGGGGGTAGAGGGTGTGTCACCGTGTGGGGTTCGGTGGGTCGAGGTGAGGCTCTTCGTTCGGTTCCGTCCTGCGCCACATTGGTCGGCCCATGACACATTTAGGAAGACCCATGGATGACTAGTCGTACAAGACAAGGATAGCAGAATTGTGAAGGACTCTGTGTCCACTGACAAAGCCGGCTAGGATTTGTATCCCTAAGTTCTCGGACTAAGGTAACCCCTTTATCTCTGATATTACTATTCATCCAACCTAACTTTAAGGGGCATCCTACAGAATGCTCTGCTAGAATCATACTCATCGACTAGGAAGAGAGGTGTGAGATAATGCGTGAGAGACAGACGTAAAGATAATGTGCGTACATGAGACACGTAGGCAGGTCCATGCATATAGAAAGGGTCGATGAGGATTGTGCGTGTGTATGTTTGCGAGAGGAAGAGTGCTTGTGATAAAGGTTAGTGAAAATAGTTGCAAATGGTTACAAGAGGGAGGGAGGGTTATATCTATAGCATGTGTGTGAGAAAGACACCTCGGGAGAGAGTGTGTGAGCATGTGTGAGAGACCACCGATGGAGAGTGAAACTACACGTAAAAGACTGCTCCACACATTGATTAAAGATATAAATTGTATCCAAATATTAGGATGGGATCATGATATTTGCAATTCGCGTAAGGAGAGGTCATTGATCCATCAGACATCTAGATTCTATCGAATTTGAGCATGTATATGTTGTTATTCAACACAATTGATCCACATAGTTAGTATTTTGAACTCCAGACAATGCATCGCTTTAGCAATCGAATATAAACATGAGTATAGTTCATGTGTGTGTAAAGCACATTATACATACGAAAGTTACACAATGGACATTTATAAATAGCTACCTATGAACTAGCATATATTTGAATTCAACCAAAGGTGGTTTAAAAAAATCGAATTCAACATGAAGTCCATTCAATTATTTGAATTTGATATCATGGCATTTGTAAACCATACCTAAACTATGGGGGTACCAATCTTTGCTCTGATTTTGTACATAATAGCATATGTAGTCGTGTACAAAATAGATTCAAATTTAGCTCCTCCATTCCAAAATAATCGTAGTTATAGGATTTTCATGTGTCAAAATTTCAAAAGGAAGCGGATAATTTAATGAGGTTTTCAAACATACAAGGTCAAATATAATGTTGTCTATTTAGGTTAATCCTCATAGTTCAAGAGTACTCTAAACGTGAATGCTTGTGTTTCAAAATTTCGAACAAGACGCCAAAAGAGCCTCTACTCGCCCGAAACCGCGTGAGACCAATGTTTGGTAGTACAAGGAAATAACTTTTCTAATAACTCCGACCCGTGAGACCTACCGGCCCGACGTCCAAAGGTCTAAACCAAAAAACATTCATACACAATGGCCGCCTAAGCACACATGCGCGCGGCCGAAATCGCTCCCGGCCACTATTTGGGACACCTGGGATTACCATCCTACACCCGACCCGCAGTAGGTCCGAAATTGAAGAGGGGGGCAAAGTTTGTACTTTCCCCAAATTTCAAACAATCGCGTCCCATCTTCTGTTCAAAAAAGCCAAAAACAAGCGCGTCCTAGACCGAAACATGGTTCCCCCCCCCCCACCCGTCCGATTCCCCATTCGTACTCTGTGGGCGCCAAAACTACCTCTCCATCAGCCGCGAAACCCCAGCGTCCTCCGTCTGCCATCCCATCCCACCCATCAACCGCCACCCTCCTCCATCACGCCGGAGCTGATACCCCGACGTCGTCGTCCACCGCAACCTCAACCGCAATGCCCTCCACGGCTAGTAGTTGAAGTCGAGGCCGAGCCATCCGTACCCGAGCCAGTTCAACCACGTCGTCCTGCGCCTCACCGCTGCCGCTCCAACTTCGCCACCCTCCACCGCACCGGAGCTGTTCCTGATACGCCGTCCTTCGCCGCCTCGGATCTGCTTCCCCTCCGCCGACATACGGCCACGGCAACACAGTCAACATTTTGGCCATGGGTTCGTCCAAGCCTGCACCCTCCTGAACATCGGTTTCCCCGGTAAAAAGAAGAAGATCGGCGCAACATGTGGAGGTGACCCCACCGGCAACCGAAGAAGGTACTCCTCTTCCCTTATTCGTGCAAATATTATGTCTCTGCTTCACGGTATTCATCCATAGAAGACACTAGTTGAGCGCTTCTTCTTGATACTAGATGTTCCTAGTAACTCGCGAGGCACAAGGTTTCCCCTCATATACTATTTCACCTTAGCTAGAGGTCTGTCTCCCCCCTGAATTTCAATTTCTGGCCAGTTGATTCCCAATTAACGGAAGCATTCCCCGGCGTAACAGGCGCTAGTACGACTATTACACCGGGGAAGCAGTGCCTTGGTGTGTATCTTAGGGGCGTGTGCGGCCTAGAGCTATTGGCGCTCGATCTGGAGGTCGGCCGGGATTAAAGGGACGGCTTGGGGGCGCTGCCAAGCACGGCGGTGGTGTGAGGTTGATGGGAGGGCGGGGCGGCGGAGGCACGGGTCTGGGCCGGTGGTCGCTGGCGGTTCGAGAAAGATCGTCAACAGTGACTGGTGGGAGATAGACGAAGGCCATCTGCCCGTTCCTTATAGATCGGACGGTTCATTAAAAAAATCGACTGACCTATTTATTTTAGTCGACTGTTATCCTAGATATGACCACATGTGGTGGTGTGCTAGAGGAGTACCAGCATTTCCTGTGCTCATATATTACAAAATCATACGGAGTAGAATCTAATTTTGTTTGCCATGCAATGTTGTAGAGCTATCATATGTCTCCTGTCATTTATTTTTCAGCCACCTGCTATCTGCTACTTTTACAGTGCACTAGTTCTGCACACACTTCATCCATACTCTCACTATTGTGTTTTTATGCAAGGGTATTTCAGAGTCTGCCGAAAGCGAAGCAAAAAAGAAAAGAGACAAGTCGTGCTAGCTTTCTAGGCGGCTAGGCGCGGCACGTTACAACGCTTTAAAGGGTGCAGTGTCAGTAGATGGAGGCTGTAAACGTTGCTCTGGAGTTGATGACCTCGCTAGCAATGAACCACCATCCCAGGTGCTTGCTTTAACTTCGCGGTGTCATATGTGGTTGCATGTTCCATATGGTGTCTAGCTTGTATTCGAAAGGCCGAAGTCGGTCTTTATTAAGATAAGGAAAGATATTTTTTACATGAACCACCATCCCGTGAGCACCAGAAGACAAATAGCTAGTCAGGGCACTGGCCGAGCCAGTGACAAGCCCAGCAAAGATAGGCATCACCTGGAAGCCAACTAAAAAGCCGCGATGGTGGCGAAGCAGCCCGCCTCCCACCAGGCTCTCATGTCCTAGATGATCATGTTCACCACTCCAGCCGGATGTCTAGCTTGTATTGCTTCCAATTTGGTTAAATTTCATATGCTTACCTTACACATTATACCTTTGAATATGACATGCCTTTCTGTTTTTGGTACATACTAGTACATCTGTGTATTAACCATGTTCTAACATCAAACTAATGTTGTTGTGTATCCCTCATCAATCACTTATGACGAGGCAGGCAGGCAAGGGGACTACTCCTCATTTAAAGAATGCAGCGTCAGCCTCCCGACATGATTCTCAAGAAACAGAAATGCTAGATGAAGATAGTGAACGTAGCTCTATAGTTGATTACAGCATTTCCCCTACACTAGCATCGCAGGTGCTTGCTCTAACTTGGCAGCGTGATATGTGGTTGCATGTTGCATATGGTGTCTAGATTGTAATTCTTCCAATCTGGTTAAACTGCATGTGCTAGTCTGCTTAGCTTATACTCCTGTAAATGTGACATTATACCTGTTAATGTGACAAGCCTTCCTGTATTTAGTACATAGTACATCTGTCTATTAAGCATGTCCTTACATAAAACTATTGTTTTTTTGTATCCCGCATCAATCAATATGACGAGACACCTTTAGTATATGCAGTGCGATATTAGTTGCATCTTTCATATGATTTATAGCATGCGCTGCTTCTAATTTGTTGAAATTCCATTTCTGATGGGACGCTTTTAACTTGGCAGATTCATATTGGTTGCATCTTTCATGTGGTGTCTAGCTTGCATTGCTTCTTATTTGCTGGAATGGTTTCTACTTAGTTTACACAAACAGTTGTGAACATGCCATGCCGTCCTGTTTTTCGTACATATTCCATCCTGGTATCATGTGTTTGCCTTACATCAAAGTAGTGATTGTTAGTATCATGCATGAATGAGTTCTGAAGAGAGAATTTTATTGCTTTTTCTTGTCAGTTTTACTTGACAATACAAAATCAATAAAGCGGAAGGAAGTTAGCAAGGCAGCGGATAAAGGTGCTCCTTCCAAACGGAGGGCCTCTACAGTTTCTACTCCTCCACACCCCCAAGATGATTTCCAAGAGAACACATGCATAGACACTCAACAAAGATGTGTTTATGATGAGCACGTCTACCCTAGTGCAGCATCACTGGTGCTCCCTCTCACTTGGCACTGTTATATGTGGTTGCATGTTATGTGTGATGTCTAGCTTGTATTGCTTCTAATTTTGTTGAATTCCATCTACTTACATTACAGATTATACTTGAATAAGACACGTGTTCCTATTTCTAGAACATACAATATATGTCTATCACACCATGTTCTTACATCAAATTACTACTGTTGTGTAACCTACAACAATCACTTATCATAAGACATGTTTGACTTCGGAGTGTGATATAGGTTACATCTCACATTCTTTTCTAGCTTGTACTACTAATTTGTTGAAATGGCACTTAGGACGAGATAGTTTTAACTTGGTAGAGTGATATTCGTTGCATCTTTCATATGGTGTCTAGCTTTTATTGCTTCTAATTTTTTGAAATGCCTTCTCCTTAATTTACACATCATAAGCTGTGAATATGCAATGCTGTGAATATGCAATGGCACTAATGACGAGAGACCTCTAACATGGTAGTGTGATGTTGTTTGCATCTCGCATATGATTTATTTCTTATACTGCCTCACATTTGTTTAAACGCCATTTATGCTGAGACATTGTTAACTTTGCAGAGCAATATTTGTAGCATCTTTCATATGGTGTTTACCTTCCATTGTATTGCTTCTAATTTGGTGAAATGTCTTCTTCTTAGTTTACACATCATAGTTCTGGTTATCTCTTCCGTCCTGTTTTTCATACATATTACATCCTCCTATCATGTGGTTGTCTAACATCAAAGTTCAGTTCGTCTGCATCATGCATCAATTTGTTCTGAAGAACTAAATTGTTATTCATTTTTCTTGTTGGCTTGACTTAACATGGCACAGAGAAAGAGGAAGAAACACAGAATGGCAAGGAATGAGAAGCGGATGAATCCTGCAGATTCTGCTGGTACTGATGGTGCAATAGAAGGTGAAAGTCCAGCGGAAAATTCTACAAACACGGCATCCCATGCTACACGAGATACAAAAAAAGGCAAACAGAAACAAATAGATGCCACCAAACAAGCAAAGACAACCCTAGTTCTTGCAACACCTACCACAGTACTACCAGCAGCACGACATACTCGTGCGTCAACTGAGCTAACAGCACGTTCCCAAGCTCCCTTGCCACCTGACACTACTTCCCAAGCACTCTTGACACAAGATGAGTTGGCAATATCAGATGAACCTTGTGAGCTTCAACAGCAAGAAGGTAGTTGCTGGAGTCAACTTACAGTTGCATGCTTCTTTATATGTAGTCTCACAGTTTGATGTACACTGACACTTCCTATGTTCGTTGTTGGACTAGAACCTAGGCGCAAGAGGAAACAAACATCAGGGATAATGCTCGATAGGTTAACTAAATCTAGAGGAGGAAGAATGGAGATCCGTTTTTAGGCAGGTTTAAAAAGCAACGTGATGCTACAGAGTCAGCCAAGTTAGTATCAGAGGCAGCGGTTGCCGTTAGGTGTCATGTACATATCCTCCCAACATGGATTCAGTACAGGAATGACAAAGACGAAACCCAGTTCAACAACTTCCTCGACCATTTATCTGTAAGTTTGGTTATGTATGGAAACTAGTAATATCGTCTTGCTCTGTCCCATACTTTCTAGGTTGCTGATAATGAGACTCCCATAATTTTCAACAGATGAGGTTCAAGTTGGATAGCCAAGATGATGCAACCAGACAAGTTTGCACCCATGTTTTCAAGTCTGCTCTGCGACAGTATCGGTATAACTTGAGGAAAACTCACTTTGAAGGCAAGGCTAACAGTGAACTTTCCCAAACATCTCTAGCGGAAAATATATCGGATGAAGACTGGAGGGGCCTTGTTAAACACTGGTCTGATCCGAAGCATCATGTACATTATATATATGTGATCAGATCACATGTTGAAGTCCTATTGACGCATGTGCCACACAAATCTATCTTCTTGTAGGTGATGTTCAAAGAACAAGGCTAACCATATGAAAGTGAAATTCCAACAGATGACAGGATCTCGTAGCTATATTGCACACTGCGAGGCTCTTGTAATTAGCTGTTGTTTCACTCTTTTCGCTGTACCATATTATCAGATCTATATTAACTTGTTCAAAATGCAGAGGAAAGCCCGCAAGGACCAAAAAGTACCTGAACCAAATGCTGTGGAAATCTTCAAGGACTGTCACACCAGCAAGAAGAAGGGCATGACTACACCAGTCAAAGCCGCTGTTGTAAGTCCTTAATCCTCATGCCTTTTAACTACTACTTACCCTGACTTGTGCCTTGAACTGCATGGTTTGCAGCCAATGTCTATTACTCTTTTCAATTTTATACACAACTGTCTTAGTGTATCATTGCACCTTACAAGGTTTAAAAGGGAGGAGTGATGTTCCTTTGATCTCGGCCCGTAATCTAGTTCCGTGCTGGACTTGCCCACACAACGTTACAATTACCTGTTTGTCTGTTCTCAGTTGTTTTGTGATATGAATGATGTCATACTATGCTTACCGTATTATGAACTTTGTCTCTTTATCCTTAGCCCTCAATACAATGTGAAGAAATAGACAATACATTAGCGATGGTACATGGTCATATGTTTGGAACCTGGTTTTATTATGTACTTTGCAATAAAATACAACTAATATTTTACATGGGTTCACCAGAATAAGTTCTGTATATAGACCAAAGCTATTTTGTTTGGTTTTGCTGCCTCCTTAATATCTTCTGTTCTGGTACTACTAATGTAAAACCTCAACTTTTCAGCGAGCTATGGAAAAAAATGGTGGAACTGCCACCTTCTGAAGGTGGCGAGGCAACTATAACCGCAATGTTAGCTCTTGCTGCAGTGGGTCAGTACATGTCCACTAACAGTGCCAAAAGCACGTTCCTACGTAATACTGGGTTGGTTGTTAAGGCAACATCGTCCAAACTGCCTCATGATCAAGATATGCAAGCTCAAAGCAATGTTGTATCTGCGCTCCACACACAAGTCCATTCCCCAACAGAGGCCCTTTGTGAAACAAGGAGAACATTGCTCAATGTCGTCAAGATATGCATGGTTTTGAAACCATACTATCACACATTTGCTATGTTGTTCAGGAGCCTAGGGGAAATGAAGGCGAGGGTTATGGTGCTCCATCAGACAATACAACATGAAAACGTAACAGTCAGGTCAAATGAACCGAGCTTCTGAACTTCTGGTGGTGCATTTATCTGCTTGACTGTTAAGTTTTATGCCAACCTTCATTTTGTTATATAGTTGTAATTTGTTTTGGTGCGATACAAAATTTATTCTTAACGTGCAACCACCGGCTGAAGAAAATAGCAAGCCATTTTTGTATAGTGTAGGGTGTTACCTATATGTGCACTGATGGCGATCTTTGATCTCGAGTGGATGTAATCTGTGCAATCGCCTTAATAGAGAATCGTTAGTTTCGGCCTTATTTATTTCCTAGTCTTCTTTTTCCCTAGTTTGCTAGTGGCCTCAACTACCCATGGGCCATATACGGGCCATAGGATCCATGGGTCTCCTACGGGCCATCGATAAATGGGCCTGTAATCGGTGGGCCTCGGGCCGTCGATAAATGGGCCTGTAATTGGTGGGCCTCGGGCCGTCGGATAAATGGGTCTACATGGGCCGTAATCGGGCGTAATTGGTATCGGCCCAGCACGGTAACGGGCCGTTAACAGGACGTAGGACTGCAAAAGCTTAATTCTGTCACAGGCATAACGAGTCGTTAATGGGCCAGAATATAGGATGGGCTGGCCAGAAACGGGCCGACTCTTGCCACGGGCCGAATTTGGCCCATTAGGGTAACAGGCCAGTAACTGGACGACTCTTGCCATGGACCGAATTAGGCCCACTTGTGGAACATGCCAGTAACGGGCCGATTCTGGCCATGGGCCCAATTTGGCCCATTAGGGGAGCAGGCCAGTAACGGGCCAAAAGTAATCGAGGGCCGAAAAGGAGCCCAAGAACGTATGGGCCGTCAATAGGCCGAAAGCTAACATGGGCTGGAAACGGCCGATGTAAATCACGGGCCGTTAACGGGTACAAAGAAAATTATTGTTCATTATGGGCTAGAGTCACCGTGGGCCTGTAAAGGGCCGAAAGATACGAAGGCCTCATATGGGTCGAAAGACGTCGTGGGCCATACATGGGCCGAAAGTGAAATGGGCTGGTGTTATATTCAACGGCCCACATGACGTTGTTGGGCCGATTTCCTTTAGCGCCTAACGGGCCGTGAGTTAACAGGCCGTAAAATGGGCTATTTGCGAAGAGACCGTTAACAGGCTTTTCATGGGCCAGCCCGTTAACTTTTGACCAAGCCAAACGGGCCGGCTTTGTAAGCTAAATGGGCCAGTGGTGGGCCATGGCACGTGTCGACATATCATAGGCGCCTACATGACCCACTAACGAGCTGACACGTGTTTCGTCCGGCCAATAAGAATTTTACACATGGAAATTTCCCATTGGTCGAGGCTATTAACGGGTTATCGGATCCAAAACCCGACCCGATAGCTTAACGGCGTTCCGTTACGGTGGATGCCACGTGTCGGTCACCCTTGACGATAACACTTCAGTGACACGCGATTTATCGTCATGGAAGTGGACACTTCCGTGATGATAATTTTGGTAATGTCATGGAACACTTCTACGACAGCACAGGTATGACTATCTTGATTCTGTCATAAAATTGTCATGGATGTACATGCATGACAGAAAACGCGACCTACGGTGACAAACACGTAACATCACGGAAGTGTATTTTTTGTAGTGTTGTTGGAGACTTCATATCTCTCAACTCGGGCATTTGCTTGAAATATCAACTTCAACTCCTGGAACATCTCATATGGTCCATGACGTTCAAAACGCCTTTGAAGTCCCGATTCTAATCCGTAAAGCATGGCACACTGAACTAATGAGTAGTCATCAGATCAAGCTTTCCAGGCGTTCACAACTTCAGCTTCTGCTCCTGCAGCAGGCCTTGCACCGAGCGGTGCATCAAGGACATAATTCTACTGTGCATCAATGAGGATAATCCTCAAGTTACGGACCCAGTCCGTGTAGTTGCTACCATCATCTTTCAACTTAGCTTTCTCTAGGAACGCATTAAAATTCAAGAGAACTGTAGCACGGGCCATTGATCTACAACATAGATTTGCAAAAACTATCAGGACTAAGTTCATGATAAGTTAAGTTCAATTAATCATATTACTTAAGAAGTCCCACTTAGATAGACATCCCTCTAGTCATCTAAATGATACGTGATCCAAATCAACTAAACCATGTCCGATCATCACGTGAGATGGAGTAGTCTTCAATGGTGAACATCGCTATATTGATCATATCTACTATATGAGTCACGTTCGACCTTTCGGTCTCCAGTGTTCCGAGGCCATATCTATATATGCTAGGCTCATCAAGTTTAACCCGAGTATCCCGCGTTTGCAAAACTGGCTTGCACCCGTTGTATTTGCATGTAGAGCTTATCACACCCGATCATCACATGGTGTCTCAGCACGAAGAACTTTCGCAATGGTGCATACTCGGGGAGAACACTTATACCTTGAAATTTTAGTAAGGGATCATCTAATAATGCTCCCACCGTACTAAGAAAAATAAGATGCATAAAAGATAAACATCACATGCAATCAAAATATGTGACATGATATGGCCATCATCATCTTGTGCTTTTGATCTCCATCACCGAAGCAATGTCATGATCTCCATCATCACCGGCTTGACACCTTGATCTCCATCGTAGCGTCCTGGTCGTCTCTCCAACCATTGCTTCTACGACTATAGCTACCGCTCAGTGATAAACTAAAGAAATTACATAGCATTTGTATTTCATACAATAAAGTGACAACCATATGGCTCCTGCCAGTTGCCGATAACTTCTACAAAACATTATCATCTCATACAACATCTTATATCACATCATGTCTTGACCATATCACATCACAACATGCCCTACAGAAACAAGTTAGTTGTCCTCTACTTTGTTTGTTGCAAGTTTTACGTAGCTGCTATGTGTTTCTAGCATGAACCATACATAGCTACGGCACAAAAACCACAATGGTGATTTATCAAGTTTGCTGTTTTAACATTCACAAGGACCGCCCATAGTAAAATTTGATTCAACTAAAGTTGGAGAAACAGACACCCGCCAGCCACCTTTATGCAAAACTAGTTGCATGTCTGTCGGTGGAACTAGTCTCATGAACGCGTTCATGTAAGGTTGGTCGGGGCCGCTTCATCCAACAATACCGCTGAATCAAAATAAGACATTGGTGGTAAGCAGTATGAGAATCACCGCCCACAACTCTTTGTGTTCTACTCGTGCATATCATCTACGCATAGACCTGGCTCGGATGCCACTGTAACGAAATGTAGCATGCAATTTCAAAAAAAAATCTACGCTCACGCAACATCTATGTAGGAGATGCATAGCAACGAGAGGGGGAGAGTGTGTCCACGTACCCTCGTAGACCGAAAGCGGAAGCGTTAACTTAACGCGGTTGACGTAGTCAGACGTCTTCTCGAATCAACCGATCAAGTACCGAACATACGACACCTCCGAGTTCTGCACACTAATAACCCACAAGCATAGGGGATCGTTTGTAGCCTTCTTCGATAAATAAGAGTGCCGAATCCAATGATGAGCTAAAGGTAGAACAAATATTCCCTCAAGTTCTATCGACCACCGATACAACTCTACGCACACTTGACGTTTACTTTACCTAGAACAAGTATGAAACTATTTTGCAAGAATAAAACTATGAGTACTTTGCGAGAATAAAACTACGAATAAATTGTAAGGTAATAAAAGTAGATACTTTTGTCAACAAGAAAGTCATTTGTCCATAGGCAACCGGTAATGATTCTTGTAATTTTATATGAGGGAGAGGCATGAGCTAACATAATTTCTCTACTTGGATCATATGAACTTACGATTGGAACTCTAGCAAGCATCCGCAACTACTAAAGATCATTAAGGTCATGAAACCCAACCATAGCATTAAGTATCAAGTCCTCTTTACTCCCATACGTCATACCCCACCTACTCGGGTTTAAGTTTCTATCACTCTCGCGGCCCACCGTAAGCGAACCATGAACATATTGCAACACCCTACAGTGGGGTCCCCTCACGTTTGCGCAAGACAGAGGGCACCGTAGGACAGCACCATAAATAAAATATACAATCATACCAACCAAGATCACGATTAACCCATAGGATAAAACGGATATAATCAAAAATCACAGGATAACCATAGATCATTGGGAAATAATATATGGGGTTGAGCACCATGTTTAAGTAGAGATTACAGCGGGGGGAAGAGGTGTTACACCTCTGCATACAGGGGGAGAAAGTTGGTGTTGACGGTTGGAAGGTTGCTGATGTAGATCGCTGTCACGATCCTAGACCCGGCGGCATTCCGGCGCCACCGGGAGAGAGGGGGAGAGAGCCCCCCTCCTTCTTCTTCTTCCTTGGCCTCCCCCTAGATGGGAGGAGGGTTACCCCTCTGGTCCATGGCCTCCATGGATGTGGAGGGGCGAGAGCCCCTCCGAGATTGGATTTGTCTCTTTATCCTCTTCCGTTTCGCGTTCCCCAGATCTAGCCCTTCACGGTTTCTTAGATTCTCGGAGATCCGTAACTCTGATTCTGCTGATATTTTTACACAATTTTTTTCGGATATAAGCTTCCTTTCGCCCGAAGTAGAGCTCCAACCGACGTATGAGGTGAGCACAACCCACCACCACGCGCCAGGGGCCTTGGGCGTGCCCTGGTGTATCATGGTCTGTGTGGGCCTCCGTTTGTGGTGATTCTAACTCCCAAAAATCACAAATATTCCAAAATAATTCTCTGTGGAGTTGCATCATGTTTGGACTTCGTTTGATATGGATTTTCTGCAATACAAAAACATGCAACAAACAGGAACTGACACTGGGCACTAGATAAGTTAGTCCAAATAAATCATATGAAAAGTTGCCAAAAGTATGTAAAACTTGTATAATATTGGCATGAAGCAATCAAAAATTATAGATATGACGGAGACGTATTATCATCCCCAAGCTTAATTCCTGCTCGTCCTCGAGTAGGTAAATGATAAAAAAAGATAATTTTTGATGTGGAATGCTACCTAACATAAACTTGATCATATGTCTAGTCATGGCATGAATATTAAGACATAAGTGATTCAAAGCAATAGTCTATAATTTGACATAAAGACATCAATACTCAGGCATCCCAACAAACAATTATGTCTTTCAGAATATCAACGCTAAAGAAAGCTATCCCTACAAAATCATATAGTCTTGTCATGCTCTGTCTTCTTAACACAAAGTATAAATCATGTACAACCCCGATGACAAGCCGAGCAATTGGTTCATACTTTTTAACATGCTTCAGATTTTTCAACCCTTACGCAATACATGAGCGCAAGCCATGGATATAGCACTACAGGTGGAATAGAGTATGATGATAGGGGTAAATATAAAGAAGACAAAAAAGTAAGAAAGTCTCACATCGACACGGATAACCAACGGGCTGTGGAGATGCCCATCAATTGATATCAACGTGAGGAGTAGGGATTTCCATGCAACGAATACACTAAGAGCTATAAGTGTATGAAAGCTCCATATGAAAATGAAGTGGGTGTGCATTGCTATGTCTTGATCTTGCGTTGGTTTTCCTTGAAGAGGAAAGGGTGATGCAGCACAGTAGCGTAAGTATTTCCCTCGGTTTTTGAGAACCAAGGTATCAATCTAGTAGGAGGCTCCTCACAAGTCCCACGCACCTACATACACAAACAAAGAACTCGCAACCAACGCGATAAAGGGGCTTCACGGCCACTTGCGAAAGTGAGATCAGATAGAGATAATATGATAAGATAAATATATTTTTGTATTGTATAATATAGATTGGAAAAGTAAAGATTCAAATAAAAGTAGATTGAAAGCTTATATGATAAAAGATAGACCCGGGGGCCATAAGTTTCACTAGTGGCTTCTCTCAAGATAGCATAAGTATTACAGTGGGTGAACAAATTACTGTCGAGCAATTGATAGAAAAGCGAATAATTATGAGATTATCTAAGCATGATCATGTATATAGGCATCACGTCCGTGAAAAGTAGACCGACTCCTGCCTGCATCTACTACTATTACTCCACACATCGACCGCTATCCAGCATGCATCTAGAGTATTAAGTTCATAAGAACAGAGTAACGCCTTAAGAAAGATGACATGATGTAGAGGGATAAACTCATGCAATATGATATAAGCCCCATCCTTTTATGCTCGATGGCAACAATACAATACGTGCCTTGCTGCCCCTGCTGTCACTGGGAAAGGACACCGCAAGATTGAACCCAAAGCTAAGCACTTCTCCGATTGTAAGAAAGATTAATCTAGTAGGCCAAACCAAACCGATAATTCGAAGAGACTTGCAAAGATAACTTAATTACACATAAAAGAATTCAGAGGAGATTCAAATATATCTCATATATAAACTTGATCATAAACCCACAATTCGTGGGATCTCGACAAACACACCGCAAAAAGAGTTACATCGAATAGATCTCCAAGAAGAGGAAGGAGAACATGGTATTGAGATTCAAAGAGAGAGAAGAAGCCATCTAGCTAATAACTATGGACCCGAAGGTCTGTGGTAAACTACTCACAACTCATCGGAGAGGCCTTGGAGTTGATGTAGAGGCCCTCCATGGTGGATTCCCCCTCCGGCAGAGCGCTGGCAACGGCTGCAAGATGGGATCTCGCGGATACAGAAGGTTACAGTGGTGGAAATAGCTTTTCGTGGTCGCGTTTGATGGTTTCGGGGTACATGGATATATATAGGAGGAAGAAGTATGTCGGTGGATGCCCAAGGGGCCCATGAGATAGGGGGCGCGCCCTCCACCCTCGTGGTCGCCTCGGCAGCTTCTTGACTTGCACTCCAAGTCCTCTGGATCACGTTCGTTCCAAAATTCACGCCCCCGAAGGTTTTATTCCGTTTGGACTCCGTTTGATATTCCTTTTCTTCGAAACACTGAAATAGGCAAAAAAAACAGCAATACGGGCTGGGCCTCCGGTTAGTAGGTTAGTCCCAAAAGTTATATAAAAGTGTAAAGTAATGCCCATAAACATCTGAAACAGGTAATATAATAGCATGGAACAATCAAAAATTATAGATACGTTGGAGACGTATCAAGCATCGCCAGGCTTAATTCCTGCTCGTCCTCAAGTAGGTAAATGATAAAAACAGAATTTTTTATGTGGAATGCTACCTAGCATATTTCTCAATGTATTTCTCTTTATTGTGACATGAATGTTCAGATACAAATGATTCAAAATAAAAGTTCATATTGACATAAGAAATAGTAATACTTCAAGCATACTAATCAAAGCAATCATGTCTTCTCAAAATAACATGGCTAAAGAAAGTTCATCCCTACAAAATCACATAGTTTGGCTATGCTTCATTTTCATCACACAAAATACTCCCATCAAGCACAACCCCTGTTTCAGCCAAGCAATTGTTTCATACTTTAGCAATCTCAAAAAAATTTCAACTTTCACGCAATACATGAGCGTGAGCCATGGATATAGCACTATGGGTGGAATAGAATATAATGATGGGGATTGTGTGGAGAAGACAAAAAAGGAGAAAGTCTCACATTGACGAGGATAATCAACGGGCTATCGAGATGCCCATCAATTGATGTCAACATGAGGAGTAGGGATTGCCATGCAACGGATGCACTAGAGCTATAAATGTATGAAAGCTCAACAAAAGAAACTAAGTGGTTGTGCATCCAACTTGCTTGCTCATGAAGACCTAGGGTATTTGAGGAAGCCCATCGTAGGAATATACAAGCCAAGTTCTATAATGAAAAATTCCCACTAGTATATGAAAGTGACAACATATGAGACTCGCTCTATGAAGAACATGGTGCTACTTTGAAGCACAAGTGTGGAAAAAGAGATAGTAACATTGCCCCCTTTTTTATTTTCTTCCTTTTTTTGGGCCTTTCTTTTTTATTTTTGGCCTTTCTTTTTTTATTTTTTTTTATTTTTTTTCTTTGGCCTTTCTTTTTTTCTTTTTGGCCTTTCTTTTTTTTCTTTTTTCTTTAGGGACAATGCTCTAATACTGATGATCATCACACTTCTATATATTTACAACTCATGAATTACAACTCGAAACTAGAACAAGATATGACTCTATATGAATGCCTCCGGCGGTGTACCGGGATGGGCAATGAATCAAGAGTGACATGTATGAAAATTTATGCATGGTGGTTTGCCACAAATACGATGTCAACTACATGATCATGAAAGGTAATATGACAATAGTAATGTATGTCATGATGATAAATGGAACGGTGGAAAGTTGCATGGCAATATATCTCGGAATGGCTATGGAAATGCCATAAATAGGTAGGTATGGTCGCTGTTTTGAGGAAGATATAAGGAGGTTTATGTGTGATAGAGCGTATCGTATCATGGGGTTTGGATGCACCGGCGAAGTTTGCACCAACTCTCAAGGTGAGAAAGGGCAATGCACGGTACCGAAGAGGCTAGCAATGATGAAAGGTGAGAGTGCGTATAATCCATGGACTCAACATTAGTCATAAAGAACTCATATACTTACTGCAAAACTCTACAAGTCATCAAAAACCAAGCACTACGCGCATGCTCCTAGGGGGGAGGTTGGTAGGAGTTAACCATCGCGCGCCCCCGACCTCCACAAAAGGGAAGGCAATCAAAAGAGCACCTCATGCAATAAATTTGTTATGCAACTTTCACCATATGTGCATGCTACGGGACTTGCTAACTTCAACACAAGCATTCTTTAAATTCATAATCACCCAACTAGCATGACTCTAATATCACTACCTCCATATCTCAAAACAATTATCAAGTATCAAATTGATCATAACATCCAATTCACTTCTATCATAGTTTTTATTATACCCAACTTGGTGCCCACCATTCTAGGACCAATTTTATAACCATAGCAAATACCATGCTGTTCTAAAAGACTCTCAAAATAATATATGTGAAGCATGAGAGATAAACAATTTCTTCAAAATTAAACCACGGCCGTGCTCTAAAAGATATAAGTGAAGCACTAGGGCAAAAATTATCTAGCTCAAAAGATATAAGTGAAGCACATAGAGTATTCTAATAAATTCCAATCAAGTGGGCTTATCCCAAAAGGTTTGTACAGCAAGGATGATTGTGGTAAACTGAAAATCGAAGAATAATATCATACAAGACGCTCCAAGCAAAACACATATCATGTGGCGAATAAAAATATAGCTCCAAGTAAAGTTACCAATGAACGAAGACGAAAGAGGGGATGCCTTCCCGGAGCATCCCCAAGCTTAGGCTTTTGGCTATTCTTGAATATCTTGGGGTGCCATGGGCATCCCCAAGCTTAGGCTCTTGCCACTCCTTATTCCATAGTCCATCAATTCTTTACCCAAAACGTGAAAACTTCACAACACAAAACTCAACAGGAAATCTCATAAGTTTCGTTAGTGAAAGAAAGAAAAACCACCACATAAGGTACTGTAATTAACTCATTCTTTATTTATATTGGTGTTAAACCTACTGTATTCCAAGTTCTCTATGGTTCATACCCTTACATACTAGCCATAGATGCATCAAAATAAGCAAACAACACACGAAAGACAGAATCTGTCAAAAACAGAACAGTCTGTAGAAATCTGTAACTTTCGAATACTTATGGAACTCCAAAAATCCTACCAAAATAGGAGGTCCTAAGAAATTTGTCTATTGATCTACATCAAAAATAATCAACGCAAAATCACGTTTCTTCGATTTACTGAATTTTTTCTCGTGAGCGCAAAGTTTCTGTTTTTTAGCAGAATCAAATTAACTCATACCATAGGTTATCCTATAGGTTCTACTTAGCACAAACACTAAATAAAACATGAAAACACATTTAAACAGAAAGTATATGCAAGATTTATTACTAAACAGGAACAAAAACAAAAAACACAAATAAAATTGGGTTGCCTCCCAACTAGCGCTATCGTTTAACGCCCCTAGCTAGGCATAAAAGCCAGGATAGATCTAAGTAGTGCCATCTTTGGCACTTGATTCTTTAATAGAGCACTTGTAATCCTTAGGAAATTATTTATTTCTAGTAATGATTAAACTTCTAGGCAAGTAATCAAGAAATTTACTTGTAGCAAAAGGTTCCTCAATGATAGTGGAAAAACTACGGTGAACACTTATGGATTTGAGATCCGCATTTTCCTTACTAGAAGATTCACCCTTATTTTTAGGAACATATATTAATTTGCCAAATTTAATAGGAGGAGTTTGAGTATTTTTCATGGATGAAAAGGCAGACCCTAAGTTAGTAATTATATCCTCAAGTTTACCAATTCTTGTAGAATCTTGTTCTAATTTTTCACTAACTATAGGTTCCTTTTCTTTAAGATTTTTCAGAGCAACTCCAACCTTAGATCCATATTGGGTAATTTTGTTGTGGATCTTTTTATCCAAATTTTCAATTAACTCAACAGTGGCAATTTTATTTTCAATAATTTCAAGCCTTTGCATCACCTGTTCTAAAGTTAAAAGAGTTCCATTAACCAAAAGAGGTGGTGGGCCAAACAAATCTAACATAGCATTATAAGCATCAAACGAATGGCTACTCAAGAAATCCGCTCCGGTAATGGTATCAAGAATGCATCTATTCCAAGGAGTAATGCCTACATAAAAATTGCGAAGAAGAACGGAAGTAGAAAGCTTCCTAGTAGATTTATTTTGAGCATTGCAAATTCTATGCCAAGGATCTTTTAAATTTTCTCCCTCCCTTTGTTTAAAATTAAGAATCTCATGTTCGGGAGTAACAACAAGGATAGGAGGACTAGCCATTAAGACAAGGTAAACGATCTAACACACGAGCAAACAGAAAAAGGCAAGCGAAAGAGAGAGCGAAGAAGAAGATTGGGGAAGAGAGGGCGAATAAAATGGCAAGGGTGAAGTGGGGGAGAGGAAAACGAGAGGCAAATGGCAAATAATGTAAATGCGAGGGAGATGAGTTTGTGATGGGTACTTGGTATGTCTTGACTTGAGCGAAGACCTCCCCGGCAACGGCGCCAGAAATCCTTCTTGCTACGTATTGAGCTTGCATTGGTTTTCCTTGAAGAGGAAAGGGAGATGCAGCACAGTAGCATAAGTATTTCCCTCAGTTTTTGAGAACCAAGGTATCAATCCAGTAGGAGGCTCCTCACAAGTCCCACGCACCTACACAAACAAACAAAGAACTCGCAACCAACGCGATAAAGGGGTTGTCAATCCCTTCACGGCCACTTGCGAAAGTGAGATCTGATAGAGATAATATGATAAGATAAATATATTTTTGGTATTTTATAATATAGATTGGAAAGTAAAGATGCAAATAAAAGTAGATTGAAAGATTATATGATAAAAGATAGACCCGGGGGCCATAGGTTTCACTAGTGGCTTCTCTCAAGATAGCATAAGTATACGGTGGGTGAACAAATTACTGTCGAGCAATTGATAGAAAAGCGAATAATTCTGAGATTATCTAGGCATGATAATGTATATAGGCATCACGTCCGTGACAAGTAGACTGGCTCCTGCCTACATCTACTACTATTACTCCACACATCGACCGCTATCCAGCATGCATCTAGAGTATTAAGTTCATAAGAACAAAGTAATGCTTTAAGAATGATGACATGATGTAGAGGGATCAACTGATGCAATATGATATAAACCCCATCCTTTTATCCTCGATGGAAACAATACAATACGTGCCTTGCTGCCCCTGCTGTCACTGGGAAAGGACACTGCAAGATTGAACCCAAAGCTAAGCACTTCTCCCATTGCAAGAAAGATCAATCTAGTAGGCCAAACCAAACTGATAATTCGAAGAGACTTGCAAAGATAACTTAATCACACATAAAAGAATTCAGAGGAGATTCAAATATTTCTCATAGATAAACTTGATCATAAACCCACAATTCATCGGATCTCGACAAACACACCGCAAAAAGAGTTACATCGAATAGATCTCCAAGAAGAGGAAGGAGAACATGGTATTGAGATTCAAAGAGAGAGAAGAAGCCATCTAGCAATAACTATGGACCCGAAGGTCTGTGGTAAACTACTCACAACTCATCGGAGAGGCCTTGGAGTTGATGTAGAGGCCCTCCGTGGTGGATTGCCCCTCCAGTGGAGCGTCGGCGACGGCTCCAAGATGGGATCTCGCCGATACAAAAGGTTAAGGTGGTGGAAATAGATTTTCATGGTCGCCTTTGATGGTTTCGGGGTACATGGGTATTTATAGGAGGAAGAAGTACGTCGGTGGACGCCCGAGGGGCCCACGAGATAGGGGGCGTGCCCTCCACCCTCGTGGCCGCCTCAGCAGCTTCTTGACTTGCACTCCAATTCCTCTGAATCAAGTTCGTTCCAAAAATCATGCTCCCGAAGGTTTTATTCCGTTTGGACTCCGTTTGATATTCATTTTCTTCGAAACACTGAAATAGGCAAAAAAATAGCATTACGGTTTGGGCCTCCGGTTAGTAGGTTAGTCCCAAAAATGATATAAAAGTGTAAAGTAAAGCCCATAAACATCCAAAACAGGTAATATAATAGCATGGAACAATCAAAAATTATAGATACGTTGGAGACGTATCATGCATCTAATCCTATAATGAAATATTCCCACTAGTATACGAAAGTGACAACATAGGAGACTCTCCATATGAAAACCATGGTGCTACTTTCAAGCACAAGTGTGGAAAAGGATACTAACAATGCCCCTTCTCTCTTTTTTTATTTTGTTCCTTTTTCTTTCTTTTTTCTTTCTTTTTTATTTTTTTCTTTTCTTTCTTTTTTTTCTTTTCTCTTTTTTCTCTCTCAACGTTCGGAGCCTCATCCCGACTTGTGGGGGAATCATAGTCTCCATCATCCTTTCCTCACCGGGACACACTACTCTAAAAATGATGATCATCACACTTCTATTTACTTATAACTCAACAGAAATAAAAACTACAACTCGATACCTATAACAAAATATGACTCTATATGAATTCCTCTGACAGATGATCTAGCGTAACATGTATAAAAATGATGCACGGTAGGTGAGCCACAACTACTATGTCAGCTATATGATCATGCAAAGCAATATGACAATGAATGATCAAGTCATCAAACAGAAGCGGTGGAAGTTGCATGGAAATATATATTGGAATGGCCATGGAGAAGCCATAATAGGTAGGTATGGTGGTTGTTTTGAGGAAGATATAATAAGGCTTATATGTGATAGAATGTATCATATCACGGGGTTTGGATGCACCAGCGAAGTTTGCACCACATCTCGAAGTGAGAAAGGGCAATGCACGGTACTGTAGAGGCTAGCAAATTGCGGAAACGTAAGAGTGTGTATAATCCATGGACTCACATTAGTCATAAAGAACTCATATACTTATTGCAAAAGTTTATTATCCCTCGAAGCAAAGTACTACTACACATGCCCCTAGGGGGGTAGATTGGTAGGAAAGGACCATCGCTCGTCCGCGGCCGCCACTCATAAGGAAGACAATCAAGGATAAATTGCGCTCCAACTTTCATAGAATAACGAGAGACTATACGTGCATGCTTTGGGAATCACAAACCTTAACACTAATATTCTTACTTAACCACAACCGTTTACTAGTACTTCCCACATATTTATCATCTCTATATCGCAAAACTATTGCAAGGAATCAAACATATCATATTTAGTGATCCATTAGTTTTATGTAGGATTTTATGACTAACCATGCAATTGACCAATTCCTGTTGACTCTCTAAATAGATATAAGTGAAGCATGATATTTTAATTCTTTCTACAAAATATCATGCTCTAACAAATATAAGTGAAGCAATAGAGCATTCTACGAACGTCGGTTTTCTATGTGAAGGGAAACAGGCAATCCACACTTCAAATGATATAAGTGAAGCACATGAAGCATTCTATAAAGCCATACTTAAAAGATATAAGTGAAGTGCAATGAGCATTATATAAATCAACCAAGGACTATCTCATACCAACATGGTGCATAAAACAAAAATGCAAACTAAATGCAAAAGACGCTCCAAGATTTGCACATATCACATGAACGAAACGAATCCGAAAACATACCGATACTTGTTGAAGAAAGATGGGATGCCTTCCAGGGCATCCCCAAGATTAGACGCTTGAGTCTCCTTGAATATTTACTTGGGGTGACTTTGGCATCCCCAAGCTTGAGCTCTTGCCACTCCTCCTTCTCCTCATATCAAGACCTTCTCGATCTTCGAACACTTCATCCACACAAAACTTAAATGAACTTTTAGTGGCGGGGTTAGTGGAAATGGCAATGAAATCTCATCATGTACTGCTGCAACATTATTTTATAATTATAGACAAACATTACCCACTCTATTCTATCACAATTCTATGTCCCCAAGTCAAGGAGGCTTCAACAAGAATTCAAACATACGCAAATAATGAAGCTATAACAGCAATCTGTGAAAACAGCACAGTTTGTAAAGATTTGAACATCCACAATACTTATGTAATTCTAAAAATTCTGAGAAAATTTGGAACAATAAGAATTTTTTAGATAAAGACATTTCAAATAGTTTCAGAACCGTTTGACTTTCCAGTAAAAAATGTAAAATTGCGCACTACAGCCAAAGTTTCTGTTTTGCACCGCACAAACCAACAAGCAATCTACCCATCCTAAAGGCAAATGTTGGCACATTATTTTTATAATATAATGGAATTGTAAAAGGGGATAATTATTTTTGTTGAAAAGTTTATGTAGTTTGATATTCACAAAGTTTCCATGGGCACGAACAAAGTTCTAGGCTAGCTCCCACTTTCACAATGCTCATCCCTCTCACTTTCACTTTTCTTTTAGTGAAGTTTTAAGTTTCCCCTCTATATATTTTTTGTTTTTAAACTTTATAAAAGCACTCAACAGAAATAAATGACTCTCCAAAACTTCCGGGTCGTCTCCCTGGCAGTGCTTTCTTTAAATCCATTAAGCTAGGCATAAAGTGCTCAAGTAATGGATCCACCCGGATCCCAAGGTATATCAAAGCCAATTTTAATTAACAATGATTTGGCATTTAGTAGTGAGCACAAAGAAACATATATCAAGCAATGACGAAGTCTAACTCTCTTCCTATGCATCGGGCATGTCATACAAGAACAATTCATGAACATCAAGTAAAGTCCAATACATAGCATAAGCAGTTTCTTGCAATTTTATTGTCTTGGAAACATAAAGAGGCGGAGATGTAGTTCCTCTCTCATAATAATTGCAAGTAGGAGCATCAAGCACATGAATATTACATTCATCAAAATCATCATGTGCAACAGTAAAATGCAACCCATCAACATAATCCTTAACAAGTGCAAACTTCTCCGATATTGTGTCGTTTGGAGAATTCAAAAAGATAATAGGAGTATCATGTGTGGGTGCAATAGCAACAATTTCATGTTTAACATAAGGAACAATAGCAAGTTCATCTCCAATAGCATAGTTCATGATACCTCTCCAACGTATCTACTTTTCCAAACACTATTTCCCTTGTTTTGAACCCTAATTTGCACGATTTGAATGGAACTAACCCGGACTGACGCTGTTTTCAGCAGAACTGCCATGGTGTTATTTATGTGCAGAAATAATAGTTCTCGGAATGACCTGCAAATCCACGGAGATAACTTTTGGAAAATATAAATAATATTGGCGAAAGAATCAAGGCCAGGGGGCCCACACCCTGTCCACGAGGATGGGGCGCGCCCCCTCCCCCTGGGCACGCCCCCTGTCTCGTGGGCCCCCTGCTGCTCCACTGATCTCAACTCCAACTCCATATATTCTGTTTCGCAGAGAAAAAATCAGAGAGGAAGTTTGTAACGCCCCGGATACAACTTTCCATATTCGTAACTCCAACTCTTGCCTTTTCTGGAGATGCGATATGATATTTCCTTCGTGGTTGGGTTATTGTCTTTTGTTTTGCATTTTGTTCATGGCGTGCATCTCATCTCATAGCATCATGTGCATCGCATCCATATGTTTTCGTAAAACCCGTATCCGCTCGTAGTTGCCGCGTCACCCTTGATTTTGTTGACTGTTCCAAGGTCAATTGGGTTTTTGCTTCCCTCTTGACCCTGACCACCTAAGCTCTCTTGCCAGCTCGCCCCCCCCCCCCTCTTGGCGTGTCCGAAAACCGCTCCGAACCCAAATCGGGCTGTCGTGACCGATGAGTCCGGATCATCCTCAAACATCTCTAAAACATCTCCGTTTTTTATTTGGACTTCTCTACCTATTTATTCTCATCCGTCGGATTTCGATCGGGTGATCCAAACTCCTCTCTTTCTTATATATATAGTCTAACCCTAGACCCTAGGCTGTCCAATCCATCCATCTCCTCCTACCCGCCGCCGCCACTCTCTCATTGGGATCCTCCCAGATCCCACCTCACCAACCCACGCACGGCCAGCCCCCTCCCCAGATCCTCCCCGACCATTCCCCTTGATTTCCGCTGCCTCTCAGATCCCGCTGCGCTAGCCGTGGCCAAGGCGCCCGCAACCTCGTTGCTCGCGTCCCCGTTTGCCTCCCGTGCTAGAGCGCGCCGCAACCAGCTCGCCGGAGCCGAGCTCCTCCTACCGACGCCCTCCGCCACCCAGGCGAGCCCCTGTCGTGCCCTCTCCTTCCTCCATTTCCCTTCTCTCTGTACCTCATCTCTCTCTCTCTCTCAATCAGGAACCCCATCGATGGTCGCGTCCTCGTCGTGCGCGTCGTCACCCGTTTGTCCCTGCCGGCAGCCGCGCTGCTCCCCTTCCTCGTCGTCCCTCCAACCGGAGCCCCGCTGTCGCCCCGTTCTTCTGCAAGATGTGCCCGTGCTGCCGCAGCAGCGCTGCCATGGCCGTCAAGCCGCCGCCTGCCTCCACAGCCCTCGTCCGCGAGCTCCGGCAACTCGAGCCTCCTCTGCTTCTCCTCGTGCACGAGATGCAGCGCGCCGAGCCACCTAGCACCTCCAACTCCTGCGCCTCCTCTTCCCCGACGTTGCTGCCTAGTTGGAGCTCCTCCATCACCGGTGACCAGCATGGACAAGTACCAACAACCTGCTCCTCCATCACCGGTGACGTGCGCGTCCTCTATTACCTGCTCTTGATCCGCCTCTCTCGTGTCCCTGTCTCTCTCCCCGCCATGGACAAGTACCAACAACCTGTCGGCCACCAGGAGCTCAAGACGCCGAACCCTCCCCGTTGTCTGCATCTCCTCCGGCAGCGCCGCCGTGCCCGCACGCCTCTGGCGAAGCTCCGGTTAGCCAAGCCGCGCCCGCTCTTCCCTCTTTTCTTTCACGTTTCTTCTCCCTATCTCTCCTCTCTGAACTCACTTTCTCTCTGTATTTCTTCGCAGGAGCCGAGCCCTCGTCATCCTGTTCGACTCCCACCATCGGGAACCGGCTTCCCTCGTCAGATCCGGCGGATCCCCGCCGCTGTCCGCCGCCTGCAGGCCCCATCTCGTCGAAGCTCCCATCAAGCAGCACTTCCTCGCCCTGCTTCATGTTCCGCCGGCGCCAAGGCCAGCACCCGGCCTCTCCTTCCCCTGCTTCGAGCAGCGGTTCGGGATCGAGCGCAGCCGGTCGCCCCGTTGACCATGCCCCTCGCCCGCTTGGGCCAGATCTGGCCGCTAGGTGAGCAGCCCAGTTCCAGCTCCCTCCTCTGCGCTAATGGGCCAGCCAGTTTCAGCCCATGGATGTTTTTTTTCCTGGACGATTTTGCTAAATAACCTGTGCATGCATATTATAGAAAAATGCCATCATATTAAAGTGTTAATAAGTAATTATCCATGCATCCAAATTAAACATGCCATGTATGTAAAATGATTGGAATTGCATCTACTTTCATAATATGCCACTTTCATCCATGTTTAAAATGTTGTTTGTTTAAATTTGCTCAAATGCCATGCTAACATGCTTTATTTCATAACTAAATAACCGTAGCTCCGAATTTAACAAACTTTATATGTAAATGGGGTGGAAAAATGCATATATTAACCTGGTGCACTTTGTTTTACTGTTTAACAACTTTAAAATTGTGTATAGGGCAGAAAAGTAGAAAATTCATAAATTGCATATGAGGATTTTTCGGAATTGTTGGTTGTTGTTTCCGGCCTCATTTAAACTTGCCTAAATAGTTAGTTTACTTATGCCTCACCTCTTGCCATGTTTAACAACATTTAATATTGTTGGGTGCATAAACAAGAGCGAACTAATAACTCGAGGTGGTGTTTCATCAATATGCAACTCATTGCACATTGAGCTCGACTTAATTTGTAGTGTTGTTCGTTGCACTTTGCCATGCCATGCTCTTTAAACCGGGCATCCATCATATGTGTTTGTGCATCATGCCATGTTTATGCTTGTGTGCTTACCATGTTGTTTGCTTCTTTCTGGTTTGCTTCTCTTGTTAGCTTCGGTTTCGTTACGGAGTTGTGAGGATTCGTTCGACTACGTCTGTTTGTCTTCTTCATGGACTCGTTCTTCTTCCTTGCAGGATTTCAGGCAAGATGACCATCACCTTGGATCTCATTACTATCATTGCTATGCTAGTTGCTTCATTCTATCGCTATGCTGCGCTAACTATCACCTGTTTATCAAGCCTCCCAATTTGCCATGTCAGCATCTAAGCTTTTCACCCTTCCTAGCAAACCATTGCTTGGCTATGTTACCACTTTGCTCAGCCCCTTTTATAGCGTTGTTAGTTGTAGGTGAAGTTGAAGATTCCTCCATTATGGACAGGATTATGTTGGGATATCACAATATCTCTTATATTATTAATGCATCTATATACTTGGTAAAGGGTGGAAGGCTCGGTCTTATGCCTGGTGTTTTGTTCCACTCTTGCCGCCCTAGTTTCCGTCATACTAGTGTTATGTGCCTTGATTTTGCATTCCTTACGCGGTTGGGTGATTTATGGGAGCCCCTTGACAGTTCGCTTTGAATAAAACTCCTCCAGCAAGGCCCAACTTTGGTTTTACCATTTGCCTCACCTAGCCCTTTTTCCCTTGGGTTTCTGGAGCTCGAGGGTCATCTTTA
>NC_041393.1:69221675-69255025 GCF_002162155.2 Triticum dicoccoides
AATGCTCCTGCGAGTGTTGGTCCGAAATAGGCAGACTGCAGGGCCACCACGGGGCAACTCGAGGACTGGTTTTACTCGTAGGCTGACCTATCTGGTGTTCCCTGAGAACGATATATGTGCAGCTCCTATCAGGATTTGTCGGCACATCGGGCGGCTTTGCTGGTCTTGTTTTACCATTGTTGAAATGTCTTGTAACCGGGATTCCGAATCTGATCAGGTCTTCCTGGGAGAAGGAATATCCTTCGATGACCGCGAGAGCTTGTGATGGGCTAAGTTGGGACACCCCTGCAGGGTATTAACTTTCGAAAGCCATTCCCGCGGTTATGTGGCAGATGGGAATTTTTTAATGTCCGGTTGTAGAGAACTTGACACCAGATCCGAATTAAAACGCATCAACCGCGTGTGTAGCCGTGATGGTCTCTTTTTGGTGGAGCCCGAGAAGTGAACACGGTTTAGGGTTATGTTTGACGTAAGTAGGAGTTTAGGATCACTTCTTGATCATTGCTAGCTTCACGACCGTTCCGTTTGCTCTCTTCTCGCTCTTATTTGCGTATGTTAGCCACCATATATGCTTAGTCGCTGCTGCAACCTCACCACTTATCCTTTCCTTACCCATTAAGCTTTGCTAGTCTTCATAGCCATGGTAATGGGATTGTTGAGTCCTCGTGGCTCACAGATTACTACAACAATAGTTGCAGGTATAGGTTATGCGATGGTCATGACACGAGAGTGATGTTTTCTTGTTTTCGAGTTCTTCTTCTGCTTCTTCTTTGATCAGGGGATAGGTTCCAGGTCGACAGCCTGGGCTAGCAGGGTGGATGTCGTTTGAGCTTTTGTTTGTGTTTCATCCGTAGTCGGATGTTGATATTGTGTATGATGTATTGTTGTATTCGTGTGGCATTGTATGCCTCTTGTATGTATCCCCATCTATTATGTAATGTTGATGTAATGATATCCACCTTGAAAAAGCATATCAATATGCGGTTCTATCCTTGGTGGGACCTTCGAGTCTCTTTAGGATAGTATCCCATATTGGGCGTGACAAAGTTTCATCGCGTTTTACGATACAAAGCCGCTGCCAAGCCCTAAAACCTCTCGGGAGGGATGATCTAGAGTCTGTTCGGGGCTCCGGAGAGGGGGATTCGTCGATGTCGTCATCATCAACCATCCCCCATCACCAATTTCATGATGCTCACCGCCGTGCGTGAGTAATTCCATCGTAGGTTTGCTGGGCGGTGATGGCTTGGATGAGATTTACCATGTAATCAAGTTAGTTTTGTTAGGGTTTGATCCCTAGTATCCACTCTGTTCTGAGATTGATGTTGCTATGACTTTGCTATGCTTAATGCTTGCCACTAGGGCCCGAGTGTCATGATTTCAGATCTGAACCTATTATGTTTTCATGAATATGTGTGAGTTCTTGATCCTATGTTGCAAGTCTATAGTCACCTATTATGTGTTATGATCCGACAACCCCGAAGTGACAATAATCGGGATACTTCTCGGTGATGACCGTAGTTTGAGGAGTTCATGTATTCACTATGTGTTAATGCTTTGGTTCGGTACTCTATTAAAAGGAGGCCTTAATATCCCTTAGTTTCCATTAGGACCTCGCTGCCACGGGAGGGTAGGACAAAAGATGTCATGCAAGTTCTTTTCCATAAGCACATATGACTATATTCGGAATACATGCCTACATTATATTGATGAACTGGAGCTAGTTCTGTGTCACCCTATGTTATAACTATTACATGATGGAGTGCATCCGACATAATTATCCATCACTGATCCAATGCCTACAAGCTTTTCACATATTGTGCTCTCCTTATTTACTTTTCTGTTGCTACTGTTACAATTACTACAAAACTGCTATCATTACTTTTGCCACTGTTACCATTACTATCATACTACTTTGCTACTAAATACTTTGCTGCAGATACTAAGTTATCCAAGTGTGGTTGAATTGACAACTCAACTTCTAATACTTGAGAATATTCTTTGGCTCCCCTTGTGTCGAATCAATAAATTTTGGTTGAATACTCTACCCTCGAAAACTATTGCGATCCCCTATGCTTGTGGGTTATCAAGACTATTTTCTGGCGCCGTTGTCGGGGAGCATAGCTCTATTATTTGAGTCACTTGGGATTTATATCTGCTGATCACTATGAAGAACTTGATAGATCAAAGAACTAAAATCTATACCTCAAGTACGAGGGGAGGTAAGGAACTGCCATCTAGCTCTGCACTTGATTCTCCTTCCGTTATGGGTAAGCTCGCGACACCTAAACCTGCTACTGCTATGAATTCTGATATGTCGCATGTTATTGATGATGCCACTTCTGCTATGCATGATAATTATGATGAAACTACTTCTATTCTTGATACTACCGTGCCATTAGGTGAATTTCTTGATGAACAACTTACTAGGGTTAGAGAGAATGAAATTATTGAAAATGAAATTATTGATGAAAGTGATGATGAGGGTTCTCCCCCTAATTATGAATTGCTTGTTGTTCCTGAGGGTTATGGTATGGATGAACAAGCTGGTAGAGCTATTTTTGCTTGCAATGATAGATCAGATCTTAAGAAATTATTAGCTAAGCTGAAACAGAAAACTCTGAATGGTAAATTCAAATATGACCCTACTTTTGCTACTTCACCTATCTTTGCTATTGATAATGATTATGCATTCTCTGTTGATCCTGAGATAATTACTTTAGTTGAATCGGATCCTTTCTATGGCACTGAATTTAAAACTGTTGTGGCACATCTTACCAAGTTGAATGATATAGCCACCCTGTTTAAAAATGATGAGAAGTCTTGCTACTATTATATCCTTAAGATATTTCTGTTCTCATTAAAGGGTGATGGTAAAACTTGGTTTAATTCACTTGATCCTCGTTGTGTGCAAAGTCCCCAGGATATGATCTATTACTTCTCTGCTAAATATTTCCCTGCTCATAAGAAACAAGCTGCCTTGCGGGAAATATATAACTTTGTGCAAATCGAAGAAGAGAGTCTCCCACAAGCTTGGGGGAGGCTTCTCCGATTAATTAATGCTTTGCCTGATCATCCTCTTAAGAAAAATGAAATATTTGATATCTTTTATAATGGACTAACTGATGCTTCCAAAGACCACTTGGATAGTTGTGTTGGTTGTGTTTTCAGGGAAAGAATAGTCAACCAAGCTGAATTGTTTATTGAATAATATGTTGACTAATGAAAATAATTGGACTCTTCCTGAGCCAATTGAGCCAACTCCTGAGCCTATTCCTAAACAACTCCAAAGAAGAGGGGTGTTCTATTTCTCATTCCTGGAGATATGCAAGAGGCAAAGAAATCAATGAAAGAAAAAGGTATTAAAGTTGAAGATGTTAAAAATTTACATCCTATTGAAGAAATACATGGTCTTAATATACCGCCTGTTGAAGAAACACATCACCTTGATAACCCGACACAGGTAGTGAAGGTGAATTCTCTCTATAGATAAGATAAAGTTGAAATCTCGTCTACTAAATTTCCGAGCCAGTGCTTAGATGAATTTGATGACTTTATGGATAAACAAGCAAATTTCAATGATTATGTTAGTAGACAATTGAAAAATAATGCTTATATGATTGGACGCTTGAGTGATTATATGTCTAGAGTTAAGGGTGAACTTAAACTCACTAGTAAACAAGTTTCTAAGGTCACCACTCAAGCTGAACAAGTACTTAAGGCTCAGAATGAATTGCTAGATGAATTAAATAATAAACATAATTTTGTTGTTGGAGTGGCTACTAGAACTGGTAAAATGACTCAGGAACCTTTGTATCCTGAAGGCCACCCGAAGAGAATTGAACAAGATTCTCAGAAAAATAACCTAGATGCTCCTAGTTCTTCTAAAAAGAAGAAAAAGAAAAATGATAGGACTTTGCATGCTTCTAGTGAAACTAACGTAGAAACGCCTGAGAATCCTAATGATACTTCTATCTCTAATGCTGAAACACAATCCAGAGACGAACATGAACCCAATGATAATGCTAATAATGATATTCATGTAGATGCTCAAATAGTAATAACAATGATATAGAAATTGAACCTGTTGTTGATCTTGATAGCCCACAATCAATAAATCAACGTTATGATAAGAGAGACTTTGTTGCTAGGAAACATGGTAGGGAAAAAGAACCATGGGTTGAGAAATAGATGCCTTTTCCTCCTAAACCATCCAAGAAAAGGGATGACGAGGACTTTGAGCGCTTTGCTAAAATGATTAGTCCTATTTTCTTACGTATGCGCTTAACTGATATGCTTAAAACAAACCCTTATGCTAAACACATGAAATATATCATTACTAATAAAAGGAAAATACCTGAAGCTGAAATCTCCACCATGCTTGCCAACTATACCTTTAAGGGTCGAATACCTTAGAATCTTGGTGACCCCGGAGTACCCACTATACCATGCTCCATGAAAAGAAATTATATTAAAACTGCGTTATGTGATTTAGGAGCCGGTGTTAGTGTTATGCCTCTGAGATATCTTTGCAAATGGCTGACAAATCAACTGCTATACCTGTCGGCATTTGTGAGGACGTGTCTGTTGTTGTTGTGAACGTTACTATGTTAACAGACTTTGTCATTCTTGATATCCCTGAGGACGACAGTATGTTGATCATCCTTGGTAGACCCTTTTTAAACACTGCAGGTGCTGTTATTGATTGCAACAAAGGCAATGTCACCTTTCATGTTAATGTAAATGAGCATACGGTACACTTTCCGAGGAAACAACCTCAAGTTCACAGCATAAATTCTATTGGGAAAATTCCATCAATTATATTTGGAGGTTTCGAATTTGCTCTTCCTACTTTAAATAAAAAGTATGATATTCTTATTATTGGGGATGTTCATATCCCCGTTGAGGTAACCTAGTGTCACTTTGAAATTTCTCCGGTTTTATGTGATTCGGAATGAGTTTGTTAACAAGACTTGATCAACCTTGTTAGTGGATTCCTTTTGATGATCATGAGATGGATGAAACTAGAAGGCACAACCTTCTGTACCCTCTCTTTACTTTCTGTTACTTAGAATAAATAAAGTAGAAATAGAATATTCTGTCTGTTTTCTTAATTATACACGCAATAAAAAAATATCCCGAAAATAAAAGTTCTCCAAATGCCATGCCAATTTAATATGATTTTTTCTGAAATATTTGAGAATATTTGGCACTGAGAACACATCAGGGGGAGCAAGCACCTGGCCACGAGGGTCCAGGGCGTGCCCACCCCTACGGGGCGCGCCCCCCTACCTCGTGGGACCATGGTGGCTCCCCTCCACTTATTCCTGCACCCACACACTCCATCTTCCTCCCAAAAAATCCCCATCCAGCTCAAGCGCGAGTTTTAGCTCGTTTTGCTGCGATTTTCGATCTCCTTGCTCAAAGCTTGGTATGTGACTCCTCCAATGATCCAATTAGTTTTTGTTCTAGTGCTTTATTCAGTGCAAATTCTTGCTGCCTTGGTGACCCTGTTCTTGATCTTGCATGTTAAATTGATGAGGTCCCAAGTAATTCTAATGTATGATATAGGCTCTAGGCACTTATGGGAGTAGTTGCTATCAATCTTGGTTAGTTTGATTCACTTTTATTTTGAAGTTACTAAGAATTTTAGAAATATTGCAGAAAAGGAAATATGTTCAGGAAAATGTACCAAGGTGGTTCTTCAAGGAAGAAAGGACCCCGGCTCGCGATACGTGAGCTGGACGACAAACCACCAAGGGAAGCTGATGTGCGGCCCTGTGAATGGCCGTTAGAGCCATTTATGGTTGCAGCGGGTATCAAGGATGAATTCGAGGCATATGTGCGTAATGCTGACCTTGAGGAATTCATGCAAGATAATTTCCCACAATACCAATACTTAACTGATTCATTTGTGAGAAGGTTTAAATTTACATCCTCGCGCAATTCTCAAAGTGTCCTGTTTGATATTTATGATAAATCATATACCATGGACCTTGAAGATTTTACTACTGCTTGCAAACTCCCGCAGTGGGGAAGTGTTAATGAACCTAGTAAATCTGAATATAAAGACTTTCTTGCTAGTATCATTGTGGGAGAATCTAGGGAAATAACACAAGCTACCATAGGGATTATTCATTTTCCTTCTATACATTATTTTGCTCTCTTCATTCGTAGATGCATTAAGGGTAAAGATGAAGCATGTCACATGTGTGTTCCTGATCTTTGTGTTCTCAAGAGTGCTGTATTAGGTGATAAACAGTACAATTTGGGGGCAATAGTTGCACGTAGGTTGCATCATAATGGTTTAGCTGGAGATTTCTTTGGAGGAATTTATGCAACTCGTGTGGCTAATTATCTTGATATACCTATACATGAAAATGATACGGAGTTGCTTCCTGCTTCTTTAGATCATAATGCCATGGTTAGTCATCATTTTCTTGAGAGGAATGAACAATTCCTCCAATATCAACTAACCTTTGACAGACGTCATGTTGTCCACATTACTCTCCCTGCTCCTACCCTTTTTGATTATCAGGCAAGACGAAGATATGTTGTCACTAGGGAGGAGGCAAACGAGTACGAGAGAAGAGCGGAGGCAGCCCGCCGCCAGGCTGTAGGTAAGGAGGCAATGGCTGCTGCATCTTAGTACGACCCCAGCTACAACCTCGGATATCAGCCAGGCTACCCCTGGCCATAGACCAACTTAGGCCAAAAGCCTAAGCTTGGGGGAGTACATATTTCCCACCAACTTTACATTCATGTTCACACACTCATTCTATTGCCGGTGCTCATACTCTTTCATTGTACTATCCATGCTAGTTTAATTTCTTTTTCTAGTCTTCTTCTTGTGTGTTAGATAAATCTTAAGAAAAAACAAAAAAAATTAGTTAGTTTATTTTCCATGCCTATAGTAGTAATAATTAAAAGAAAACCCAAAAATATTTCTCGTTCTTCTTTTTCTTGTTGGGAGCTTTTCCGTGTAAATAGTTTTATTTTTTTTCTTTTCTTTGGGGATCAAGAGTAGAAGATCATAATGAAAATGCTTAGTGGCTCTCATATGCATGATTGTTTATTTAACCAAGAGCCCATATTACTTTGTCTTCTCTCTTGAATTTAATGGTCGCAGATTCCAGCTTAGTCCCATGCACGTGCACTCTTATTATTATACACACTGTTCGGTCGTGCAAGTGAAAGGCAATAATGATGATATATGATGGATTGGTTGAGATGAGAGAAGCTGGTATGAACTCGACCTCTCTTGTTTTTGTAAATATGATGAGTTCATCATTCCTGATTCAGCCTATTATGAATAAACATGTTTGCAATGACAATTAGAGATTATAGTTGCTTATGCCATGTTTTAATTAGCTGGAAGCTTATAATGGTTTACCTTGCGTGCCAACATGCTATTAAAATGGCTGTGATGTGGTATGATAGGGTGGGATCCTCCTTTAAATGAATTGAGTGACTCAACTTGGCACATGTTCACGCATGTAGTTGAAACAAAAATCAACATAGCCATCACGATATTTATGTTCATGGTGGATTATATCCTACTCATTCTTGCACTCGGTGTTGATTAATTTTAATGCATGTTCATGAATGTTGTCGCTCTCTCAGTTGGTCGCTTCCCAGTCTTTTGCTAGCCTTCACTTGTACTAAGCGGGAATACTACTTGTGCATCCAAACTCCATGAACCCCAATGTTATTCCATATGAGTCCACCATACCTTCCTATATGCGGTATTTACCTGCCGTTCCAAGTAAATTTGTTTGTGCCAAACTCCAAACCTTCAAATGAAATTCAGTTTTGTATGCATGAGCAGCTCATGTATCAACTAGCGTTGTCTGTATCTTCCATGCTAGGTGGGTTATTCTCAAGAGGAGTGGACTCCGCTCCTCATTCACGAGAAAATGGCTGGTAACTGAGATGCCCACTCTCATGATCAAAAAGATCAAAGCAAATCAAAATAATTAAACAGAACCCCCCCAGGATTGTTGTTAGTGGGAGGCACTCATTGTTTCGAGCAAGCCATGGATTGATGCTTGTTGGTGGTGGGGGAGTATAAACTTTACCATTATGTTTGGGAACCGCCTATAATGTATGCACCATGGAAGATCTCGATATCTCATAGTTGTTACGTTGACAGTGAAAGTATACCGCTCAAAATGTTATTCCTGTCTATTTTAAAATCGAGCTCTGGCACCTCTACAAATCCCTGCTTCCATCTACGAAGGGCTTATCTATCTAATTTTATGTTGAGTCATCACCCTCTTATTAAAAAGCACCCACTAGAGAGCACACTGTCATTTGCATGCATTACTATTAGTTTATATCGGGTATGACTTGATTGCATCTCTTTTACCATGAATTACAATGTTTAATCAGTCCTTGATCTTTAAAGGTGCTCTGCATTTATGTTTTGCGGTCTCGGAAAGGGCTAGCGAGATACCATCTTGTTATATCATATTATGATTGTTTTGAGAAAGTGTTGTCATCCAAGTTTTATTATTATTGCTCGCTAGCTGATTATGCCATTGATGTGAGTAAACATGAGACCTAAGTGTTATTTTGAATATGGTTAGTTCATAATCTTTGCTGAAAACTTGAATGCTGGCATTACATATTTAAACCAACAAGAGCAAATAGAGTTTGTAAAAGTTTTTATTTATCACTTTCAGTTTGTCAACTGAATTTCTTGAGGACAAGCAAAGGTTTAAGCTTGGGGGAGTTGATACGTCTCCAACGTATCTACTTTTCCAAACACTTTTGCCCTTGTTTTGGACCCTAATTTGCATGATTTGAATGGAACTAACCCAGACTGATGTTGTTTTCAGCAGAACTGTCATGGTGTTATTTTTGTGCAGAAATAGAAGTTCTCGAAATGACCTGCAAATCCACGGAGATAACTTTTGGAAAATATAAAAAATATTAGCGAAAGAATCAAGGCCAGGGGCCACACCCTGTCCACGAGGTTGAGGGGCGCGCCCCCTCCCCCTGGGCGCACCCCCTGTCTTGTGGGCCCCCTGCTGCTCCACCGACCTCAAATCCAACTCCATATATTCCGTTTCACGGAGAAACAAATCAGAGAGGAAGTTTCATCGCGTTTTACAATACGGAGCCGCCGCCAAGCCCTAAAACCTCTCGGGAGGGCTGATCTGGAGTCCGTTCGGGACTCCGGAAAGGGGGATTCGTCGCCGTCATCATCATCAACCATCCTCCATCACCAATTTCATGATGCTCACCGTCGTGCGTGAGTAATTCCATCGTAGGCTTGCTGGATGGTGATGGGTTGGATGAGATTTACCATGTAATCAAGTTAGTTTTGTTAGGGTTTTATCCCTAGTATCCACTATGTTCTGAGATTGATGTTGCTATGCTTAATGCTTGTCACTAGGGCCCGAGTGCCATGGTTTCATATCTGAACATTTTATGTTTTCATGAATATATGTGATTTATTGATCCTATCTTGCAAGTCTATAGTCAGCTATTATGTGTTATGATCTGACAACCCCGAAGTGAGAATAATCGGGATACTTCTCGGTGATGACCGTAGTTTGAGGAGTTCATGTATTCACTATGTGTTAATGCTTTGGTCCGGTACTCTATTAAAAGGAGGTCATAATATCCCTTAGTTTCCATTAGGACCCCACTGCCACGGGAGGGTAGGACAAAAGATGTCATGCAAGTTCTTTTCCATAAGCACGTATGACTATATTCGGAATACATGCCTACATTATATTGATGAACTGGAGCTAGTTCTGTGTCACCCTATGTTATAACTATTACATGATGAATTGCATCCGACATAATTATTTATCAGTGATCCAATGCCTACGAGCTTTTCACATATTGTGCTTTGCTTATTTACTTTTCCGTCGCTACTGTTACAATTACTACAAAACTGCTATCATTACTTTTGCCACTGTTACCATTACTATCATACTACTTTGCTACAGATACTAAGTTATCCAGGTGTGGTTGAATTGACAACTCAACTACTAATACTTGAGAATATTCTTTGGCTCCCCTTGTGTCGAATCAATAAATTTGGGTTGAATACTATACCCTCGAAAATTGTTGCGATCCCCTATACTTGTGGTTTATCAGTTCACATTGGCATCTTGGCCACAAGCATAACAAGCATCAAGTTCATCAAAAAGGGATATTTCCAATGAATCAACGAGATAATAGCATTCATCCCTCTGTAAGAACAAAGGGGCATTAAATAATGTATGAGTTGGAGGGTTACTCTCATTAGAAGGTAGGCACGGGTAGTTAATCCGTTCTTCCTCCACTTGTTCTTCGCTCTGCTCATCATCTTTTTCATCCAATGAGCTCACAGTTTCATCAATATCTTCTTCCATAGACTCCTGCAAAATATTAGTCTCTTCTTGGACAGCCGAGACTTTCTCAATAAATGCATCAATATCGGAATTGAATTTATAATTATCATAGCAATATTTAAGGATGGCAAAATTTTCAGGCCTATAAACATCACCATCAAAAGCTTCAAACTTTTGAAACAAAGATTCAATATCATAAGCACCCTTAAAAGCAACAAATTCTTATATTCGTTCCACATCATAATAATCATATAAACCTCTAGCATAAGAAGCCAAGGTTTCATTATCATTAAATTCACATGAAAAGGGAAGGTGTCGAGCATTCATCCTAGAGTAACCAGTAAAATCATATCTCAAGCATAAATCTCGAGCATGCCAATGCAACATATAAATTTGGTCCCATAAAAGTTTCCCTTTTGGTGTCAAGCGATAATCCCTAAAGTATTCACGTTGATCCAACGTTACTCCCATTATATAGTTGAATGGGGTTTTCTCAGGATTATCAAAGTAGTGCATAACATCTTTTACATAACGAGCATTGAGGGTTTTAGGAGGTTCCCCATCTCCATGAGTAGCAAGTACAACTAATTTTTTTGGTGTTTCGTGTTCCGCATCCATAACTAAAGATAGAGAACAACTTAGAACAGAAAATAAAAACTACTTAGTGATAAAGCAAACAAGCACACACGAGAATATTCACCCCACACTATTGCTCCCCGGCAACGGCGTCAGAAAAAGGTCTTGATAACCCACAAGTATAGGGGATCGTTTGTAGCCTTCTTCGATAAATAAGAGTGTCAAACCCAACGAGGAGCTAAAGGCAGAACAAATATTCCCTTAAGTTCTATCGACCACCGATACAACTCTACGCACACTTGACGTTTTCTTTACCTAGAACAAGTATGAAACTATTTTGCAAGAATAAAACTATGAGTACTTTGCGAGAATAAAACTACGAATAAATTGCAAGTTAATAAAAGTAGATAGCTTTTGTCAACAAGAAAGTCATTTGTCCCTAGGCAATCGATAACAAGTCTCGGTAATCATTCTTGTAATTTTATATGAGGGAGAGGCATGAGCTAATATACCTTCTCTTCTTGGATCATATGCACTTATGATTGGAACTCTATCAAGCATCCGCAACTACTAAAGATCATTAAGGTCGTGAAACTCAACCATAGCATTAAGTATCAAGTCCTCTTTACTCCCATACGTCATACCCCACCTACTCGGGTTTAAGTTTCTGTCACTCTCGGAACCCACCGTAAGCGAACCATGAACATATTGCAACACACTACAGTGGGGCTCCCTCACGTTTTCGCAAGACGGGGAGCACCATAGGACAGCACCATAAATAAAATATACAATCATACCAACCAAGATCGCGATTAACCCATAGGACAAAACAGATCTACTCAAACATCATAGGATAACCATAGATCATTGGGAAATAATATATGGAGTTGAGAACCATGCTTAAGTAGATATTACAGCAGGGGGAAGAGGTATTACACTACTGCATAGAGGGGGAGAAAGTTGGTGTTAACGGTAGCAAGGTTGTTGATGTAGATCGTCGTCACGATCCTAGCCCCGGCGGCGTTCCAGCGCCATCGGGAGAGAGGGGGAGAGAGCGCCCCTCCTTCTTCTTCTTCTCCTTGGCCTCCCCCTAGATGGGAGGAGGGTTCCCCCTCTATTCCATGGCCTCCATGGCTGTGGAGGAGCGAGAGCCCCTCCGTGATTAGATATGTCTCTCTCTCTCCTCTTCTGTTTTGCGTTCCCCAGATCTGGCCCTTCACGGTTTCTTAAATTCCTGGAGATCCGTAACTCAGATTGTGCTGATCTTTTCACAAGATTTTTTCCGGATATAAGCTTCCTTGTGCCCGAAGTAGAGATCCAACCGATGTACAAGGTGAGCACAACTCACCACCGCACGCCAGGGGCCTTGGGCGCGCCCTGGTCTATCTGGTCTGTGTGGGCCTCCGTTTGCTGTGATTCCAACTCCCAAAAATCACAAATATTCCAAAATTATTCTCCGTGGAGTTGCATCATCTTTTGACTTCGTTTGATATGGATTTTCTGCGATACAAAAACATGCAACAAACAGGAACTGGCACTGGGCACTAGATAAGTAAGTTAGTCCAAATAAATCATATGAAAAGTTGCCAAAAGTATGTAAAACTTGTATAATATTGGCATGAAACAATCAAAAATTATAGATATGATGGACACGTATCACACAGGTTTAGCTCGATGACATCCCTCGAACTCTTGATCCAATAGAGGTACAAAGGTGTCGATGAGTTCCGTCAGCACGACGGCGTGGTGACGGTGTTGGTGATGTGATCCGCACAGGGATTTGCCTAAGCACTATGACAATATGACCGGAGGAGTAAATGGTGGAGGGGTGGGGGCACCGCACACGGCTAAGAAACAACTGTTGTCCTGTGGGGTGCCCCCTGCCCCCGTATATAAAGGAGGAGAGGGGAGGAGGCCAGCCCTTGGGGCGCGCCAAGTGGGTTGAGTCCAACTAGGATTCCTAATCCTAGTCGGGCCCCCTTCCTTTCCAAGGGAGGAGGAAGAGGGAAAGAGAGGGAGAGGGAGAAGGAAAATGGGGCCGCGCCCCCTCCCCCTTGTCCAATTCGGACTCCCTTGGGGGGGGCCACCTCCTGCGGCCTACTTCCTCTTCCCCACTATGGCTCAATAAGGCCCAATAGTTCCGCAGGGGTTCCGGTAACCCCTCGGTACTCCAAGAAATACCCTAACCACTTCGGAACCATTCCGGTGTCCGAATATAACCTTGCAATATAACAATCTTTACCTCTCGACCATTTCGAGACTCCTCGTCATGTCCGTGATCTCATCCAGGACTCCTAACAACCTTCGGTCACCAAAACACATAACTCATGTAATACATATCGCACCGAACGTTAAGCGTGCGGACCCTATGGGTTCGAGAACTATGTAGACATGACCGAGACACCTCTCCGGTCAATAACCAATAGCGGAACCTGGATGCTCATATTGGTTCCCACATATTCTACGAAGATCTTTATCGGTCGAACCGCAATGTCAACAGATGTTATTCCCTTTGTCATCGGTATGTTACTTGCCTGAGATTCGATCGTCGGTATCTTCATACCTAGTTCAATCTCGTTACCGACGAGTCTCTTTACTCGTTCTGTAGTGCATCATCCTGTAACTAACTCATTAGTCACATTACTTGCAAGGCTTCATATGATGTGCATTACCAACAGGGCCCAGAGATACCTCTCTGATACTCAGAGTGACAAATCCTAATCTTGATCTATGCAAACCCAACAAACACCTTCGGAGATACCTGTAGAGCATCTTTATAATCATCCAGTTATGTTGTGACGTTTGATATCACATAAGGCATTCCTACGGTGTTTGGGAGCTTCATAATCTCATAATCGGAGGAATATATAACCATCATTATGCTAAGCTAACGGATGGGTCTTGTCCATCACATCATTCCACTAATGATGTGATCATGTTTATCAAATGACAACTCATGTCCATGGCTAGGATACTTAACCATCTTTGATCAATGAGCTAGTCTAGTAGAGGCGTACTAGGGACATGGTGTTATTCTATGTATCCACACATGTATCAAGTTTCCGGTTAATAGAATTCTTGCATGAATAATAAACATTTATCATGCATAAGGAAATATAAAATAACAACTTTATTATTGCCTCTAGGGGATATTTCCTTCAGAGTATTCAACCCAAATTTATTGATTCGACATAAGGGGAGCCAAAGAATATTCTCAATTATTAGCACATGAGTTGTCAATTCAACCAAACTTGAGAGACTTAATATCTGCAGCAAAGTATTTATCAACAAAGTGGTATGGAAGTAATGGTAATGGTGGCAAAAGTAATAGTAGCAGTTTTGTAGCAATCGTAACAATGGCAACGGAAATGTAACTAAGCAAAGATAAATATGAAACGAGCTCGTAGTCAATGGATCAATGATGGATAATTATGTCGGATGGCATTCATCATGCAATAGTTATAACATAGGGTGACACAGAACTAGCTCCAATTCATCAGTATAATGTAGGCATGTGATACGTCCATTTTGCATCATGTTTTCCTACTGTTATTTATGTTGTTTTATTGTATAATAATGCTTTTTGGAGTAATTCTAATGCCTTTTCTCTCATAATATGCAAGGTATGCACAAAGGGGGAGAATTCTGGTAGCTAGAAATCTGGACCTGAAAAAGCTACGTCAAGCTACCTATTCTGCACAACTCTAAATGAGCTAAAACTTCCCGAGGATTTTTTCTGGAATATTTAAGGATTATTGGAGCAAATAAGTACCAGAGGGGGGCCACCAAGTGGGCACAACCCACCTGGGCGTGCCAGGAGACCTAGGCGTGCCCTGGTGGGTGCTGCCCTCCTCGGCCCATCTCCGGTGCCCCTCTTCTGGTATATAAATCATTTTGACCAAGAAAAAAAATAAGGAGATGACTTTTGGGACGAAGTGCCGCCGCCTCGAGGCGGAACTTGGGCAGGAGCACCTTTGCCCTCCGGTGGAGCGGTTTCACCGGGGGAACTTCCCTCCCGGAGGGGGAAATAATCATCATCATCATCACCAACAACTTTCCCATCTTGGGGAGGGCTATCTTCATCAACATCTTCAATAGAACCAACTCCTCTCAAACCCTAGTTCATCTCTTGTGTTCAATCTTTGTACCAAAACTATAGATTGGTGCTTGTGGGTGACTAGTAGTGTTGATTACATCTTGTAGTTGATTACTATATGGTTTATTTGGTGAAAGATTATATGTTCAGATCCATTATGCTATTTAATACCCCTCTGATCTTGATCATGATTATCATTTGTGAGTAGTTACTTTCGTTCTTGAGGTCACGTGAGAAATCATGTTGCAAGTAATCATGTGAACTTGATATGTGTTCGATATTTTGATGATATGTATGTTGTCATTCTCTTAGTGGTGTCATGTGAACGTCGACTACATGACACTTCACCATATTTGGGCCTAAGGGAATGCATTGTGGAGTAGTTATTAGATGGTGGTCTACGAGAGTGATAGAAGCTTAAACCCCAGTTTATGCGCTATTCCGTAAGGGACCGATTGGATCCAAAAGTTTAATGTCATGGTTAGAATTTATTATTAATACTTTTCTCATAGTGGCGGATCCTTGCGAGAGGGTTAATCATAAGTAGGAGGTTTGTTCAATTAAGAACAACACCTAAGCACCGGTCCACCCACATATCAAATTATCAAAGTAGTGAACACGAATTAAGCCAACATGATGAAAGTGACTAGATGAAATTCCCGTGTACCCTCAAGAACACTTTGCTTATCATAAGAGACCGTTTTGGCCTGTCCTTTGCTCAAAAGGATTGGTCTACCTTGATGCACTTTTGTTACTACTATCATTACTTGCTTGTTACAAATTATCTTTCTACCAAACTACTCCGCTACTTACAATTTTAGCACTTGTAGACATTACCTTGGTCACTTGTCTTCTGCTCCTTGTTGGGTTCGACACTCTTACTTATCGAAAAGGCTACAATTGAACCCATATACCTGTGGGTCATCACCATGTATTCCAAATATAGTCATATGTGCTTATGGAAAAGAACTTGCATGACATCTTTTGCCCTACCCTCCAGTGGCAGCGGGGTCCTAATGGAAACTAAGGGATATTAAGGCCTCCTTTTAATAGTGTACCGGACCAAAGCATTAGCACATAGTGAATACATGAACTCCTCAAACTACGGTCATCACCAGGAAATGTCCCGACTATTGTAACTCCGGGTTTGCCGGATCACAACACGTAGTAGGTGACCATAACTTGCAAGATAGAATCAAGAACACACATATATTCATGAAAACATAATAGGTTCAGATCTGAAATCATGGCACTCGGGCCGTAGTGACAAGCAGTAAGCATGGCAAAGTCATAGAAACATCAATCTTAGAACATAATGGATACTAGGGATCAAACCCTAACAAAACTAACTCGATTACATGGTAAATCTCATCCAACCCATCACCGTCCAGCAAGCCTACGATGAGATTACTCACACACGGCGATGAGTATCATGAAATTGGTGATGGAGGATGGTTGATGATCACGATGGCGATGGACCCCCCCCCCTCTCCGGAGCCCCGAACAGACTCCAGATCTGCCCTCCCAAGGAAGAACACGGCTTGACGGTGACTCCATATTGTAAAATGTGATGAATCCTTCTCTTTGAGTTTTTTCTCCCCGGACGTGAATATATGGAGTTGGAGTTGAGGTCAGTGGTGGTCCAGGGGGCCACAAGACAGGGGCGCGCCCAGGCGGGTAGGGTGCTCCCCCCACCCTTGTGTCTAGGGTGTGGGTCCCCTTCGGTTGATTCTTTTGCCAATATTTTTTATTTATTGCAAAATTTATCTTCGTGAAGTTTTAGGTCATTCCGAGAACTTGTATTTCTGCACAAAAATAACACCATGGTAGTTCTGCTGAAAACAGCATCAGTCCGGTTTAGTTCCATTCAAATCATGCAAATTAGGGTCCAAAACAAGGGCAAAAGATTTTGTAAAAGTAGATACAATGGATATGTATCACCTCCTCTCTTTGTATAAAAATTTAGGTATAACTTTTTTAGTAAAAGAATTTAGTAATAGAAATGGTTAGCTAGAGAAATATATTATGCTATGTGAGATTATTTTAGTAAATGTTCGTTTTCTGAAAAGAAATGAAAAAATAACTAAATGTAGGTCTTTTGAATAGAATAGGAATTTTTCTAAGATATGTCAAATTAGGGCATTTTTCCATGGTTCAAGAAGTAGATAGTAGGTAAAAAAAATGAGGATAATTATGTTCTTAGGGTTTACAAAACAAATTGCAGACAATTGAAAATTTTATTCAAGATCAAATTGGATATTTACTTGATAGCTTATGGAGTTTCACTAAGTCCTAAGATGACGATAATAATGTTTTTGTTTATATTTTATTTTTGCAGAAATCTAGGAGCCCCTGCATCATCCCCGCCGTCGTCCCCATCACCAACCCCCTCCGACCTTGAGGTGAGACCAGCCACCCCATGTAGTTAATTTAATTTAGATATTTTAGGTGTTTATTCTTAGAATAATGTAGTATGAAGCCTAGTTATGATCGAACCATCTTCAAAATGTAGGTTTTTAATTAGGTATAGTTAATAGAATTTAGGTGTTTTAGGTGTATTTAATAGAATTCTAGGTTGATTCGTGTTGAAGTGGACATGTCATATTTTGAATATGTCACATTTGTTGTTATTTTTTTATTTAAAGCATTTATTCCCGCATCGACATCGACGATGCCTATCCCGCATCCTTGTCGTCGACTCGGCGGAAGAGGCCTGCTTAATTAGAGGGGCCATGTCCAGGACTGGGCTCCACCGGGATGGTACTGGGAGGTGTTAAATTTCGGGGGGGCGCAACTTGGTGAGGAGCCAGCCCGTCGTTGACCCGAACCTTATTTGGTGGCGGTCACGTGGGCCACTGACGACGCGGAGGCTTTCATCCCCCGCGGAGGTGGTACGTCACCGTGTCAGCGAGGAGGACGAGAACGTCCGTTGCTACATGGTTGCGTTGGAGGGCAGGTTCGACAATACCTGGTAGGTTCTTTAGGTATCTCACTGGAGCTATGATCCTATGATGGTTCCTTCTCTTTGGGTGTCCACCGCCATCGCCGATACCCGTCGTTCGCTAGGGTTCTAGCTGTATTAGTGATGTTATATGTATGACACTATTCGAGATGTATTAGTGATAATATTCGACGACGTACGGACGCAAGAGATGATTTAGTTTTGCTTATTGAATGAATGCTAATTTGACTATGAATTTTGAAATATTTTAGTTTTGCTTATTAGTGATAATATTCGACGATGTACGGAGCCCCTGCATCATCCCCGCCGTCGTCCCCGTCACTGATACCCTCCCACCTTGAGGTGACCCTAAAGTTTGAACGCTCATATGATGTAGATATAAACCATTGGAATGCAATGACCATCAAGTTTGAATGCAAATGGGATATGTGCTTGCCCAAGTGGCCATGTTTGCAAGTAACACCTCCGAGTGGCTTATGTTTTGCCGGAGTGTTGATTAATTTCCGTTCCGTTAAATTTCAGGCACTCGATATGTCCTTTTTTAGCAAAGGTCATGCCGGATTTTTCTGTGAATTTTGGCATGACTTGTGCTATAATATGTAGGAAATATCGAGCGGCCTCGATTTTCTAGAAAGATAATTAAACCACATTTTGGGTTGACTTTAAGTCTATCGATGCTCCATACATAAAAATCAAAAAATGAGTGAGGGAGAAAGTCTTCACCATATATGAGAGGGGAAGAATGCCGACTGTTGTCATGGGGGTCATTTCTCCTTCTTCTCCTTGTGCTAGACCTTTGTTATCCACTAGGGGAAGGAGGAGAACGACCATCATCGACGGTCGAAAACTCAGTGAGGAGTGTGTCCACCATATATGACAGAAGAAGAATGCCCACTATTGTCGTGGGGGTCACTTATCCTTCTTTCTCGTGTGCTAGACATTTTGGTTTAATGCACTCAGGGACGAAGGGAGGAGCGACCATCACCAACGGTTGAATATATACACCACATGAGCTGAGAGTTTTCAAAAAAAGGCTCGACAGAGCGATAGTAACCCATGCTGAATAATAATGATCTAATTTAGTTTTTGTAGTATTAGATTGAATTTTAGAAGTTTAATCTTTGAATTATGAACATAGGAAATGTCGTCGGACGATGAAAGTCTCGCGGAGTGCTCCTGGTGCAGCGACGGACGGGGTTTCTGTGATTGGCCTCACCTGGTAGAAGGTCGGCGCTTTAGCATTAAGCTCCAGGAGACCTTCTATGTTGAAACGGTACGCAACGACACAAAGTGATTTTTTGTAATTAAGCTCGACTTGTGCTTCTTCAACGTGTAATTTTCGTCTTTTACAATTCTACTAGCTTATCCCATGCCATGCAAGAAGCTATGTCTTGGAGAGGATGGATTTTGAAGATCATGAAAATATGGAAACAAAGATAGTTCACCTAAGGACCCATCATGGTTTTGATTTTGTTGTAAATCTATACAATTCTAAGAGCGTATCCCAATTTGGTTGCCCGAATTGGGAAGCACTTTGCAAGGCATATGATTTCCATGAGGGTATGCTTGTCACCATGGATCTTGGTGATCCTGACATCGAGGAAGACAATATGGACATTTGGGTCCTTGGTAATACGTTTCCAATTCTACCGCTATGTGAGTTTCTCAAACATAGTTATTAAGTAATTTATATTGTTTATATCAAAATAGTTGACAGCTTAATTTCATTGGTAGCTTATTTTCATTCTTCAAAGAATGTGCGGAAGATGGTAGACAGAACCTACTACACCGATGGCGCAGAATTAACTAATCAGGAGAAAAATCATTTGATCTCATTTATTAATGATTTTGAGAATTACAATATCTATTATCAAACTCTTACACATTATGGTCAATACGTGCCACTAGTGCACGTGTTGAACAATGGTAACATCCATGGAGATGTCATGGTAAGATTTTTTTACTATTACGACATTTGTGCATCTTTTGCATAAATTCTTCTAAAACTAAACTACATTGCTAACTACGAAGTTATTATTATGTTTTTCAACAAAAAACCCCGAAGGATTGTGTGCCTCATCTGATGTTTCCAAAAGGTCGCCTTGATGTTATGAGCTTATGGACAGGTCATCCTACGCATCACTGTTGTTCATACCAGATTTCTAAAACCGATAAAGACATGACAATCAAAGATTGGAAAGAATGTATGGTCAGTTGTAGGGAGGTACTTGGAAGCAACATTGTGCGACACGCAAGAATTGGAGATAGGATAATCTCCATTCTCCATAATGGAGAGTCAGGGCCTATCTTGTTTTATGCTATTTTACCTAAGAGAGGGTAGTTAGATCGTAGCTAATACTCCTGATCATGTGCTAAGAACAATTAAGTAGGGTTGGTTAGATGACTGTGATGATGATGAGTATGACTTGTTATCATGATAACGAGTAGAAGTTGTATGATGATGATGAGTAGGACTTGTTATTATGGTACCAATGATGGGTTATTTAATATTATGATGATGCGTGATGCTAAGTTGTTATATGAGCATGATGAGTTATTATATATATATATATATATCAGTGGGTGAAATGAACGTGGATTAGATTCAATTGGAGACAACATGTGGTGCATGTCGAAAGTAGTACTAATCCAAACTTGATCTAGTTTGGACTAGTAGTACTTTCGATGTGCACCACATGTTGCCTCCATTTGAATCTAATCCATGTTCATTTCACCCACTGTTATAAATAATAACTAATCTTGGTCATAAAATCATATGATGAAAGTAATGTATATAAAACCTATACAAAGACAGCGATAGTAAGCTGCATTAAAAATACAGGAAAATTTAGCAGTAGCGTTTTTCAGAAGAAACGCTACTGCTACTTCTCTTATCAGCAGTGCTTGCCCAAAACAAGCGCTGCTGCTAACTAGGTATAGCAATAGCGCTGGGAAACAAGCACTACTACTACTAGTTAGTTGTAGCGCCTCAGCAGTAGCGCTGCACCCATCGCTATTGCTATATGCGTTTCAAGCGCTACTACTAGGGTTTTCCCTAGTAGTGAAGTTGGTTGTTGAGCACTCTCCTTTGCGGCGTTCGACTGGTGCGATTTACAAATTGTGTGGTTATTTATAGCTCTAGAAGCCACTTAGTCGCGTGCAGGAGCAGGGAACCATTGACACTATCACTGGCAGCTTCAGGTCACTTGCTCTTCGATTGGCACCGCCCCTCCCCCCGCCACCACTGGAGTCAGGTTAGTTCTCTAGCCTCGTTGCGACAAGTGTGTGCTTTTCATTTCTTAGGGTTTCTTGAGTTGTGCCCTCAGTAGAACCCATTTTTTCACGTATCCATAGTGGATGCAATACGGTATGGAAGTAGTGGGGCTTCTACCGGCCCCTGGATGAGTCAAACTGAACAAGGATGGATTAGGGTCCAATTGTAGAGCTGGTGCAGGAATGATTCTTAGGGATCAGAGGGCGCCATCATCTTCACTTTTTGCCGGCATCTTCATACATGTGATGATATCTTGGAGTCTAAAATTTTGATGCTCATTGAAGGTATTTCATTAGCCTAACAGTGCAGTAATCTACCAATTGATATTGAATCGGGTTGCTTGAAGGCTGACTCAATTGTGTAGAGTGAGGAAAACAAATGTCTAAATATGCGTGCATGATAAGTGAGGTCAAATGTAGTACTACCTCTCTCTCGGTTTACAAGGCGTGCGCGTATCCCTAGGTCGTCAATTTGATCAACCTAATACAAGTCATATATTACAAAAAATATACCGACATAAACTTCAGAGTTTCTACTTTCAAAAGGTATAATTTTTGTATTATATAGTTTATATTAGGGTGATAAAATTGGCAACCTAGATATACGCGTAGGACTTGTAAACTGAAACGGAGGTAGTATATATGGGGGAACATAATTCTTGAATTACTCATATTCATCATAGCGGTAATAGCACTAGCCACTTCATGGCTAACTTTGATAGATTGCAAAGCCGGACTGGTGTTTGGATTACATCTGGTCCAATGGAGGTCCTAATATTGTTGAATGAAATGTAATCCTTAAATGTCTTGAGTAATACAAGTTTCAATTGGTAAAAACGAGCTAATTGGGTAGTAGTAGTCAGAGAAAGTATTATTTTTGTCGCCATGTACCCCTTAGTTCATGCTACTCAAGACCCTTAACTAGGGTTTTGTCAGCCTCTAATCGGAACTGCCGCCTGTCCACCTTGTCTCTTATGGTCCCAGGACTATGGAGTCATGGTGAATCCCGACCCTTGCCGGCGAGATGCCTCCGCTCTAGGTGTTTTTCTCAGTTTTGTAGGGTTTGTGCCATGCTCGAAAAGACGAGACGATGGCGACTTCGTGAAGTTGGAATAAGGTTCTCCCCACCTAGATCTCATCCTGGTGGTGCTTCTAGCATCGTAGGAGGGCATGTGTAGGTGTGTCATTCCGGGATCTCACAAGATTCGGCCGGCGTTTTCTTTGGTGGATCCGCTTGGATCCGGTGTTTGTTTGTATGCGTCTGTGTGTCTGCAGATTGGACCCTTTCGATCTACAACTCTCTTCATTGGCGGCGGTCACTGTTCTGGTGTGCTGGTCCTATTGGGCATTATCACGACAACTTTTCGACTATTTACTACAACAAGGTTTACCTCACTCTGGTGAGGGAGGGACGATGATGAGGGTGCGCCTTCGGCTCGTTTCAGTTGGGAATGTATCTGGTGCACCCGCACTTGCGGTGCTACCTGTGTCGTGGAATTGTCACGGCATATTTTCTTAGTATCAGGACTTAGTCACGAGGCCAACGCATCTATGTGGTAGCTGGAGAGGGGTTGAGAGGAATCGAGAGACGCAACCCAAGATAAGGGTTTAGACAGCTTTGGGTCCCGGGAAACATCATCCGGTAATAACCCTACATGCTATTTGTGGCTAGGTCTTATTATGATCCTCACGGAGTCGCCGCATAAGCCGGCTCTCCTTATTGTGTCTAGCCCTAGAGATTATTTTCCGCCCCTCTTGGGGTGCCCTGCCCCTCCTTATATATGTTGAAGGGGCGGGTTACATGACTAGTCCTAGTAGGATTAGGATTACTCTATTACAAGTGGAGTCATAGTCTTGCTTCCTTTGTAGGAAAATATTCCTTATGCCTTTTCTCTTAAGCCGGCCCAGCATAGCATGAGTTGGCCTTCTGGACCTTGGACCTTGTCTTCTATCTGACCCGTCGTCAGTGCCATCCATGAGTCGTCAGACCAGTGAGCCGCCAGACTCGTGAGTCGCCAGTCCTCCGGCGAGTTACCAATGAAAATGCCAAGCCTGGCCGGGTCATACTTCCGGCTGGGTCATACCGCGGGGTATATCCCCGACAACCTGTGCACCGGATACCATAGAATACTTGAAAAATTCTGGAAAAAAATTCTAGCGCATTAACGCAATATTGGTGTATGATGTCACAAAATTTCGTATAAAAAATTGAAATACTTTTTGAGATAAAAAAAGATAAATTTGACATCAGTGTGATAATGGGCCAAATCTAAAGCCCACGTTATATTATGTACTATTCGGTGTTGAATTTTTCATTTTTCCTTTTCGAGTTATGTTTCGAATTTTGACTTGAAATTTTGTGACAAACTACATTGATGTTGTGTGGGTGTGCTGATTTTTTTCAGATTTTTTTTAACATTCTAAAAGCATAATGTGAGTTCGGTGCACCAGTAGCACCACAAGCTCCGGTGCACCAGATATTTTTCCGGATTCAGTGCTTGTAATCGTCGCTAGATGGTCTATGGTCCTGGATGTAATTTTTACTTCTGGTGTTCTTCGTACTACCTTAATAATAGTGGAAAATCCATCTCTGCACCCGAGCTCATCTGCACCCACGTTGACGGAAAAAACAAAACAAATACTAGAAAAATTCTAAAAAAAATTGTGCGGTAGACAATTTGATGCGCGAGGTCCGCTCTAATTTTTAAATCATTTGGACATCTTAGGAGCTCTCACCAAAAAAGGCGAATTGGGGGTCTGTAAAAATGATTACTATTCACGTACTGTTTTGGCCCGACTTGTCTTTTTTCTCAGAGCTACTCCGATGTCCAAATGACTTGAAATTTGGAGCGGCCTCACGCACTAAATTGTCTACCGCACAAAAAAAAGGAATTTTTTGAATTTGTTTTAAAAAAATTATGAATTTTTTTCTAACCGGGTGCAGATGAACCTGGGCACCGAAATGCCCTACTCATGATGAAAAATCCATCTCTGCACCGAAGCTTTCTTGAAAGAAAGAAAGTAGTAGTAGGAGGAGGAACAGGAGGAGGCTTCAGCGATGCTGCCCGCAGCCGTGGACAACGGAGTCTCATTGCTACATAGACAACGAAAGAACACAGGTGATGCCATGCTAGTCAACGTTCCGTCCCATAAAGAGGACTAGTGGTTGGGCGTCACCCTGTGGCGCCGCTTGAGAGGAAGTTGTACGCATATTTTTATTTTAAAAAATACACAGAGTCGTCGTCTCCATCTAAGAAAACATCTCAGGAAAAAAATCATCACCTTCATCTAAATAAAGTAAAAAGAAAAAAAAGAAAAAAATTACCACCGCAGCCTACCAATGAGTGCCACTTTGCATAACCCTCCATTTAGAAAATATCAGAGGTCCTCTCCTGCATCTAAAAAGAAAAATAAATACATTTATAAAATAATCCACACCTTCATCTATTTTTTTAAAAGATTTCTCACCGAGGTCAACCAACTTGCGGTACTACCTCCGTCACGGTTTAGAAGGCGCGCTTGGAAATTCTCTGGGACCTAGGTGGTTATCTATTGGTTGTGAGATGGACTAAAAATAGCATTCACACTATACATGCATCTAGAAATAGTACTTCGGAGTACTAATTAGCTACTAGAAATAAATGCAATGCGCCCTAAACCTTGTCTATTATGGAAACGCACGCAAATTTAACTGTGCCTTCTAAGCCGTGACGGAGGGAGTATGTGGCATAGCTGGTTGGCCGCCCTTTACGCATAGCTTAATGGGTTTAATTACCCCGCGTGCAGGAGTAGGTACCGGGAGTGGACCAAATTAGGGCCTTTTAATCGATCTCCTCGGAACAAATGCCGGCTTCCTGCCCGTATTAAATTGGAAAGCGATTTCTCTCCTCAAATCCGATGAAAGAGTACGCTGGACGAAATGAAAACAATCCAACGAAAGAGTACGATGAACAGAAATCATGGGATGCTCGCGTACACCAACCATGCATGAACTGTCTCTTCCGCAGTTAACTAATCTGAGTGCATGCTGCGTCACATAGACATAGACCCACTATAGTATGTATAATGTATTTCCATTGCTCTAGCAGCCGGGCGTAGCTTAATCCTCCTTCAACAACTGCTCAGCTCAATTTGTGCTATATAAACAACAAGCTCAGATCAAGTTAGGAAGAACACATACACAGGACAGTAGTCTACCAGCGCCAAAGAGCAAGTGATCGAAGGGAAGGAAGAAAACCATGGCTGGTGAAGGAGATCTGCAGCTACTGGGCGGGTCGGTGAGTCCGTTCACGCTCCGCGTACGCATGGCGCTGCACGTCAAGGGCGTGAGCTACGAGTACCTCGAGCAGGACCTGGTGAACAAGAGCGACCTCCTCCTCGCGTCCAACCCGGTGCACAAGAAGGTCCCGGTGCTTATCCACGGCGGTAAGCCCATCTGCGAGTCCGTCGCCATCGTGCAGTACGTCGACGAGGTCTGGGTGGGGGCGGGCGTCCCCCCGCTCCTCCCCACCGGCCCCTACGACCGTGCCGTCGCTCGCTTCTGGGCCGCCTACGTCGACGACAAGCTGTTCCCTGCGTGGCTAGCCATCCTGCGCGCGGCCACGGAGGAGGACAGAGCGCAAAAGCTCGCCGCCAGGCTCGTGGTGCTCGCGCCCATGGAGGAGGCCTTCTCCGCCTGCTCGCCCTTCTCCTCCGGCGGCGACTCCATCGGGTACTTCGACCTCGCGCTCGGGTGCCAGCTCTTCTGGTTCGACGCGCTGAGGGAGATGTTCGGCGTGACGGTCATCGACGAGGGCAGGACCCCGCGCTTCGCCGCGTGGGCTGAGAGGTTCCTGGAGACGGAGGCGGCCAAGACGGTGAAGCCGCCCATGAGCAGCATGCTGGAGTTCGCCGGGCTGCTGCGGGCTCGCTGGGCTACTGCTGATACCGCGGCCGCCAAGTAGGTGGCTCGGTGGAGCTTCTTGATGTGAAGTAATGGCCAATGGTTTTTGTTTTAAGGTTGCAATCGCGTGTCGTCACTTTTTTTATTTTTCGACATCATCGTCTTTCGTCACTTTTTTTAGTTGTGTGACCCATTTCATCCTGTCCACTATGCAATAAATGGTCATTTGTTTTGGTAACGCCGTACATATAAAACCGTACACCGGCAGACGCGGTGGGCCAAGCGACTATTCCAACCAAAATATGTTTAGTCACACGAACCCATGGTAGAATATACCCGTGGATCCGGACCTAGGAGCCAAAGGACGCGTTTGGTAGGCTGCATCTACCCAAGCCAGGCCCCGCGGAAAAAAAAGCCCGTTTGGTTACCCGCATTCTCTGTCAAAAATATGAGAAAATTACTACGAGATTTAATTCGAACAAACAGTAAATAAATCATGACGACGAAAACAGAGATTAAATTAATCATGCGGACCAGCATGGTATATGAACAGATCAAATCTAGAGCACAGACTAGAACTAAGAATTCTAGCACGATCTCGAGCAAGGAGGAGAAGATCACATACAGTGCAGTAGGAGCAGGACCGCCAGCGTTGATGTTGTCTGCCATGTCGTTGAGGAAGAGGTTACCGAGGTCGGGGAAGAAGTCGTTGCCGACGAAGTCGTCATTGCCAGCAGTTGCGCGAGTGCGCTCCACAAAAACCTTATCGCCCTTCTCCCATACTAGATCACGAGAGGCAGGGTTCTGGAGGCCTGCTGTCCCTTCTCGCGGTGCACGCCAAAAGGAGAGATGGAGAAGACTTGCGTGGCGGCGCAATGATCTGGAACGGTGGTGCGAAACCATGCGATGCGGCGGCGGCTAGGGTAGACGTCTGCCTGACTCTATAATGCGGACCGGATAGGTCATGGGAGTAAAACCCAGCGATCCAAAAGAACCGGAAAGGTTCAATAATTAACGCGTCTATTAATTATTAATTAATGACTCATTATTTTTTTCCGAGCAGCAAAAATATAGACAACGTGCATAGCTCTATCCTCGGCTTGGCTCATTCCCGTAACCCGCGGCGTAATGTGGCGAGGCGTTGTGTGGCGGGGCGAGCGAGGAGGAGCGCGCATGTAGGTCTCCTCTTCTCATGCTCATACAAGTGGTAGAAGAACTCACCTTATAAAGAGGTGCAAGTCTCTCTCAACTTTTGGGGTTGGACTAAACTTTAGTCTCACTCACACCACCCACATGTGTGCATGAATGGACCAAGAGAATTTCAGATTTTAGTTGGGCTTTGGGCCAAAGGCCTACTAGCAAATTGCAACAATCCCCCACAAAGTCTCATTGGCACATCTCATCACTTAGTTCCAAAACATTGTTTATATACCGATGCTTAGTGAAGACTGTAAAGTTGAACTTCCAGTTAGAGGTTTATGCTAGACTAGATCACAACTTGAATAGTGGACTATGCCTTGAACTACAAGTTTTCCGCGAGACTAGTTTCACACAGATTCTCGACCGATACTGGGTTGCCGCAAGGCTTCCCCGCAGGTGTAGCGTATACGTCATACTCCAGGGCCTTTCATGAAATTATTAGAGAACACCCAATTCTCACAGATTGCGACGTTAACAGTTAAATTCATATAGGTGTGTTCCTTAGGAGATGCTCTGGAGGACAACATCTCTGCTTACTCAAATAAGCCACTCGGAACACATTAAGATAACTATCAACCTGCCATGCCGATCAGGAGAGTATTGCATCTTCACGGAGTGGGATAATTGAAATAGGGATACTCTCCTCTCAGCTGACCAATAGCTTCTCTCCCATTCTACTTCATGGGATCTTCGATCACATAGAATGGGTTGCCACTATGGACAACCCATACGGTGGGTCTCAAACCCATCTCCATCGATGCATTATCTATCACATTACGTGATAAACCCTTTGTGAAGGGATCTGCCAAGTTTTTCGACATTTGGATACAATCCAACGCAATAACTCCGAAGTTCCTCAATTTTCTCACAGATTTTAGTCTCCTCTTCACATGCCTTGAGATGTTATCCTTAGAACTGTTTATCTTGGCGATCACAGTTTGATTATTACAATTCATCAGGATAGGGGGTATTAGTTTTTCAACCATAGGTAAGTCCATCAAGAGCTCATGAAGCCACTCTGCTTCAACAGTGCCACTGTCTAATGCTGTGAGTTCTGCTTCCATAGTTGACCTCGTTAAGATGGTATGCTTGCAAGACTTCCAGGAAACAACGCCACCACCAAGTGTAAAAAAAACCACTTGTGGCCTTAATCTCATCAGCATCAGATATCCAGCTTGAGTCACTATAACCCTCCAGTACCCTTGGATACCCGGTGTAGTGAATCCCATAGCTCTCAATACCTTTCAAGTAGCGCATAACTCTCTCAAGCGCACGCCAATGATCATCTCCCGGTTTTGACACAAACTGACTCATCTTGCACACAGCAAAAGAGATGTCAGGCCTCGTGGCACTTGCCAAATACATAAGCGAGGCAATAATTTGAGAATACCTCAGTTGATCTCTAGCAATCCGTCGATTCTTTCTAAGCAACACACTAGCATCATATGGAGTTGGAGAAGGCGTGCAGTCGCTATACCAAAAACGACTCAAGATCTTTTCCCATAGTGAGACTGAAGTAGTGTGATTCCACCATTCTCATCTCTCAACAACTTGATATTTAAGATAACACCAGCTACTCCTAAATCCTTCATCTCAAAACAACGAGATAAGAAATCCTTAACCTCTTTGATTAGATCAAGTTTGGTTCCAAAGATCAGTATGTCGTCGACATATAGACAAGAATAACTCCTTCGCCCCCACCATGGCGATAGTACACACACTTGTCACCATCGTTTACTACAAAGTCGGCAGCAGTTAATGTTGTTTAGAACTTCTCATGCCACTCCTTAGGAGCTTGGTTAAGGCCATATAAAGACTTTAATAACTTCCACACCTTTCCTTCCTGACCAGGTACTACAAAGCCATCTAGCTGATCCATGTAAACTTCCTCCTTCAAATCTCCATTGAGGAAAGTCGTCTTAACGTCCATTTGATGAACGAGAAGACCATGTGAGGCAGCTAGTGATAGTAGCACCCGAATAGTAGTCAGTCTAGCCACGACTGAGTAAGTATCAAAGAAGTCTTGACCTTCTTTTTGGGTATAACCCTTAGCCACAAGCCGTGCCTTGTACTTTTCAATCGTACAATCAGGTCTAAGCTTCTTCTTGAACACCCCCTTACATCCTACAGGTTTGCACCCATAAGGACGGTCAGTTATCTCCTAGGTTCCGTTAGCTAAGATGGAATCCATCTCACTACGAACAGCTTCCTTCTAGTAGTCAGCATCAGGAGATGCATAGGCTTCTGAAATAGTCCTGGGTGTGTCATCCACGAGGTACAGAATGAAATCATCACCAAAGGACTTTGTAGTCCTCTGTCTCTTACTCCTTACAGGAGTTTCATTATCACCCTCAACAGGATTCCCAACATGTTCCATTGCAATGGCGGGTTCAGGAATTACAACGAATTCCTCACTAGATGGAGTAGGTATCTCCTGATTTGATGAACTCGACATATCCTTCATAGTAAATATGTCCTCAAAGAAAGTTGCATCATTCGACTCCATAATCGTACCAACATGCATGCTGGATACCTCAGAATTTATTGTCAAAAATCTATAGCAAATGCTATGAAAAACATAGCCCAGAAGAACACAATCCACTGTTTTTGGTCCAAGCTTATGCTTCTTGGGAATTGGTATATTGACTTTTGCCAAACAACCCCAAGTACGTAGGTAAGAGAGTTTCAACCTTTTCCTTTCCCATTCCTCAAATGGAGTCATGGTCTTATGCTTTGTGGGAACTCGATTTAGGACATGACAAGCAGTCATTAGCGCCTCCCCCACCATTCCTTGGAAAGACCCGATGTGTCTAACATGACGTTAACCAAATCAGTTAGAGTTCGGTTCTTTCTTTCGGCCACCTCATTCAATTGAGGTGAGTAGGGAGGCTTCCTCTCATGGATTATACCATGTTCTGCACAAAACAAATCAAATTCATTAGAAAAATACTCTCAGGATCAGACCTTAGCCGTTTAATTTTCCAATCAAGTTGGTTCTCCACTTCAGCTTTATAATTTTTGAAGAAAGTTAAAGCCTCATCTTTTGATTTCAGAAGATACACATAACAATATCTAGTAGAGTCATAAATCAACGTCATGAAGTATCTCTTTCCACCTTTTGTCAACATGCCATTCATCTCACAAAGATCAGAATGTATAAACTCTAGTAGCGCCAAGTCTCTTTTCTCTACATTCTTATGGGACTTGCGAGGTTGCTTAGCTTGCACACATACTTGGCACCTGGAGCCTTTGATAGTTGGGATTTTCAGAATTAAATTCATATTTGCTAGTCGCATCATGCAACCAAAGTTAATATGACAAAGTCGTGAATGCCAAATATGAGACTCATTATTGTGACGAACGTTATTAATAACTTTAGTGCAAATATCTGACAAAGATAGGCAGAACAAGCCTCCGCACTCATAGCCTTTTCCAACAAATTGTCCACACATGGAAATTACAACTTTATTGGAATCAAAAAACAACTTAAAACCATCTCGACATAAACGGGAACCGCTGACGAGATTCTTATTGACGGACGACACATGATGAACATTCTTCAAACGCACGGTCTTCCCCGAAGTAAACTTCAGAGCAACCGTACCGACACCTCGAACAATGGCATGTGACTTGTTCTCCATCAGCAAGGGAGAAGTCCCTGTGGCCTGGTAAGAAGAAAACATGGAGGCGTCAGCACAAACATGTACATTGGCACTAGTGTCAATTAACCATACAGGAGATTGAAATACTGAAAAGATGTTAGGAAGAAACCGTACCCAGATTCCTTCATATCAGTATCACCGATGACAACATTAGCGGACTTGCCGCTCTTTTCATGTTTGCGCTCCTCAAAGCGGTTAGGACATTTTGGAGCCCAGTGATTTGGGTCACCACATACATGGCAAAGTCCCTTCCCCTTCTTACGAGAATTCCTCTTGAAGTTGGTAGAATGTGAAGGCTTGTTCTTTGCATCAAACATGCCTTTGCCCCGAGTATTGTTCTTGTCATTTTTAAACTTGTTCGGCTGGAAGTTCTTCTTTTGTACCATGTGGGCACTAGAAGCTCCCTCAGCAACTCGAGCACGTGTGTCTTGTGCTATCGCCTTCTCTTCAACATCAAGAGTACCAATGAGATCTGAAACGGAGAACTCCTGTCTCTTGTGTTTCAGGGAAGTAGAAAAATTGTTTCACGAAGGTGGAAGCTTGGCAATGATGCCTCCAGCAATACACACTTGAAGTACTCAAGTTCCTTTGCGAGCGACTGTATCTCATGAGCTTGCTGGACAACAAAGCACTCATCAGTCATCTTGTAGTCATAGAGTTTCTCATGATGTACAACTCGCTGCAGGCGTCCAAGGCCCCAAACTTGGCCTCGAGTCCAGCCCACATGTCCTTGCTGTTGTCAAACGACATATATGAATCCACAACGGAATCGTAAAGAACACTCAGAAGGGCATCTTTAAAGAGGGCACCGATCTTCTCAAAAGCTTCTTGCTGTGCAGGATTAAGATCGCCCTCGAGCTTGCCATTGGTGGCATCATAGCAGTACATGGTCTGGAACCGGTAAACTTCTCTCATGCGCCACCTCTTATATTGCACCCCCTTAAAGGTAGGCGGCTTCAGATGCGCAGCAAAACTGCTTAGAGTAAATTGCCTATAATCAGGTTTTTGGAGTGTTGAAAATATGAGCAAATTACTACGAGATTTAATCCGAACAAACAGTAAATAAATCATGATGATGAAAACAGATATTAAACTAATCATGCGGACTAGCATAGTAGATGAACAGATCAAATATAGGGCACATACTAGAACTAAGAATTCTAGCACGATCTCGAACAAGGAGGACAAGATCACATACGGTGCAGCGGGAGCCGGACCGCCAATGTTGATGTTGTCAGCCATGTCATTGAGGAAGAGGTTATCGAGGTCGGGGAAAAAGTCGTCGTCGGCGAAGTCGTCACTGCCAGCAGTCGCACGAGTGCGCTCCCCAAAACATGATCACCCCTCTCCCGTACAGGATCATGAGAGGGAGGGTTTCAGAGGCCTGCTGTCCCTTCTCGCGGTGCACACCGGAAGGAGGGATGGAGAAGATTTGTGTGGCGGCGTAATGGTCTCGAATGGTGGTGCAAAACCATACGATGCGGCGGCGGCTAGGGTAGACGTCTGCCTGACTATATAGTGCGGGCCGGGTAGGTCGTGATCCAAAAGAGTTGGAAACGGTTCAATAATTAATGTGGTCGTTAATTATTAATTGATGACTCTAATTTTCCCGAGCAGAAAAAGTATAGATAACGTGCATAGCTCTATCCTTGGCTCGGCTCATTCCCGCAAACCGTGGCGCGTCGTGACGAGGCGTGGCATGGCGAGGCGAGTGAGGAGGAGGAGCACACATGTAGGTCTCCTCTTCTCATGCTCATACAAGTGGTAGAAGAACTCACCTTATAAAGAGGTGCAAGTCTCTCTCAACTTCCGGGGTGGGACTAAAATTTAGTCTCACTCACACCACTCACATGTGTGCATGAATGAGCCAAGAGAATTTCAAAATTTTAGTTGGGATTTGGGCTAAAGGCCAACACAAATTCCAACACATTCGCTATTGAGCCTGCATAGCACGAAGATTAAAGCACCTCTGGGCCTACATCCCTGGGAATGCTCAAATCGTCCACTTTTCCTCAACGAGGCCCGAGCGGTGCAACCCTAGGCACGTGGGCATGGGCAGTTGCACGCGTTGGTGCGGTCTCGAGACATCGCATTGTTTCCAAACACGTTGTCATAAATTACCCTCACCTCCCATCCTCTCCGCTCTCTCCCCTCTTCCCCACTCACACCGGCGAGGAGACGGCGGCGACCACCTGAGCTCTACTGCGAATCGATCGAAGACGATGGTGACAACCACCGGAGCGACTACAGACCTCCACCAGAGCGCATCGGCCATGGTTGTAAGACCTCGTCTTCTATGTACATTCACTGCTTTCGGCTCGGGCTATATTCTATTAGAGCATGACATTGAAGA
>NC_041393.1:69255249-69291677 GCF_002162155.2 Triticum dicoccoides
GTCATCATCTTATTTTCTACCTCCTCGGCTTTGTTCTCAACGTGTTTGTCAAGAATGATGGGTCTTTCCCTGGCCACCATCTACACCTCATCGTTGTCAGACTGCGGCGACCCGAATGTAATACTCTAGTATGCTGCGACACACTGGTCTTGAGGCGCCTTATATTGACTGTACTTGGCCGATCCTGCCCGCTATCGAGCGTCGTCGGAGTCTGTCCGATTCATGGCTCAACGCAGGATGTCCACTGACATCGCGCCCTTGGCTGGGTCCAGAACCAGTGTCTCCAGCTTGTCCGGTGTAGCCTTCTTCATCATAGCATCGGCCTCCTTGTGCATGTCATCGATGCTACTGAAGTTTGAGCACACTTCCATGGTGTGCTCGAACTTCTTGCGGTCAGCGAGCGAGCACCCAAGGAAGAAGGCCCTCCATCCAATGCCCTAGGGGAAAGGGTTGGGGTTGGAGTTGGAGTTCATGGCGAGGGAGAGGTGGTGAAATAGAGAGGTGGAAGAGGAGAGGCGGTGAAAGAGAGAGGCCGAAGAGGAGAGGTGGTGAAACAAAGGGGGTTTTATGCGGTGCTGGGTTAGTGGGGTGGGTTAATATAGGAGAGTCAGGCCGATATGAATGAATGCTGACCATTGAACTGTGTGTTGTTCATAATGCAGATGGACAAGGGCAAGGATGTCGCGCAACCATTGTAGAATGGCAAGGAGGTTGTGCCTCCATTGAACGAAGTGCAAGTGCTGGATCACCAAGCCCAAAGCGGAGGAACTATGGACACTTCCATCAGGAGTTAGGACAAAACCACTTCTGCAAGGTTATCCTTGCTCCTAAGCTGGAGAGTCTGCCATTGCCTCTGGACTTCACAAAGCACTTCCTCGCCATCCCTACAGAGTTCAAGCTGAAGATGAACACTGGCTGCGTATATGGAGGGTGACGGTGAGGGTGATCCATGGCAGGGTCACCCTTGATCAGGGTTGGGCCACCTTCGCCGCTGTTCATCAGATCATGATCGGGTACATGCTGATGTTCAAGCTGATGTCCCCCGACACCATGAAGGTGGTCGTCTTAAATGACGAGGGCGTGGAGGTGATCACCAAGTGCAAGGAGCACGGCAATGCCTTCGCCGCGACCGCCTAAGGTCATGTGGTCCAGTCCTTGGTTGTTCTTGCTTTAAGACTTCGGTTTCGTTTAGAACTTATCATACTATATATGTAGGTTCAAAACTTGTTCTGCGTGGTTAAGAATTAGGTTTGTGCATAAAATCATTCTGTTGCTACTAGTTTAGTTCTTAATAGTTCATGTGTGCCTTTGGTAAGCTCACCACATTGAGTAGGATGTTACGACACAATTTTCCTAGATGTAACTAGACAACCGGACGTGTGTTTCCCCTCAAACAAGTCTGCAACAAAAAAACATGCCTTTCATTTTAGCAGATTCAGGCTAGAAGGGATGCAGGAAACCAATCAACATGTAGATGTCGATTTTTATCCTGTATATGCTCAGCCAGGCCCAACTGGGACAAGTATGCAAAGTGACAAAAAATGATGTGGGTAACCAAACGCGCCCAAAACAAATTTTTTGAACCTACTGCTCTGGACCTTGAACATTCTCATACTGAGGCATGCTTCCTAAGGGCATCTCCAACGCTAACCCCAAATTTCCTCTTGTATCCGTCTGCGGACTGATAAAGACATGTCAGCGGACATGGAAGGGCATGGCGTCACGGTAGCAGCCTGACGCTCATGGATGATCCTCTCTGCTTCCTCTTGCACTTTGCGCAATGAGGCCACGGCCATGATACGTCTCCAACGTATCTATAATTTTTGATTGTTCCATGCTATTATATTACCTGTTTTGGATGCTTATGGGCTTTATTTTACACAATTATATCATTTTTGGGACTAACCTACCAACCGGAGGCCCAGCCCGTATTGCTGTTTTTTTTGCCTATTTCAGTATTTCGAAGAAAAGGAATATCAAGCGGAGTCCAAACGGAATGAAACCTTCGGGAGCGTGATTTTTGGAACGAACATGATCCAGAGGACTTGGAGTGCAAGTCAAGAAGTAGTCGAGGCGGCCATGAGAGGGTAGGGCGAGCCCCCCCCCCATAGGGTGCACCCCCTGTCTTGTGGGCCCCTCGGACGGCCACCGACGTACTTCTTCCTCCTATATAAGCCTACATACCGCGAAAACATCCAGAGAGCAACCAAAGAAATATTTCCGCCACTGTAACCTTCTGTATCCGCGAGATCCCATCTTGGATCCGTCACCGGCGTTCTGCTGGAGGGGGAATCCACCATGGAGGGCTTCTACTTCAACACCATAGCCCTTCCGATGAGTTGAGAGTAGTTTACCACAGACCTTCGGGTCCATAGTTATTAGCTACATGGCTTCTTCTCTCTTTTTGGATCTCAATACAATGTTCTCCCCCTCTCTTGTGGAGATCTATTCGATGTAATCTCTTTTTGCGGTGTCTTTGTCGAGATCCGATGAATTGTGGGTTTATGATCAAGTTTATCTATGGATAATAAATGAATCTTCTCTAAATTCTTTTATATGATTGAGTTATCTTTGCAAGTCTCTTCGAATTATCGGTTTGGTTTGGCCTACTAGATTGATCTTTCTTGCCATGGGAGAAGTGCTTAGCTTTGGGTTCAATCTTGCGGTGTTCTTACCCAGTGATAGAAAGGGTTGCAAGACACGTATCGTATTTTTGCCATTGAGGATAAAAAGATGGGGTTCATATCATATTGCTTGAGTTTATCCCTCTACATCATGTCATCTTGCTTAATGCATTATTCTGTACTTATGAACTTAATACTCTAGATGCATGCTGGATAGCGGTCGATGTGTGGAGTAATAGTAGTAGATGCAGGCAGGAGTCGGTCTACTTGTTGCGGACGTGATGCCTATATACATGATCATGCCTAGATAATATCATAATTATTCGCTTTTCTATCAATTGCTCGACAGTAATTTGTTCACCCACCGTAATACTTATGCTATCTTGAGAGAAGCCTCTAGTGAAACCTATGGCCCCCGGGTCTATCTCTTATCATATTTGCTTCCAATCTACTTTTATTTGCATCTTTACTTTTTGCATCCATATTATAAAATACCAAAAATATATTTATCTTATCATATCATCTCTATCAGATCTTACTTTCGCAAGTGGCCGTCAAAGGACTGACAACCCCTTTGCGCTGGTTGCGAGTTATTTGTTTGTTTGTGTAGGTGCGTGGGACTTGTTGAGGAGCCTCCTACTGGATTGATACCTTGGTTCTCAAAAACTGAGGGAAATACTTACACTACTGTGCTGCATCACCCTTTCCTCTTCAAGGAAAACCAACGCAAGCTCAAGACATAGAAGGCCACCAACGACATGGCCGAGGTGAGAGGGTGGTGGTCCTTGGAGGAGGAGGCGGTCTCGCAGAGAGATCACTCCTTGCCGTACTTGGCCATCTCCTTGTCGAGGAGGAAGAAACGACACTTACTCATCTCCACCGTCGTCTTGGAACGGTCCAGGGCATAGGCGTACGACAACTTCATGGTGATAAAGATCTCCACCTTTTGCTGCCTCGCAGACTGCTGCAGCGGTGACTCATCCTCCTCGCTGACTACTACGACGGCGGTTGGTCCTCCATGTCAACAGAGGAGATGATTATCTTCACCTTCACAGAGAAGCCGACCACTGATGAGGACGACGGATCCATAGTTCAAGGGAGGCGTCGCCATGAACCTATGTAGTCTATTTCAGAGCCGTCACCTGCCGGCGCCGAGGCCCATGACTTGCCGATCTTTGAAGTTGTGGAGGAAGAAGAGAGGTGAGGAGGAGGACATGCAGAATGATGCGGTGAGTGCGATGTGGACGACACCTGAGCATGGCTTATATAGTCTCGGTCAGGCCATGCGAAGGGAGGGTCAGCCGCTTCAGTGTGGCGTAGTGACTTGAGTTGGTTCCTTGGGAAGCTATGCCCGCATTGTAGCGGCAGCTCCGAGTGGTCGCCTCAGTCAGTGTCATGGTCCCGTTCGTTCACATCATGCAACATCAAATGCTGGTTGTTGCATGCTCTGGGCTGGCATTGATGCGTAGCGGGAAGCGGCGCATGCATCGGACAAAAAGTGCAGGAGGGGCAGGTGGGGTTGTCTGGTGGGTCTAGTTAGTTAGACGCAGACGCGATAGCGGTCCAGACGCCCGCAAAGCCCCCTAGTTTTCTCCTATTTGCGGGAAAAACACGTCCAGACCGTCGAGCTGATAGATACAACACATCCAGACATTATGGTTCGGACGGTTGTGGGTGGTTTGAGGGTCTGCATTGGAGATGCCTGACCCCCTCAAAAGATTGAAAGGGGTAGTTTGGTCTATCCAAATAAAACAAAACAGTGAAGAAATTAATCTTCAAACTAGAAAAATCGCCTGTGCGTTGCAACAGAGATACACTAAAATATGTTGCCATGGCAGAAAAATGTTCTGCATTGGCACAAAACGGGCGAAGAAAAGAATGAGTACGTGTCTTTTTACCTCCTCACCATCACTAGACATCGTGCCATTGCCCTACATCATTTACAATAACATGACATCGCACCATTACCTACAATCGTGCCAGGGATCTGCCTCATTTCCAATGTCCATCGTTATAGTGTGATGCCCCCTTCCCCTAGACTATATGTGAATTACCTCCAAAATCCCTTCAACGCCTATATGAAATGTCAAACAAGACAATGTTCATATTACTCATTAACTGAAAGTGGTCTCGCCAGATTTCTGTCAATAGATTTGGTAATGAGATGTTAACCTGAAAATCATCCTTAACAAATCAAAGTTGCATGTTGGATATTTTATTTACCAAGACCATCTATGTTGGAAATTATGGTTTTGTCTGGACCATCATATATTTATGAACGATACGGGGAACCAGTACATGGTTGCTTCGAAAAGGCAGCATAAGTAATGTCAATCTAAACATACAGATGTCCACATCACTCATGGAACACATATCTCTACTTTGCACAAAGAGAGGGGGAAAACCGGAAAAGACTGTTTCTATTGTGAATTGTAGAATACCTTTAATGGGGAGATAAACTGAGAAGGCCATCTCAATCTACATGTATTCTGCAGGCACAGAGCCACCCTGTATGCCATCCTACTTGCACTTGGCCAGGCTCACTCTTAGCATTCTCCTGGTAGGCTCAAGCACATAATAAAGTCATACACGACATATGTAATACAGTCTCCATTCAGATTATAGAAGACAGTATAGAAATCATGATTTCTTCAGCTTCAAACATCTCGGTTGGTTGTAAAATACAAATACTTTTTTCGTGAATACATAAAAGTTTGTGTATCATTTCATTGATAGAAGGAAAATAATGAGTACAGCGGGGGATACAACACATGACACGAACGCAGACATGCCTGAACATGGTGCCCGGAGTAGAGAGACAAGGTATGCTCAGCCCGAACAGAGGATACATCACAGCTAAACCTACCAAGCCCGAACAAAGAGGGACAATGCCAAACCAACAAGAATTCAAACATCTCTTGAGCCGAAACCGGGGACACCACGAGCAAGCAAGATAGCGCCTTCAAGAAGGAAGATGACGCCGAGACACCATCACCATCCGGTCTGGAGGAACCGGACCTAGGGTTTACCCTGAGCTTGAAGAGGGGCGCAGCTGAAGGCCTCACCAATGCCTTCAAGAAGGAAGCGACACCCGCGGGCGCCGCTGTTGCCACCACTGGCAAGCCGAGCAGGGAACTCTCCCTGGCCTGAAGCTGAGCAATCCCATAGCCACCGAATCATGAATAGAAGATGAGGAAGCCGAAGTTGATCAGAAACACTGTGTCGAAAGGTGTCACGACCGGGTTTTCCGGGTAATAAATTTCCAGAAAAGACCGTCGTGCTCATCAGCCCCAGGATTACTGTTAGCTGATGAGGCTCCAACTTGGTACAGAAATTCCAAGCAAAATACAAAATATGTAGTACAAGACCATTCTGGCCTGTGAGTACAACAAAGAGTTTCTAGTGGTTGATGGCGGAAGCGGTCTGTGAGACGTCAGGGTCTATGGGACTCCATTTCCCACGGGAACAGCTGACCAGGTTAATTCCCATCTTCGCGAGGCTGCTATCTCCATTGAGTGGGTTTCGGGGCTGGCATCGCGTCGCTCCTCTCCGTGCAAGAAAATCTGGCCAAGACAATAGCCAGGGACAAGTCAGTGAGTACTTTGAATGTACTCGCAAACATTATGAACACATGTATAATATAACAATGATGTGCTAAAAATATTTTATGCTCATGACGTCAGTCACAATAGATAAATGAAAATCTGATGCGTGCAAGCAAGTTATTTATAAAAATGCAATAACATGGTAGTATAAAAAAATTATGAAACAAATAACAAGCAATGCCACAGTCGGGCGTCTTAGCAACACCACATAAAGGGCTTTAAAAGAAATGCCATAGTCGGGCGTCTGAGCGACACCACATAAAGGGCTTTAAAAGAAATGCCACAGTCGGGCGTCTGAGCGACACCACATAAAGGGCTTTAAAAGAAATGCCACAGTCGGGCGTCTGAGCGACACCAGATAAAGGGCTTTAAAAGAAATACCACAGTCGGGCGTCTAAGCGACTCCACATAAAGGGCTTTAAAAGAAATGCCACAGTCGGGCGTCTGAGCGACACCACAAAAAGGGCTTTAAAATAAATGCCATAGTCGGGCGTCTGAGCGACACCACATAAAGGGCTTTAAAAGAAACAATCATAATGAATATCCCGGAGGTAGAACCATCCCAGAGATATTCGGTAATAACAATAATATCACGGGTTAGTCAACAATAATAATAATCATAGATATCACAAGTCACGAGTAGTAATTCCATTTTCTGGTTAACGGTTTTACCTCCGAAGACCGACACTAAGACCGACACCTGACCCATCCCAGACTGTAATCCTTAACCATGGACACGGCTATTCGAATAGGTTTATTCTCTGTAGAGGGTGTACTCTTTACCCACGAGTAACGGATTTCTCTAGTCCAGCAGGACTAATTCCGTCTACGGTCTTTTTGTTGAAAACACACCTAACTTGCACACACCAGCTTATCTCACACGTGTCTGGAATCACCCACGACACCTGTTAAGCAAACTCTAAGTGGGGAGGCTACAACCTCGCGTAGCATGGGATCAAATTTATATCGCGCACTCTAAGGGGTGGCCTCCCCTCTCGGTCCCAACCGGAAACACCCATGCCCCCGGACCAGGTGGCCTGCCTACCAGCTACAACCGGTATCTTCCACCATGGCCTCTCTGTACGGTGTGTGCTGGAAAGAGGTTGACAACTTACTGAACCGTACTCTACTTGCTGTAGAGACGAGTGGTAGTAGGAAACAAGTATGGGGGTTACTGGAACAAGACTCGATCTACGGTTGACTCAGGAGGTTCAAGTATTCCCTGCATGATTAGCATGACGAATATATTTCATCCAACAGAGTCACCTCTCATATCACCTTACCATGCCATACCAGACATAACCGTCCTGACGGAGACCGGCGACAAACTCATGCCTATCCAAGGCAGAGGTTCTCCAGGTTCCTTCCGGTATGCATGCAAGGCATATGAGGGTGATTATCATCACAAGTGTGTCCATTACCAACAGCATGGAATCAACAACATGCACCCATGCATATGATCATATCACATGAAATAACAAGTCCTTCGAAATGCGGTGGTGTTATAAATGTATCAACGATCACACCAAAAATATTATGACGGGGTTCAGAATGCTTGCCTTCAATGTGTGGAAAGGCAGGGTGCACTCCAAAACTTTTGAAAGTTTCTTCTCTCTCCCCAAAAATCCTATTTAGAAATATATTTGAATTAACACATATTTCAAAAACAGAACCAAAAAGTTTTTTGAAAATTTTTCAAATTAAATCTTAAAATAAACTAGACCAAATTTGAGGAAGGTAGGAAAAAGAATCAACTCATTTGGAGTTATATTTAAAAAGTTATAGCCAGTCAAAGATTTGGTCAAATCTGTTTTTAAAATAAGACAGAAAAGAAAACGATTCAGATAGAAATACGCTTTCGGTGCAGAGGAGGCGTACTTGAGGCTTTACGCCTCCACTTAACCAAGTGGACGGCGCGGGGTGTCACTGACAGTGGGCCTGCCTGGCCCACTGGTCAGGTTTGACCAGTCGCCGCGCGTCGTCTCCCTCCTTTGCCCGAGCGGAGCGGGGCTCCGGCGATCGTCGCCGGCGTTTGGCTGCTCCTCGCGGGCCCCCGAGGGTGGGGATGGATCCGTAAGGTTGGGGCGGTCCTCCCGGTAGACATTGGGTCGGCGGGGACGGAGTGAGCTGCTGGCGGCGAGCTCTGCGGCGGAAGAAGGCTTCGGTGGCGAAGTGACTTTGTGGCGGCGTTGGCTCCCGATCAAAATCAAGTAGGGGAAAAGGCTCACGGGAGGATGTGGAAGCTCTTGGTGAAGAGAACGGAGAGGGGGAAGCCCTGATGGCGCCGGAGTGAACGAGACAGTGGCGGCGGCAGGAGTTGCCGGAGATGAGGAAGGCGGTGTTTCCCTGACGATTGCGGGCTATGGGGGTCCCATGGGGGTGGCCTGAGGTCGCGTGCTCAGAGGGGCTCGGGGTGTCCATTTATAGCGCGACGAGGTCGGTTCCGCGGCGGCCGTGGATAAGCTCTCCGGCGAACCGCCTCTCTGTGGCTAGGGCGACGTGGCGGCGACGAGCGCTAGGGGACGAAGCTATGGATGAGCACGCACTGCTCACAGGGGCAGGTGGCGAGTGGGAGTGGCTTGGGCGGCACCGACATGGCCAGAGGCTGTCGGGCGGCGGCGGCGGCTAGCGCTTGGCCTGTCGGGCGCGGCGGGGCTGCTTGGCGTGTTGCGGTGAGAAGGGGAGTGCATGGCGAGGTGCTGCAGAGCGGGCCAAAGCCGTGGGGCCAGTGTGTCAGCTTGGGCGCGGGTCGTGCAATACGCGCGCTCTGCTCGCGCTCCGGCCGTGCACGGGACGTGTTCCACACTATGCCAGAGCACGCTAGAGGTCGCGGTCGAGGCTGGCAATTAACAGACCCAGGTTAGGAGCAACTGGAATCCTAGTGGACATGCTAGTATGCTCCGAGGTGCAAGGTCACAATGCAAAGACAAAATCATGTCAAAACTGGCCATGCACACCAGGTGTTTGACAAAATGTTAAAGGCTTCTAAGCAACTCTTGGGGTGGCCCAAATCTCCAGATCAAGATCTCCTTAGATGCAAGAGAGAGTGGTGAGGTTATTTGGCCAAAAGCAGAAACTTGCTAGTGTAATTTTAGCAGAATTTCAATTCTGGACAGGGAATAAATGACATTATTTCATGAACCAAAAATGATCCAAAAGGTGCATGCTCCTGGACTTAAGGGTTTAACATGGGGGACTACAAGTAGGAGAAATAATCAAGGGTTAAAGAGCAAGTAAAAACATGGTTGCTGTACAACCCATCAAGTTGGTCCAGAATGAAGATGAGGTTGATTCACTCAAATTTTTCAAAGAACATAAATATGTTTTTGCATAAAGTGAAATAATAGGCTCCTACTGACCTCCCCTAATTTTGGTAGAAGTTTTAAAGAAATATTTAAATAGGTTGTAGTGCAAAATGCACTCTGGACCAGAGAAGAAAAATTGAGTGTAGGGCTCAAAATATTTCATGAATGAAATATATTTTTGCATAAAAGTGATTTAAAAACATCACATGACATCTCCAAATTTTTGTGGGAATTTTAAGTGAATTTATCAAATGATTGTAGTTCAAATAAGGCCATTTAACCTTAAAAAAAACCATTTTTCAAGAAAACAATGATCAAGCAACTAAATTAGTTAATTAGTTATATTGGATAAGGGAAAGTTTTACTTGAGAGGTTAATCAAGTCCAATAACACATTTGAAAAAAAAAATTCTCTCTGGAAAAACTCATAATAACAAGGAAGGAAATGATTTAAAAATCAAAATGGAGCTCAAAAATTCAAAGTTTTAAATCCTGGCAAAATTTATTCCATTAAAACAAGGCCAAATTTTTTTGGGGTGTCACAATACTAACCCCCTTAAGAAAAATCTCGTCCTCGAGATTTGCTAAAAGCGGTGTTAAGAAAATAATTACGCAATGACGATGTGGCTACAGTGAGAGGGCAATAAGTGGTGAAAAACCACAGTGTGAAAACTGGTGCTGCGTGGAAGAGTCTACGGTTCGGGACAAAATTGGGTGATTTCTACGCTGGATATAAATTTAGAATAACTCCTAAATTTAAATATACACTGGTCGTACCCGAGAGTATAGTGCTCCCTCTGCCTGTCAGGTGGACCCGGGGTCCACTGTCAGTCTCCTCTCCTTCTCCCTCTGGCCCTTTCTTCTTCCTCTCTCCCGCGCGCTTTCTCCACCGGCGACGCCTAGTGTGTAGGGCATCTAGGCCGTACCGTGGTAGTGCGCGGCGTGCTAGCTGCTGGTGCAGTGTGCAGTCACCTCGCGGGCCAGCGCGCTGTCGGCACTGCTCGCGGATTCGACTCCGAATACCGGCGATCGGAGACGAGCGGCGTTGGTGGACTTCGCCCACCGTACACCGAGCTCGAGCTATAAAAATGGCCGGGGTGCCTCTCTCTTCTTCCTCACACCTGGCCTCACTTCTCCTCCTCCTTCTTTCTCCATTACTGCTTACAGAAGCTCGGTCGAGGCTCTAATGGCAGAGGCAATGCCGGACTGGTTTGTGATCCTGATATGCGGAGGGTTGGCGACGCTGCTGGGGCTCTCTGTGCTCCTGTGCGCGATGATCTTCGACGAGTATCGTGACGCTGCGGCTCGGGTGTTGGCTCTCCGCGGTGGTGGTGATCATGAAGAGTAGATGGAGTGTGCCGGGTGCTAACTGTTGTTAGGGGGTGATTAGCTGGATGTAACACCGTTGCAAAGTTTTGCAAACAGTGTATCTGTCCGAAAGATTATGGTTGTGAGTCTGCTGCGTGGTGCTGTGTGAAATTAATTAATCCATGTCGTGAAGTGGCAGGTGTAGCAATTCAGGGAAAAGAAGTCTCACTCCAGGATTTTGCGAGGGAAAAACAGTTAATTTAAAGGAGCATAAACTACAACTAAAACTACACACATTAGCAGAAGCCAAATAATTGACTCGTCGTACAAACTCAGGGTATCACGCTTAAGTCACACACATAAATATAAATGCTGCAAAAACAAATACAGTAGTGACGTCTAAAATGAAAACGGTAACTGGACGGGGTCCTGATAAAATGTCTCTGGTAAAGGGATACATTCTTCTTCAATCGGAGGCAGTGGATTGACCAATCGATGTATGCGTCTCTCCGGGTCGGGTCTTAGTGGTCTGCCGATGGCAATCTGAGGATTTAAATCTGCGAGGCTCTGGAGATAATCCATCACTCGCTGGTTCAAATGCTCTAGAGCAATGATGTACTGGATAAGGTTGGCTAGAACTGGGTCTCTCTCAATACGTCCACCGGGAAAAGATGTTACTTCTCCGGGTGCTGCACGACTCGGAAAGTAATAATATCCTCGTTCGCGGGCATAGGGTACTGCGGATCGAAGACGAGCAATCACTTCTTTCGCAGCAGCTTCTATGGCCAAGTGTGGGGTTGGCATAGATTTCCCCACGAAGGAAACTTCTATTGGATCTTGGTTGGGGTCTACTGGGGGAATGTGTACTGCTGCCCAATATTCCGAGGTGGGTGGGGTGATCCTCGATTTGAACAGCTCGTACTGGGGTGGCTGGGTAGAACCCATGGTACTGCGGGTAAAATCCCACAATATTTTGACAAAGCTACCTGGAGTTACATCTGGGGTTCTCAGATGAATGCTGGGGCTCGGCATGACAGGAAAAAGCGTGAGTGTTGTGCACAAAGTGAGGGTTGCTGGGTAAGGTCACAAGGTGGCCTTTATATAGCAATGGAGCCGGATCATTTTACCGTGGTGAAAGGTAATAAATTTGCCAGCTTAGCTCCAAAGGTCGGGTCAGTGTCAGAGATACACATATCTCATAAAGAGACGTGTTACTGTGGTTGTCGTCGGATTGGTTTTGGTCGTTGTGCCCGGAAAAACATGCAGCTATGCGCTGACCCAATATGCAAGGCTATTATTAAAACAGAGGCACAAAGACAGGCTGCGTTAATATACGCGGTCGCATGATTACAAAGCGAGGATACATTGAAACTTGGTGCTACTCATACAGCTTAGTCTACCTCGTTTATGTCTAAACGGGCGTGCCTGGTGGATGTCGAGGCTTCTCCACGTGTTTCTCTGCCGGGATTAGTCGGAGATGGTGGAGGAACTGCAGGGTCGGGGTAGTGATGATGACCATCGCGGGGATTGTTGGCCACAACCCCGTTGGAGTGTGCTCCCAAAAGGCGACGAAGCACTTGTGGGGTTATCGCAGCACCTTGGCCGATGGCTGGGGCAGATCTCGGGGTCTCGATCGGTTGTCCAAACAGCACGACTGGGTTGTCGGTGTTGGGCTCGTTTTCTTCTCTCGCCGGGGCTCGACGAACCAGCTCTCCACGAGCTGCGATTAGATCAATAGTGATCTTGTCGAACAATGCCTCTAGTGCACTTACATAGCGCACTAGGTGCAACAATGCGGGGTCCGTCTCGTGATCTCCATTGGCAACTTGGGGTGGTCTACCATACCCTTCACGTCTGGGATAGTAGTGGAACGAGCGACAGTTAACCCTGGGCGACAAGTGCCTGAGATGAACTATAGCCTCTCAAGCGGCTAGCTGGATGGCTTGTGGCTCAAAGGAAGTTGTTCTTCCGGTGAACCGGTAGGGGCGCTCGGGTGCTAGACCCCTACTGTAAATGTGCACAGTGGCCCAGAATTGGCGGTCTTCACCGCTCATGGGTCCTTGATACACAACATATTCTGGTGGCTCCTCTAATGCGTAGGCATGACGGGTGAGGTTTGCGAGGATGGTCACAAAACCTCCAAGGTTGGTTGATGTGGTTTCGTTGTGCACTATAGGTCCAGGCATTGTGGCTCGGTTTGGGGTAGCGGTTGTGCTGTGCTGGTTTGGTGCTAGCGCGCCCTTTTTATAGGAAAAAGGGGACGGAATCTTCCTTCGAACGCTTGCGAGAAAGGACTATTTAGGGGCCGGTCACTGGCGCATGAGTGACAGGTTAGGTTGATAGGTTGGGCACCGACTGTAAAAAGGAGTTGGGTCACTGTATGGCTATCTTGCACGAGAAGCTTGGCTGGGGTTTGGTTAAGGTCTGGTGGGTTGGTTTGCCTAAGTTTATTGACCTGGCTAAGATAGGATTAGCCAATGGTCAGCCTGGCTCTGATACCAAGTCTGTCACGACCGGGTTTTCCGGGTAATAAATTTCCAGAAAAGACCGTCGTGCTCATCAGCCCCAGGATTACTGTTAGCTGATGAGGCTCCAACTTGATACAGAAATTCCAAGCAAAATACAAAATATGTAGTACAAGACCATTCTGGCCTGTGAGTACAACAAAGGGTTTCTAGTGGTTGATGGCGGAAGCGGTCTGTGAGACGTCAGGGTCTATGGGACTCCATTTCCCACAGGAACAGCTGACCAGGTTAATTCCTATCTTCGCGAGGCTGCTATCTCCATTGAGTGGGTTCCGGGGCTGGCATCGCGTCGGTCCTCTCCGTGCAAGAAAATCTGGCCAAGACAATAGCCAGGGACAAGCCAGTGAGTACTTTGAATGTACTCGCAAACATTATGAACAAAGGTATAATATAACAATGATGTGCTAAAAATATTTTATGCTCATGACGTCAGTCACAATAGATAAATGAAACTCTGATGCGTGCAAGCAAGTTATTTATAAAAATGCAATAACATGGTAGTATAAAAAAATTTATGAAACAAATAACAAGCACTGCCACAGTCGGGCATCTTAGCGACACCACATAAAGGGCTTTAAAAGAAATGCCACAGTCGGGCGTCTGAGCGACACCACATAAAGGGCTTTAAAAGAAATGCCACAGTCGGGCGTCTGAGCGACACCACATAAAGGGCTTTAAAAGAAATGCCACAGTCGGGCGTCTGAGCGACACCAGATAAAGGGCTTTAAAAGAAATACCACAGTCGGGCGTCTAAGCGACTCCACATAAAGGGCTTTAAAAGAAATGCCACAGTCGGGCGTCTGAGCGACACCACAAAAAGGGCTTTAAAAGAAATGCCACAGTCGGGTGTCTGAGCGACACCACATAAAGGGCTTTAAAAGAAACAATCATAATGAATATCCCGGAGGTAGAACCATCCCAGAGATATTCGGTAATAACAATAATATCACGGGTTAGTCAACAATAATAATAATCATAGATATCACAAGTCACGAGTAGTAATTCCATTTTCTGGTTAACGGTTTCACCTCCGAAGACCGACACTAAGACCGACACCTGACCCATCCCAGACTGTAATCCTTAACCATGGACACGGCTATTCGAATAGGTTTATTCTCTGCAGAGGGTGTACTCTTTACCCACGAGTAACGGATTTCTCTAGTCCAGCAGGACTAATTCCGTCTACGGTCTTTTTGTTGAAAACACACCTAACTTGCACACACCAGCTTATCTCACACGTGTCTGGAATCACCCATGACACCTGTTAAGCAAACTCTAAGTGGGGAGGCTACAACCTCGCGTAGCATGGGATCAAATTTATATCGCGCGCTTTTAGGGGTGGCCTCCCCTCTCGGTCCCAACCGGAAACACCCATGCCCCCGGACCAGGTGGCCTGCCTACCAGCTACAACCGGTATCTTCCACCATGGCCTCTCTGTACGGTGTGTGCTGGAAAGAGGTTGACAACTTACTGAACCGTACTCTACTTGTTGTAGAGACGAGTGGTAGTACGAAACAAGTATGGGGGTTACTGGAACAAGACTCGATCTACGATCGACTCAGGAGGTTCAAGTATTCCCTGCATGATTAGCATGACGAATATATTTCATCCAACAGAGTCACCTCTCATATCACCTTACCATGCCATACCAGACATAACCGTCCTGACGGAGACCGGCGACAAACTCATGCCTACCCAAGGCAGAGGTTCTCCCGGGTTCCTGCCGGTATGCATGCAAGGCATATGAGGGTGATTATCATCACAAGTGTGTCCATTACCAACAGCATGGAATCAACAACATGCACCCATGCATATGATCATATCACATGAAATAACAAGTCCTTCGAAATGCGGTGGTGTTATAAATGTATCAACGATCACACCAAAAATATTATGACGGGGTTCAGAATGCTTGCCTTCAATGTGTGGAAAGGCAGGGTGCACTCCAAAACTTTTGAAAGTTTCTTCTCTCTCCCCAAAAATCCTATTTAAAAATATATTTGAATTAACACATATTTAAAAAACAGAACCAAAAAGTTGTTTGAAATTTTTTTGAAATAAATCTTAAAATAAACTAGACCAAATTTGAGGAAGGTAGGAAAAAGAATCAACTCATTTGGAGTTATATTTAAAAAGTTATAGCCAGTGAAAGATTTGGTCAAATCTGTTTTTAAAATAAGACAGAAAAGAAAACGATTCAGATAGAAATACGCTTTCGGTGCAGAGGAGGCGTACATGAGGCTTTACGCCTCCACTTAACCACGTGGACGGCGCGGGGTGTCACTGACAGTGGGCCTGCCTGGCCCACTGGTCAGGTTTGACCAGTCGCCGCGCGTTGTCTCCCTCCTTTGCCCGAGCGGAGCGGGGCTCCGGCGATCGCCGCCGGCGTTTGGCTGCTCCTCGCGGGCCCCCGAGGGTGTGGATGGATCCGTAAGGTTGGGGCGGTCCTCCCGGTAGTCGTTGGGTCGGCGGGGACGGAGTGAGCTGCCGGCGGCGAGCTCCGCGGCGGAAGAAGGCTTCGGTGGCGAAGTGACTTTGTGGCGGCGTTGGCTCCCGATCAAAATCAAGTAGGGGAAAAGGCTCACGGGAGGATGTGGAAGCTCTTGGTGAAGAGAACGGAGAGGGGGAAGCCCTGATGGCGCCAGAGTGAACGAGACAGTGGCGGCGGCAGGAGTTGCCGGAGATGAGGAAGGCGGTGTTTCCCTGACGATTGCGGGCTATGGGGGTCCCATGGGGGTGGCCTGAGGTCGCGTGCGTGCTCAGAGGGGCTCGGGGTGTCCATTTATAGCGCGACGAGGTCGGTTCCGCGGCGGCCGTGGATAAGCTCTCCGGCGAACCGCCTCTCTGTGGCTAGGGCGACGTGGCGGCGACGAGCGCTAGGGGACGAAGCTGTGGATGAGCACGCACTGCTCACAGGGGCAGGTGGCGAGTGGGAGTGGCTTGGGCGGCACCGACATGGCCATAGGCTGTCGGGCGGCGGCGGCGGCTAGCGCTTGGCCTGTCGGGCGCGGCGGGGCTGCTTGGCGTGTTGCGGTGAGAAGGGGAGTGCGTGGCGAGGAGCTGCAGAGCGGGCCAAAGCCGTGGGGCCAGTGTGTCAGCTCGGGCGCGGGTCGTGCAATACACGCGCTCTGCTCGCGCTCCGGGCGTGCACGGGACGTGTTCGACACTATGCCAGAGCACGCTAGAGGTCGCGGTCGAGGCTGGCAATTAACAGACCCAGGTTAGGAGCAACTGGAATCCTAGTGGACATGCTAGTATGCTCCGAGGTGCAAGGTCACAATGCAAAGACAAAATCATGTCAAAACTGGCCATGCACACCAGGTGTTTGACAAAATGTTAAAGGCTTCTAAGCAACTCTTGGGGTGGCCCAAATCTCCAGATCAAGATCTCCTTAGATGCAAGAGAGAGTGGTGAGGTTATTTGGCCAAAAGCAGAAACTTGCTAGTGTAATTTTAGCAGAATTTCAATTCTGGACAGGGAATAAATGACATTATTTCATGAACCAAAAATGATCCAAAAGGTGCATGCTCCTGGACTTAAGGGTTTAACATGGGGGACTACAAGTAGGAGAAATAATCAAGGGTTAAAGAGCAAGTAAAAACATGGTTGCTGTACAAACCATCAAGTTGGTCCAGAATGAAGATGAGGTTGATTCACTCAAATTTTTCAAAGAACATAAATAGGTTTTTGCACAAAGTGAAATAATAGGCTCCTATTGACCTCCCCTAATTTTGGTAGAAGTTTTAAAGAAATATTTAAATAGGTTGTAGTGCAAAATGCACTCTGGACCAGAGAAGAAAAATTGAGTGTAGGGCTCAAAATATTTCATGAATGAAATATATTTTTGCATAAAAGTGATTTAAAAACATCACATGACATCTCCAAATTTTTGTGGGAATTTTAAGTGAATTTATCAAATGGTTGTAGTTCAAATAAGGCCATTTAACCTTAAAAAAACCATTTTTCAAGAAAACAATGATCAAGCAACTAAATTAGTTAATTAGTTATATTGGATAAGGGAAAGTTTTACTTGAGAGGTTAATCAAGTCCAATAACACATTTGAAAAAAAAAATTCTCTCTAGGAAAAACTCATAATAACAGGGAAGGAAATGATTTAAAAATCAAAATGGAGCTCAAAAATTCAAAGTTTTAAATCCTGGCAAAATTTTATTCCATTAAAACAAGGCCAAATTTTTTTTGGGTGTGACAAAAGGGGGGTTTGCGGGGGCTGCACCTGTCGTCGGAATGGTGGCACCGCCTCCGGAACTGCGAACATTGGATCTAGCAAAAATACATATACTCCCTCCGTCCGGAAATACATGTCGGAGAAATGGATTAAAATGGATCTAGAACTAAAATATGTCTATATACGCCCATTTCTCCTACAAGTATTTTCGGACGGAGGGAGTAGTACCTTTGTATAGATGTTGAGGACTATACCTATGTCTAAATCACCATCAATTTGAAAATGGGATTAAAGAATGTACTACTTTAATAGGACAAGAATTATCATCCTAAAGAGAAGAATATGCACAACATCTATCTCTCATTTTCCAAAATAGTGGGAAAGAGAGAAATAACTAATTCTACCTAGTCCAAGGTTTGGAATGCAGCATCACTTTGATGGAGAGCTATACTTGTGAGCATATGGCGCTGCCCTCCACCTCAGACATTGCTCAACTCTGAATGTGTCCTGCTGGCACAGATGCATCATGCATGCCATTCTGTTGCACTGGGTCAGGCTCTACGGCCCCACCATTTTTGCTGCTTCCTTCTACACACCTGGAATTATAACTGCCAGCTTCAGGGAAGGGTTGTGGAACAGGGTCAGGGTTATCAACGATGGCATTCTGCAACGGACGAAACTCATCTTGGCACCACTATAGGTACCACTTTCCAGACATCAGCCTTTCGCAACCTAGTGCATTTGGCATGAATCGACCTCATAATGCTTAACAACAGCATTACAGTTGAAATGGGGCCCGTGATGATGAAGAAATCAGAGAAGCTTTGGAAAGTCAGAGGCGCGGAGGCCATGTCAGGGACCATGCTAGGACCCATAGGAGGTGAAGCTGAGCTGAACCATTTTGTTTTGATTCATGAGCCCTCATCCCCTCAAGCTAGGTGCAGGATATTGCTACCTCTTGAGCTTGCGTTGGTTTTCCCTGGAAGAGGAAAGGGTGATGTAGCAAAGTAGCGTAAGTATTTCCCTCAGTTTTGAGAACCAAGGTATCAATCCAGTAGGAGACAATGCACAAGTCACCGAATACCTGCACAAACAATCAACAACTTGCACCCAACACGATAAAGGGGTTGTCAATCCCTTCACGGTCACTTGCAACATAGTATTTTTTGTATTTTTGGTTTATAGATTGGAAAGTAAAGATTGCAAAATAGTATATCGGAAAATAGCAAGATGTAAACAAGATTCAATATAATGGAAAAGAGACCCCGGGGCCATATGTTTCACTAGTGGCTCTTCTCAAGATAGCAAATATTACGGTGGGTGAACAAATTACTGCCGAGCAATTGATAGAAAAGCGCATAGTTATTGAGGGAGTCCTGGATTAGGGGGTATCCGGAAAGCCGGACTATATACATCGTCCAGACTATTGAAGCGTGAAGATACAAGATTGAATACTTCGGTCCGTGTGTGGATGGGACTCTCCTTTGCGTGGAAGACAAGCTTGGCGATCCGGATATGATATTTCCTTCCTTGTAACCGACTCCAAGTAAACCCTAGCCCTCCCCGGTGTCTATATAAACCGGATAAGATGGTCCTTAGAAGGTCGATCAGAATTACAATCATACCATCATAGGCTAGCTCCTAGGGTTTAGCCTCTATGATCTCGTGGTAGATCTATTCTTGTACTACTCATATCTTCAATATTAGTCAGGAAGGAAGTAGGGTTTTACCTCCATAGAGAGGGCCCGAACATGGGTAAACATTGTGTCCCTTGCTTCATGTTACCATCAGCCTAAGACGCACAGATCGGGACCCCCTACCCGAGATCCGCCGATTTTGACACCGATAGTTATGACGATATCTATGACAATTATCATGAACATAGGCATCACGTCCGTGTCAAGTAGACCGACTCCTGCCTGCATCTACTACTATTACTCCCCACATCGACCGCTATCCATCATGCATCTAGAGTATTAAGTTCATAAAGAATGGAGTAACGCATTAAGCAAGATGACATGATGTAGATGAATTAACTCAAGCAATATGATGAAAACCCCATCGTTTTATCCTTGATGGAAACAATACAATACGTGCCTTGCTGCCCCTATTGTCACTAGGAAAGGACACCGCAATATTGAACCCAAAGCTAAGCACTTCACCCATTGCAAGAAAGATCAATCTAGTAGGCCAACCTAAACCAATAATTCGAAGAGACTTGCAAAGATATCAAATCATGCATATAAGAATTCAGAGAAGAACCAAATAATATTCATATATAATCTTGATCATAAATCCACAATTCATGGGATCTCGGCAAACACACCGCAAAAGAATATTACATTGAATAGTTCTCCAAGAACATTAAGGAGAACATGGTATTGAGAATCAAAGAGAGAGAAGAAGCCATCTAGCTAATAAATATGGACCCGAAGGTCTGTGGTAAACTACTCACGCTTCATTAGAGAGGTAATGGTGTTGATGTAGAAGCCCTCAGTGATCGAATCCCCCTCCGGCAGTATGCTGGAAAATGCACCAAGATGGGATCTCATGGGTACAGAAGGTTGCGGCGGCGAAAAAGTGGTTTCGTGGCTCCCCTGGATGTTTTCAGAGTATAGGAGTATATATAGGTGAAGGAAGTAGGTCAGGGGAGCCACGAGGGGCCCACGAGGGTGGGGGGTGCGCCCTACCCCCCTAAGCGCGCCCTCCTACCTCGTGCCTTCCTCGTTGCGTCTTCGGCTTCATCTCCAAGTCTTCTGGTTTGCTTTCGGTCCAAGAAAGATCATCGCGAAGTTTTCATTCCGTTTGGTATTCCTTTTCTGCGAAACTCTAAAAAAGGCAAAAAAACAAAAACTGGCACTGGGCCCTCGATTAATAGGTTAGTCCCAAAAATAATATAAAATAGCATATAAATTCCTATTAAACATCCAAAACAGATAATATAATCGCATGGAACAACAAAAAATTATAGATACGTTGGAGACATATCAGATAGCAGTCGAAAGATTATGCACTAGCGGAGAACCTAGATGGAATGCCTGAAGATAAGAACATGATGTCAACAACTTAAGTTTGTATCCAGATTGCAGCATAACACCGCAAGAGCAAATCAGGAATATACCAAGGCATTAAGGATGAGTAGCTTACAAAGCCAAATCCAGATTCTTATATATGGATCCATGCATCCTAAAATCATTTTCGTACTGACAGTCAGAGAGGAAAGAAGTTAAATAAGGGGTCTCATCTATGATAGCCCACACCCCTCCATTCTTGGACCCCATTCTCAAGGGAGCATCATGCTTTTCTTTCAGTGTGTAGTTCCTTAACATGCTTTCATTGAAATTATGATTGACCAAGAAGGACCACAGAAATGAATCATCTTGGTATCGTACAAAGTCACCACTACTCTTGAGCTAGTCCAGATCTGTCACCAAAGGACGGAGCCTCTTTGTAGTCAATATGGATGGCAGGCTTGCTATGTAGCTTTGTATAAGAATCAGCACCACAAAGCACCATACCACCACAACAATTTTTCGACAATGGGCTTCTAATAATAGGACATGTGCATGGAATAACCAAAATATTATATAATCTTAGAACTATGATGAGAAACTAATTAAAATACTTATTATAAAGCCTCAAATTATATTAGGAAGTTTAAGCTTGAAGTACTCACCATGAGAAAATGGGAAAGTGGAGAAATAGAAGTAGAGGGTAGTGCTACACTGTCTCAAACTTGATCCTTGGTACTCCTGGTTTTTGGGTAGTTCAATCATCCACACAACAAAGCCAGTATAGAAGAAGAAGACAATTGTTGCAAACCAAAACCTACCATTTAGTGGCTTTACAAATGTCCAACAGATTGTATCTGGTTCATCCTCGGCAAGCCCAAGCATAGACACACCCGACTGTCAGTATGTCATTGTAAAGTCTGTGGTAGTGACTTGTTCCGCGGTTGTGGTCACATTGCCTACTGCACCATCATTCGCCTGTTTAGGATAGATGAAAATAAGCAGAGATGAAAAGGTATTTAGGTACAAGAAATTACAATTTCAACAAAAGAATACTCATATAAGGATGATATGAAAGTGGTGTAGGATAAGCCTTAGCCCCAAAGACACATTGCCTACTAGCTCATCATAAGTACCGCTGAAGACGAAAAAGTTATAGCATGGGCGAGGATGCAAGTTCCTCATAGTAGCCTTAAAGATATCAATGTTGCAGCCAGTGATGTTTCATTTCTTGGAAATATGATCAATAGCATTCACAAAAACTTGAAAACCTAGTTTCAGAGGCACAATAGTCTTCAACACTGTCTTGCCTCTTCAATTCTTCTTTGATTACCTTGTAACTAGTTTTCTGCTAATTCTTCAGCCTTTTGCCGAGTAGGAAAGGTTATAGTGTCACTTCCAAGTGTAAATCCAAAGGCATGGCCCCCCTAAGGCTGCTACAGGATCCTCTATCCTGAAGGCACACAAGGTTGGAGTTGGAGAAACACTAGAGAAGGCAAAATTTCGTGTTTTGACCCTTTTGTCAAAGAAAATCGAGATTTGACCCTAGTTCAGTTTTTTTTTTGAAATCTGACCCTTTTGCTACCGCCATGGGAACTGGCGGTAGGCATATGTAGGCTACCACCACTAGGACTAGAGATAGGTTAATGGCGGACGCTGTCAGCCAACTACTGCGAGTCCGCGTGGCATAACGGTCCTACCGCCATAGGTCATGGCGGTAGGATAGCTCAGGCTACCACCATAGTTCGTGGTGGTAGGGTCGCGCAACCCCAGCTGGTACTGTTACGAGGAATCCATTTCCCTTGGTGGTGGGGTACCACAGGCTACCGCCGTAGTGCCCGACGGTAGGGCCGCGCGCACGGCACTCCTTCCTGTCACGAGGAATGTGTTCACTCCGGTGGTAGGGTTCCATAGCCTACCGCCAAGCCCTCTGGTGGCAGGCTAGCTGAACGTACCACCAAGCTTCCTAGCGGTAGGATGTCTGCCACTTTTATCTACACAATTCTTTGGTCCTTTCAGTCACAAAAAATATAAACAACACATTGTAGATAGCAAATTATGATGGTCTCACACATTGTAGATAGCAAATTATGACGGTTTCACACATTGTAGATAGCAAATTGTAGATAGCAAATAGTTTCAACATAATTTGAAAGTAGCAAAATGACATCACCAACAAAGCTTAAAGGTACCAAATAGACATCACTAACTTAGCATACAAGTCCTTGCTCTAAACGACATCACCAACATGACCTATCACTTGCTCCTCCCCCTCTTAGCGGTACGCTCCTCGTTTCTCTTCGAGCAGGCTTCATCCGGCTTCTTCGTGCGATGACGAGGAACCAGTTTCTGAAACGAGGATGGGCTCAAAACATCCTGGTGTGGATGAGATACCCTCTTCCACTTGCTTGGCTGCATTGGTGTAGGCACGTCATCATCGTCGTACTCCTCCTCCTCCTCCTCTTCCTCGGTGGCCTCATCTTCCTCTTCCACCTCCATTTCTTCTTCGTCTTCCTCATGATCTTCCTCATCTTGCTGCTCAACAACACGAGATGACGAGTGTCGGTGTCAAAACCGGTGGATCTCGGGTAGGGGGTCCCGAACTGTGCGTCTAGGCGGATGGTAATAGGAGACAAGGGACACGATGTTTTACCCAGGTTCGGGCCCTCTTGATGGAGGTAAAACCGTACGTCCTGCTTGATTAATATTGATGATGTGTGTTACAAGAGTAGATCTACCACGAGATCAAGGAGGCTAAACCCTAGAAGATAGCCTATGGTATGATTGTTGTTCGTCCTACGGACTAAAGCCATCCGGTTTATATAGACCCCGGAGAGGGCTAGGGTTACACAAAGTCGGTTACAATGGTAGGAGATCTACATATCCGTATCGCCAAGCTTGCCCTCCACGCCAAGGAAAGTCCCATCCGGACACGGGACGAAGTCTTCAATCTTGTATCTTCATAGTCTTGGAGTCCGGCCGATGATGATAGTTCGGCTATCCGGACACCCCCTAGTCCAGGACTCCCTCAGTAGCCCCTAAACCAGGCTTCACTGATGACGAGTCCGGCGCGCATATTGTCTTCGGCATTGCAAGGCGGGTTCCTCCTCCGAATAATTTATAGAAGATTGTGAACACCAGGATAGTGTCCGACTCTACAAAATAAATTCCACGTACCACCGTAGAGAGAATAATATTTACACAAGTTCAATCTGCTGACGTATCTAGTGGCGTGACGTCACACCACTACCAAGCCCTTTCTTGAATCGTTTTTATTGTGCCACCTCAGCGTATTTAGCGAAGCGGTTTCCTTGGCACGTCTTGTCGAGGCAGAGATTGTGTTCCCCTTATTCTGGGATCCTCATAAATACGGACGTGGGTAACCCAACCGCGCCCGTTGCCACGCCCCCTCCATCGAAGGCGGGTTCCAAATAGTCACAGGGACGGTTCTTGGTATTCTTCCTCTTTATAATGAGACCAAGGCCCGTTCTTTTTCTTCAATCCTCAATCGAATCCGCCCCTCGCCCCGAGTTCCAACACCCAAGGCTCCAAATTCCGGTACCTTCGACCTTTGACAATGTCCGGCTCCGACCTACGAGGCCAGTGGATGCCCTCTTCCGTCACGGAAGAAGACGTACTAAAGCTGAGAGACGCCAGGTACTTGACCTACGAGATTTCACATAGGTTGCCTGCCCGAGGGCAAGTTATTCCTACTCCCGAGCCCGGCGAGAGCGTCGTGTACCTCCGTCGGGGTTTAGGCTTCCCGATGGATCCCTTCGTGAGGGGGCTCATGTTTTACTATGGGCTGGAATTCCATGACTTGGCTCTGGAGTCCATCCTCCACATCTCATCATTCATTGTCGTCTGCGAAGCCTTCCTCCGCACTACCCCTCACTTCGGCTTGTGGCTCAAAACCTTCAACGTGGAGCCGAAGATGATTGAGGGGCGTCAGGCAGAGTGCGACGGGGCGGTTATAAGCAAGAGGGCCGATGCTCCATGGCCCGAGGGCTCTTTGCAGGAGGAGCTCGGCTTGCGGCAACAGGAGTGGTTCTATATCACCGCTCCCAGGGGCAGCAGGCAGAAGCCGTCGCCCGTCTTCCGCTCGGGCCCTCCACAAGGCTGACGTCATGGGTCAACAAGGGGCTTAACTGGGGGCCATCCAAAGACGTACCCCTATTGCAGGACCGGATTCGAGGCCTCCAAGAAAGGGAGATCAATCTGGTCGTAGTGGCACAGGTTATGCTGATCCGGCGCCTTCTGCCCTGCAAACGTCGCCCCCTCCGCCTGTGGGAATTTAATCTGGAGGGGCCACGAGCTCTCCAACACTTCATGGGTTTGACACCCGCGGAGATGTACAAACTGTTCTTCAGATCGCAAGAGATGCGTCCGGAATTGACCGAGGACGCTGGCCTAAGCTGCAATCGCCCGGATACTCAAGTAAGTAGCCCTGTGTCCGGACATATTGTCCATTTATTTATCATAGGTTTGCCTTTTAACCAGCTATCCCTTGGACAGGAGTGGATAGCGCAAGCAAAACTGATACGGTGTCCGGCCCCCCTCCCTGAGACCACGCCGGATCCCGTGTTAGTCAAAATGTTGGAGGTTGCGCCTTCGGAGGAGAGCGAAGGGGGGCACAGGGAAACTACCACCTCTGCCAAGGAGGCCTTCAATAAGGGGGAATCAAGAATCCCTCCTTCCAAGGGGGAGAAGAGGACCGCTTCCGAAGACCCGGAGGCCAAGGCCTCAAAGCGGGGAAGGAAATCTGCGCCGGAAGGTCCTGCGCCGGGAAGAGCCCCGGCCGCACAGTCTCCCCATAGGAGTCAGCCCTCCAGCGAGCCGTAAGTAAAAAGGGGGAATTTAGTAATAGGGAACGCCCCTATATTATTTCCAAAGGTAACCGAAGTTTTCACCTTGTAGTTCGGATCTCAGCCCATCTCAGCAGAGCTCACCTTTGGGGGACCTTCGTCCGGAGATGATGGAGAGCAAGACGCCTCCATCTGCCGCCCCGTCAGGCGGGGAGGACGACCCTGAGGTGTCGTCATGGAGGTCTCCCCGAGTCCGGTGGGGCCGGAGAGTCCGACACCCATTGGAGTACGGCCGGTGGAGCTGCAGGATTTGCTCACGAGGGCGTCTATCTCAGAAGATCACCGCACATTAATGAGTACGGTGACTGAAAGGATCTCATCCGCCGAGAGTGGGTTGTATGAGGCCGTCGGAAGCTTGCTGACGGGGTTTGAGGTACGCAAAAAATGACATACCTTTTGACAGTTTTGCACATGAAGTGCGCCCTGTATAGATAGTAGCCCCTGAGACTTGGTATGCTGTCCAAAGCGATAGCGTGCCAAGGATCATAATCTCAGTTATAGAATGTCGCCTTTCCTATGCGGGTGGCAGAACATTCGGTGGCCAGCCGGACTAATGGAGTTTCTGAACTGAAGAGGCAACTCGATGTTGCGGATGCGGACATCGCGCTGGTCAATAAACGACTTAATGAGTCGCAAGGTAGGTGGTTGCTCTGCGGTTGCCTAGTAAGGGAGCTGATGCCCGTTCCTTACAATTTGTATGCTTGAAGCAGATGGTGCCGCTACTGTGGAAGACCTTCGAGCAGAGCTTGCTCGAGCCAAGGAGCAAGCCAGGATAAGTGGTGCGGCTGCCTCGAAGGCAGTAGAAGAGCTAAAAGCCGAAAAGGCTGCTCACTGCCAAAGCAGGGAAGAGTTGGCCGGAATGGCCTTGAAATTAAAAGATGCTACCGACCGTTGTGAGGTTCTTGAAGGAGAACGCCGAGTGTAGGTAGAGGGCCTGAAGAAGGCCGCCGCCGAAGTCAAGGATGCCTGGAGTGAGATGCGGGCTATGAAGGAGGAACTGCGTCAAGCCGGAGACATTGCGGCTGGAAAGCCCTTCCTTCTGCGTAGGAAGTTCACGGATCCGAAGTATGCTTAGATGGGCCAGTTGTGTGGTGCGGAGGATCCTTATCTGGATTTGGCGGCGAGTGCGGCGGACGCAGTCGTGCACTTCCGAAGCCAGAAGGATCACGAAATGGAAGAGCTTTACTGGTCTCAATTCCATAGTCCGGAGAGTCCACTTCCGTTGACTAATTGGCTGGCTGAGTGGGCTGAGCTGAATAGATTGTCCGGACTTGCCATGACGGATGTGGTCGCTCATCTGTGGCTGGAAAGGCCCAAGCCGAAGAGTTATTTTGGCTTGTTGCAGCAATTCCTTGGGGCGGTGCCGCATATCAAGGCGATGAAGCGGTCGGCATGCATAGAAGGTGCACGGATGGCTCTCGCCCGTGTGAAGACGTACTGGGCGGACATGGATGCCACCGCTGTTGCATCCCGGGGTTCGGACAAGAGCCGATTACCTGCCGAGCACTATTTTGAGGAGGTCCTGTAGGGCGCTCGTTTAATAGTCGCAGTGCTCGAAAGATGCCATGTTCAAATGACATGTATGATTTGTGAGATCATGTTTATAATGTAATAGCTTTTTATACTTGTGCGTTCAAGTATTGAACTATCTCCTGTGCGGCCGTATATGTATGAATAACCTGAAAGTTGCAGTCTTTGGCTTCAGCCCCCACGCACATGGTGCGGGGGTGTTTGCAAAAAAGAAAAGCGCTTTTTCACACTTAATCCAGCGTCTTGGTCCTTTGAAGGAGGTGATAGCATAGCAAACTAGGCAACCGGACTATAATGCTTTATCACTTTCACTTAGCCATAGGAGCTCGATGGTGGGGCTACTATATAGCCCCTAGAGGCACCGCGCTCTCCGAGCTCGGGGCGCGTATGTGCCTGACCGGGAAGCGGTCCTTCGTCAAAGCGGAGGAATTCTAAACATTCCAATAGTCGATCGAGTGGTTGACCAGTCTCTCGTTATATCATGACAGTCAGTTTTCAGCTTTCTCTACTGAGGTGCTCGCCCGGCCGAACCGGGGCACAATCGCAGTAGTTCTCCTGGTGCCGTGTTAGCCGATGGAGCGGAACGTAAGGCAGCAAAACACAGGAGCCGGGCAAACCCAACATTTGACCAAAGACATGATTCGGAGCTGATGCATATAAGGCCTAACTCGAGACGCCGAACACTCCCTGAGGTGTTTGGTCTTTATGATACCGGGCAGAACAATGCCCTAAGCCCCTAGTGTCCAGGCATAGGCGGGAACTTCTGACGCGGCCGATGCCAAAACGCCAGCCTCCTCCTCGGTTATGGTAGAAAATCGGGGGATGTGTATCAACAAGAGACAGTAAGAAAGGTTTACGCAGGGTCTTAATCTGAAAAGAATCCTTGCAATGGGTCCCTCCTGCACGTCTGCGCCTGTGTCTCCGTTGTGCTGTATCTTGGACGGGTGTAGCACGTGCTTCATCTATAAAAGAGAAGGACTTAGTTTGGAAGAAAGATCGTGCAAAAGTTGTATTTAAAATAAAGTATAATTTGGAAGATGAATAAAGTTGAGCTTTATTGGCTCTCATCGTTTATACGCGCAGCCCCTTGCAAAGGGGTATGCGGCTGGGAAGCCCCTTGTTTATTTACGCCGGACTCGCCTAACCGTGTCCGAGGTCTGAATGCCCTGTTTTTAGGGGCTTTGACCTGCAAGGTCGGATTAGTGTGTGGCTGTCAAGGCGGCCTCACGTTCTCCGTGGTCGAGGAACACTCAGAGTTACTCTTTATTTATATTATGCCGCGTGGACCGGGCATTTTAAGCGTAAGAGACGCGTAATGTGGTATTGCGTTAAAGCGGGCGAAAGCTTCGCGTCCCAGTAGTGCTTTAGGGCCATTGTTAAATGGGGCGATATGGAGAGTGAGCTTTTCGCGGCGGAGGTTGTCAGATGAACCGAACACAACCTCTAGTGGTACAGAGCCTGTACAATTGGCTTAAAGGCCTGGCGTCACTCCTTTGAAGGAAGTGCTGCTACAGCGAATTTTGGTAGGGTCTATCCCCATTCTGCGGACGGTGTCCTGGCATGGCAGGTGCCGCACTATGTTTTCGTGTTATCACATGAAGCGAGTTCACTGTTTTGACTTCTATTGGGAAAGTCTTCTGTTTTCCGGCGTGCTGCTTGTGGAGTTCGTCATCGTCTTCGCTTGGTGTGTCGAGCCCTTTGCGTTCGGTGTTAAGTCGGCCGGACTGCTTGAAGACCCAACAATCTCTATGGGTATGGTTTGCAGGCCTCCTGGGGGTACTATGTATTTGGCATAGCCTATCCAGAATTTTGTTTAGGTTGGATAGCTCATCACTGTTGTCCTTGAGGGGCAGTGTTTTATTGTTCGGCCGAGAGCTTTTGAATCCGGCGTTGACCGCCGTGCTATTTGGTCCATTTTCCTTATTCCGGCGCTGATCTTTTCTGCGCCGTGATTTCCCATTTCCATCCCTGACTTCGGATGTACTCGGGTCGCTGGTGCTACATCTAGCCAGCCAGCTGTCTTCCCCCATGCAAAAGCGGGTCATGAGGCTTGTTAGTGCGGCCATTGTTCTTGGTTTTTCCTGGTCGAGGTGTCGGGCGAGCCATTCGTCTCGGACGTTGTGCTTAAAGGCTGCTAAGGCTTCGGCGTCCGGACAGTCGACTATTTGGTTCTTTTTGGTGAGGAACCTATTCCAGAATTTGTGTGCTGACTCTCCGGGCTGTTGAGTTATGTGGCTTAAATCGTCTGCATCCGGAGGGCGGACATAAGTCCCCTGAAAATTTGCTCGAAATGCATCCTCGAGCTCTTCCCAACTTCCAATGGTATTTTCTGGGAGGCTTTTGAGCCAATGCCGAGCTGGCCCTTTGAGCTTGAGGGGTAGGTATTTTATGGCATGTAGATCGTTTCCTCTGGCCATATGTATGTGTAGGATATAATCCTCAATCCAGACTCCGGGGTCTGTTGTTCCGTCATATGCCTCTATGTTTACGGGTTTGAATCCCGCTAGAAATTCATGATCTAGTACCTCGTCGGTGAAACATAGTGGGTGTGCGGCGCCCCTGTATTTGGGTGTGCCGTTGTCTTCAAACGCTCTGCGAGCTGTGTTGCTTCCTGTAGTCTTCTTTTTTGGCCCATAGATAGACCTTACCGGGTCGTCCTTTTTCTGAGGATCTTTATGCTGATCGTGTGTCGGCTTGTGTGTGGCGCCCCTTGCTGCTCTTAGACTGTCATCTAGTCGTCTATCCGGCCAGGCGGCCTCTTTCTTTTTTGACTGTGGGGGCTCTAAGGCCTCCTCGTCGAATTCGGGCAACAGCTTGCACTTCAGGTAGCGCTTTGCCTGGCGACTAGCACCATATTTATCTGTGGTATTGAGTACTTTGCTCCATCTCATTCTGAGTGCGTCCTCCGCTGTTTTTAGCTTCCCCTTTTGCTTCTTCAAACTTCTTGCAGTGGCGACGAGCCTTTTGCGAAGGTTCTTATGCTCTGGCGATGTGTTCGGCGTGAGGTCGTCTATGCTCTTGTTTTGGCCAGGGATGGGTTGCTTGTCCGGTTCATCCTGTTCGGATGGTTGCTCGGTGGCATGTTCGCCGTCCACTTCTTCGCCCTGCTCTAGGGCCGGGTCCGTATGGTTGCCGTTTTTATCGAGGCGGGACTTCGGGCGGCGCTTGCGTCGCTGCTTTGGTTGTTTATTGGGGGAGTTGTCCTTCGCCACGTCCCATTGTTCTTCATTATCGCTTCCTTTTGGTGTATCCAAAATACATACGTCGTGAGTTGGGGTGGCTTTCCAGTGCCCGATAGGCGCTGGTTCTTGGTCGCAGCATCGTTGTCCATACCGTCGATGTCTTCGGAGTCGAAGTCTAGCATGTCGGTTAGATCGTCGACAATGGCTACTAAGTGGGTGGTGGTTGGGCGTTGAATTTCTTCGTTGTCCGCATCCAAACCGTCTTGACCGCAGTCCGGCCAGGGCTCTCCTGATAACGAGAGATACTTTAGCGAACTCAAGATGTCGCCGAAAGGTGAGTGCTGAAGGATGTCCGCGGTGGTGAACTCCATGATCGGCGCCCAACCGGATTGGATTGGAGGGGGCGCGGGAGGCTCAGAGTCCGGCGAGGAGTCCGGCACCTCGGAGTCACGGGCTTCATGAGGGACAAGATCAGTGTTCGGCTCTATCGCCGTAGAGGTTGCAGCCCCCGAGGCGGTGTCTAGCCATCCGTCCTCAATCTGCACAGCCGGCTCCGAATTGAAGATCGGAGCAGGCTCGAGTGCGGCCTCCAGGGTACTGTCCGGCTGCAGAGCTAAATCATGCCCGTCGTGACAGTGCGGCGTGCTTGGCTGTGGCTCGAATCCATCGAAGGTCAAGTCCCCGCGGATGTCAGCCGTGAAGTTCAAACTTCCAAATCTGACCTGACGGCCAGGGGCGTAGCTTTCGATCTGCTCCAGATGGCCAAGTGAATTGGCCCGTAGTGCAAAGCCGCCCAATACGAAGATCTGTCCGGGGAGGAAGGCCTCACCCTGGACTGTGTCGTTGTTGATGATCGAAGAAGCCATCGAGCCTATCGGTGACGACACGGAGGAACTCTCAATGAAAGCACCAATGTCGGTGTCAAAACCGGTGGATCTCGGGTAGTGGGTCCCGAACTGTGCGTCTAGGCGGATGGTAACAGGAGACAAGGGACATGATGTTTTACCCAGGTTCGGGCCCTCTTGATGGAGGTAAAACCCTTCGTCCTGCTTGATTAATATTGATGATGTGTGTTACAAGAGTAGATCTACCACGAGATCAAGGAGGCTAAACTCTAGAAGCTAGCCTATGGTTTGATTGTTGCTCGTCCTACGGACTAAAGCCATCCGGTTTATATAGACACCAGAGAGGGCTAGGGTTACACGGAGTCGGTTACAATGGTAGGAGATCTACATATCCGTATCGCCAAGCTTGCCCTCCACGCCAAGGAAAGTCCCATCCGGACACGGGACGAAGTCTTCAATCTTGTATCTTCATAGTCATGGAGTCCGGCCGATGATGATAGTTCGGCTATCCGGACACCCCCTAGTCCAGGACTCCCTCAACGAGGCTCTGCCGGCATGGCTCGATGAAGCTCTGGCAGCGTGGCTTGATGATGCTATGGCACGCATCGACCCTCCATGAGCAGGATCATGGACGCTGGTCGCATGAGTGCACCCAAGCATACCCACTAGCTTACGACAATGGGTCAGGAATTTATGCAAAAGTCGACAACCAAAAAAATAATAAGGATCAACTCAAGCGTGCCCAGGGTTCACGGTGTTGGATTCCACGGTTAAGCTTCTCCAATGGTATAACATGGCTAAGGAAGCTCAATGTTACCTTCATAGTATCCCTCATCTTGGTGTTGGATTCCACGGTTCTGGCTTCATACGAAAGTGCATTCGAACCTTCAAGAATGCTTATGTTGAGCTCTAAAGCCTGCACATGTAAGCATTCTGTTAAAGGCCAAGTTTTCACTCAACCGCTCATAGCTAAAATTAAATGAGAACACCACTTACCACTCTGTTCATCAGGGGCACATACTCCCTGAAATCACCTTCGAGATTTCTGAGCCGCCCATGGTATGCTTTTGTCCACGCTGTCATCCTCCTCCAATTCGGCAATATCGTATTCCGTCCACAGAGGCCTCAGACGTGTACGGTACTTGACACCATCGTCATACCACTTCATGTGGTCTTCACGGTAGGAGTTCATTTCAGCCACTCTCCTCTCTCTATCATTGCCACTCTCCTCTCGCTGTCTTTGCGATACCTCCTCTAGTACCATGCTTGCATGTGGTCCTTGTGCTCGTGCCCCCAGTCTGTGATGGACTGACAATTCTTTCTACTCTTCTTGCAAGGCATAGGAAGCAACGGACGTCATGAAAATGTCAAAAATAAATGAAAACATAGCAAGTAGAGAACAATGCCCTCACCTGTGAAGGCTGGAGCCGCCGGTGTCGGTGGGTCGACCTGGTGGGTATGTTGGAAGACCCCAAACTATGTGGCCACGTGTTGTGGTAAGTGCCACTCGACGGCATACACACATATCAAGGGCACAATGCACCACCAAGCAAGCCAATCCTCCTTGCACATCGAGTTGAGCTCGAACCCCCATTCTCGGTTGTGGTACGACCTCGAGTTAACCTACAGAAGGATTGTTAAGAACAATGAAAGTTGCTACGAAATGATTGATAAGCTACTTGGTATACCTGGAATTCTGTTAGGTTGTCCAACTCGTTGGTGAAGAGCTTGTACAGCGTACTGGCCTTGCCCATGTAGACCTTCACCTTGTCCCAGGCATACGTGATGGTCAGGTACCGAGCACTGGCCCCTTCTTCACCATAATCCGTCCATTCACGCGAGCAACGTCTCTTTGGACGGCCGACTAGCAACCACTCCCACGTCTAAATTGAAAGGGCCCAAACAAATCCACACATGCCGGAGGTCTCTTTGGTCCTCTCCGTCGCGTCATCCAGCTACAAACATGAAGTGATGATGATTAGACATCACAATCTCAAACAACATACATAGGTCGAAAAACAAGTACTGAGATTATTATCTTACCGAGCAGTACAAGTAAGCTAGGCCGGCGGACCCCCAGCTATACTCTGCATCCCAGTCCTCTAGGAAGCCGAGATACATCCATAGGGGGCTATCCCTTGAGTAGTCTGGAAGGACGACCTCCGTCAGAAGGTACCAAAGATAGGCCCTCGCGTACTGCTCGACGGTCCGCCATCGGCATCCTGCGGGCATACAGACCGTTCTCGAGGAGCCACTTGAGTCGCACACCAGATGTTCTGTTCCCCTTCATGGGAGGGCAGTCACCGATGAGGGCGATCAGCCTCTCCTGCCAGTTGGTCGTCTCCACTCGCCCAGTGAGAGCTCGAACCTAGATTGGCAGGGCCATGATCATGCCGAAGTCCTCGAGAGTCACTGTCATCTCACCATAGGGGAGATGGAAATTGTGCGTCTTGGGGCGCCACCGGTCAATCAATGCTGTCAGCGCCGAGTGGGCGAGCCTCGGAAGGTATCTTTTGAACTGAAGAACGAAACCCAACATACGTGCTCTCCTAAAGTACGGGGTGTAGCGCTCGTCATACTGCATCTGCACAGCCTTCGAGTGAACCCTCATTCGCAATGAGGGGAGTATCTGTCAAAATGTAAACGGAATTGTTAGTGACTTATTCTTTGATAATAAACAATACAATAAATTCATATTAGACATTAGCACTCCATTCTCCATAAAATGGGCGTGGTGACCGTTGTCGAAAGCATGATCAAGCATGGTGTATGTCAGGACCCCGACTCAATGCCACATCGATCTAGCATGTAACACCTCATATCACTTTGCGGCCTCACGCACGGTATCCCCACGGGTGTCGCCTTACCTTTGCCCGGGACCATTTGCGCCTTTTGGCACACGTATATGACAGTGTCGCTAGCATCCATATGATAAGGAGCCCGGGCTGACATGGCTAGTCGTAAACCCAAAGTGGCACAAACTTACAGGGACAGGCATCCATGACCCAGCATCGAACGTGTCGGTCATCAGCGAGTGAATCCAGGCTGTAGCACTGGGCTAGCAGGACTCCGGTGAGCCGGGCTGTAGCGGGCTAACAGGACTCCGGTATTCATCGCGTGACATTTCCCCGAAGGGACAGACACAGGAACGAAGAAGGACACATGCCGGCCAGCCTAAGTGTTCCGGAGCAGTAGCAAGCTACCATGGTTCGGTGGAAACACTAGGAGACATTTCCCGGTAAGAGAGGCTACTAAAGATAAACAACTAGATGGTCAGATCCCACACATACCAAGCATTTCAATAGCATACACACAATATGCTTGATATGTGCAAATACAACATGGCATCACAACATGACTCTACGACTCAAGTAATTTATTCAATAGGCTCCGAGGAGCGAGATATTACAAACATGGGTCTCATGACCCAACAATCAGAGCATACAAATCAAAGCACAAGCGGAAGCTATCATGTCTGGGTACAGACATCTATAACTGAAAAAGGCTGAGAAGCCTGACTATCTACCAGATCCTGCCGGGGCACAAGATCGTAGCTGAGGTAACAAGCTAAACGTCGAAGACCACGCGGAATTACTAGTGAGACTGAAGTCTCTCTGCAAAACATAAAATAGGCAAACGTGAGTACAAATGTACCCAGCAAGACTTACATCAGAACTATCTACATATGCATCATTATCAACAAAGGGGATGGTGGGGTTTAACTGCAGCAAGCCAGCTTTGACTCGGTGGCTATCCTGAACTACGACTGCAAGCGACTCTTTTGAGGTGGCGCACACGAGTCCACATATTCACCATATCAATACACCACTATGGATCCGCTCCCGTCTCCCTACGAGAACGCCATCCATAGCACTCACGCTTATCTTGCGTATTTTAGAGTATCCACTTTCACTTGTCTATGAACTGATATAAGCAACCCAGAAGTCCTTTTCCACGGACACGGCTATTCGAATAGATGATGATAACCCTGCAGGGGTGTACTTCTTCATACATGTTTCCACCACTTAGCGTCTGCACACGACATGTGCTCGGCAGACTTCAAGCGAAAGCCGACGTGGGTGTAGACCACGACCTACCTAAACACTCAAGTCTCTAGTCCAGGTTTATCGCCTATTCGGGTTCCATCCATGAGGAGATCCGGCCGGAGTTTCGCTCACAGCCCCAAACGATGTGAACAGGGTTCCGTGACACCAAACGGGCGCCCGGTATACCCGGCCACGTGCCTACCGCATCACAGCCCACCCCTACGGTCAGCGCTGTCCACGGCCTCCAGCAAGCTACAAACACCAGAAACTACTTGCAACTCCTGGACAGAGGACTAGGGTGAATAAGAAGTCGAGCGGGGTCATATTTCAGGGCCCAATGCATGGTAGTAGCTGAATCATGGATCACAAACACAGAACTCAGTTCCTAAGGACGGCTTCAATGAGACAACCCACCATGTACTCCTACATGGCCTCTCACCGACACCTTTTACCAAATCGTGTTCACACACTTAGCTCACACATAGTAGGACATGTTCACACACCTCTGATTCATCCTCGATGAATCAGACCTGACTCAACTCTAAGCAGTAGCAGGCATGACAAACAAGCATGAATGAGTAGGCACATCAGGGCTCAAACAACTCCTACTCATGCTAGTGGGTTTCATCTATTTACTGTGGCAATGACAGGTCATGCAAAGGATAAAGGGGTTCAACTACCGCAGCAAGTAACAGATGAATCGGTGTTGTCCTAATGCAGTAAAAGAGAGCAGGAGCGAGAGAGTAGGATTGTATCCGAATGAACAAGGGGGTTTTGCTTGCCTGGCACTTCTGAAGATAACATTGAGTCTTCATCAGTGTCAACGATCACATCATCGGTATCACGTCTATCGAGAGGGGACAAATACCGGCAACACAGAAGGGAACACAATCAATGCAATGCACAATATGATGCATGATCATGACATGGCAAAATGAATGTGTTTTGAGCTAATGCAACTAGCAACAGATTAAATGAAGTTGGTTTGAATACAAGATTCAAATTTAAACTCCATATGTGATTATTCAAATGCCATTTAATTGATTTGTGCTAAACAGCAGCTATAAGTTGTTCTAACATGCATGAAAATGGTACAGATGGATTCCTTGAATTTTTCTGATAATTTTTCATATATAATTTATCTAATTTGGAGTTACGGTTAATTTTCTATGATTTTTAGAAGTTTTTACAAATTTCTGGAATTTCCTAAATATTTATAAAATGAACTAAATTCCAGAAAAGGAATATTGCGTCAGCATGGCGTAAGGCTGAGGTCAGCAGGTCAACTGGGGCCGGCTCGGGTCAAACCTGACGTGTGGGGTCCACACGTCAGTGACACAGGAGCTAATCCCGGTCAAACCCAGCGCTGACTGGGGTTTGACCAGGGGTGGGGCCC
>NC_041393.1:69291963-69305584 GCF_002162155.2 Triticum dicoccoides
ATCATCGCCGGACTTACGCTGGCGGCGACCAAAATGGCGGCGGCAACGCGCCGGACTTGCGCTAAAGGCGATGGAGGCGGCGGCTGGGGGCACCGGGGCGTAGCCCGGGCTCTCCCGCATCTGATGGGGTAGGTGGGAGGCTGCGGGAACGCCGGGGCTCGTCAGAACGGAGCTCGCGGCGGCGCCGGAGTTCGGGTGGTAACGGGCGCGAGGCCCTGGTGGGGTTTTGGGCAAGCTGAGCTGCGCATGGGCTTCCTGTGAGCCCCACGAGCTCAAAGCCGTGCTCGGACGCGACCGAAATAGGCCATGGCCGCGACGGCAGCATGGCCGGCGGCAGCGAGCTCCGGTCGTCGGCAAAGTGGCAGCTGCGGTGTGCAAACGAGAGAACGGAGAGGGGGAAACAGCACAGGAGCTCACAGCGGGTGCAGTGGTGGCCTCGGCGAGCTCGGGGAGGCACCGGAGCCGACGAATTTGACGAAGATGGCCGGCGGGTCCGAGGTAGAAGACGACGTCGATGGCGGCGATGCGGCACGTCCGGGGCCTCATGGCTCGTTGAGGAGGTAGAGGGAGGACCCGCGGAGCTTCCTGGGGCGTCGGTGAGGCTAGGGGTGGCCGGTGGCCATGGGTACGGCGACGATGGCGGCGAGCTCTGCTCGGTGGTGTGCGCGAGAGGGAAACAGAGGAGGGAATGGGGTCCAGGGGAAGAGAGGGGAGGTGCAGGGGGCGAGGGGGAGTGCGTGGCTCCCTCGGGTGCCTCCAGCGGCGAGCAGGTAAGCAGGAGGTGGCCGGAGCGTGCGCGCGCGCGTCGGGCACACGCCCTCCTGCCTACTGGCAGGAGGTTGAAGACGGTGGCGACCACGGTGGGCTGGGCCGCACAGTGCTGGACCAGCACAGGAGCTGGGCCGGCTCTGGTGGGCTGCACGGGTAAGGCCAGGTAAGTCCAGGTAAGTTTCTGTTCTTTTTATTTAATTCTGTTCTGTTTTTCTTTTTATTTAATTCTTTTGCCATTGTTTTGAATTTAAAAATAATTCAAACAATGCCAAAGCTCCTCTGAATATTTTTATTTTGCTAGATGGACTTTTCCAAAAGCTCATAAAATATTTCAGGGATATTTGAAATTATATTCTAATTATATGAATATAATTCAAATTCAAATAGCTAATGAATTAAATTCAAAGTCCCAAAAATAAATCCTTAAAAATGTTCAATATTTTGGTTGGGACCAGAACCCTTACCAAAAATTATCAAACATTTAAGAAGAACATTTTGGAGCAAAGAATGAGATTTCCAGGGTTTTTGCCCCTCTTTTATTTAGGGTTTTGAGGCTTCCAATATTCCTCAATTCAAGTTTCAAAAATATAGACATGATGCACACATGAAGCTAACCTAGAGCAATGCCTGAAGCTAGGGATGTGACAGTGTATTTCATGCTGATGTCTGGCGAAGGGGCGGGGGCTATGACAATTGGAAATGATGTCATTTTCAACCAACTTGTATCATTTTGAACAAACATGAAACATATCTACTTCAAAAATGAATGAATCATATTCAACCGACATGAATCATATCATTTTCATCATTTTTAACAAACATGAAACATATCAAGTCCAAGTATAAATGAATCATATTAATCGACATGAATCATATCATTTTCATAATTTATCACGTATTCAACCAACATTCATCAATGCGAATGAATCATATTCAACCAACATCTTAATTCCATGCAACAACATTCAACAATGCATCATAACATAATTTTGTTTAACAAAAAAAAATTATGAACTAGGCTTCATCTTGAGGGTTCACCATTTTTCTCCAACAACATCCACTACTTGCATCATATAACATCCACATGCATCATATATGAAAAGAAATTCCTCCGACATGCATCTCATATCATATCATAATTTTCTTAAACATAAAATATTATGAACTAGGGTTCATCTTCACACTATCATTCGAACTAGTGAGTAGGGTTCATATTCAACACCACTAGTGATTAGAGAACATCTAAAAGCAACCTAAAACAATCCTAGGTAAAAAATCAATCTTAGGTCAAAATAGGGCTGATTTGAAGCAAATAATGCATCGAATCGGAAGCTATTTGACTACAAGTAATTGGAGGGATCGGAGGAGCTTACTTTTCTTTCTTCAAGCCATCTCGATCCGTAAAACGGTGTAGAAACGGTGATGATCCGAGGGGAGGAGTAGAGAGGGCGAGAGACAGGAACTTCCTCTATTCTTGGCAGCTAGGAGGAGAGGGGAATGGGGCAGTTGGGGCTGGGGCGGGGGTGTCGGCCATATAACTACTCGCACCCTACCACCAGGGTTGACGGCGGTACGGTTATACAACCTACCGCCAGGGACTGTGGCGGTATGGGTGACGGATGGGGACGGCAGCCGTCTAGGGCTGCTGACGTGGATTAGCACCTTACCGCGAGGGTGTCTGATGGTAGGCTGTTCAGGGTTACCACCGTTCTCCCTTATTGTAAGAAAAAGGGTCAGTTCTCAAAAAAATTCAAAACTGGGGTCAGATCTCGATTTTCTTCCCTAAAAGGGTCAAAACACAAAATTTTGCCACCAGAGAAGGAGAGAACGACACGTGGTTGTGGCGGTGGCCTAGGTGTGAGGCATGATCTGATTTGGTCAGTGTCCCAGGGTCCCATTTGATGGCTTGCACTTGCCCATTCCTGATCAGGTCAACGGCTACAAAACACATATAGGTCACAAAATTAGACAAGCAACTAACTACATAATCTAAAAAACAGCAAATAGGTCTTTGATGCATCCTTCATCAAAGTTTTGTGCAATATTCATCAAAGTCTTTAGCATTATTCACTACAAGAAAAAGACATCCGTGACATTTTGGGCCGAACAAGAAAAAATTATGTCATACTTATGACACTTCTATGACAATAATTGTGACAAAACCCGGTATCATCATAGATGTGGTGGGCTCCTACTTCTATGACATAAAATCATGACAGAAAATGGGCTTTTCATCCTGGGCGGGCCGACGCAGCTGCATGACATTCTTTGGGCCGTCCATGACAGAAAAAACTGTGGTAGAAGTGAGGGCGAGGGAAATATCGGGGAGTTCCCGGTTACGGTGGGTGGTCGGCGGCCGAGCGATGCGCGTTTCTCTCATACCGCACGCGCGTGGGTGCGAGGCGTTGGGCTCTAACTGAACCCGAGCGAGGCGTCGCCTAACTGAACCCGAGCGATTGCACTGTAGGCTACGCATTACTGAACCTGAGCGATCGAGCGATTCCTTCGCTACTGCTGCTAACTAAAGCCGATCGATGATGCCTCTGGATGAATAGTGAGTATTGCAGGGGGTTTGGATGAACAGTTCCTGGTGGGGGTGGATGAACAGGACCCCGTGGTGTTGCCTCTGGATGAACATGACCCCGATCGATTGAGCCAGTTGGGGCTGGATGAACAGGACTGTCGGAGTAATGGGCCACGGGTAGGCTAACCCGAGCCCCAGAACCTTTCAAAACATCGGGGCAGACTGCGCCCCTCAAGGCCCCACGATGAAGAGCCTCCTCATGGGAGTCGGTAGCAACTGTCCCTCACGGCTGAGTCCCAGGTACGACATCGAGTTAAGCCGACTCTTGGCTGACGACTTCGAGATGAGCCGACTCTTGGCTGGCGACTTCAAGATAAGACGACTATGCGAGTCGGCCCGCGACTCCAACCATCTCCTGCCTTCGCCATGATGGACGGGGCGGGGTACGGTCACTGCGTGGCCGTCTCTACCCTGCCTACGAGGGGCCAGCATGGCTACAGTGCGCCGTATCGCTGGAGATCTCCATCGTGGTGCGGCACTGTTGCCATGCCTGCCCTGACCTCAGCCACAGTGGGCGGTGCACTGTGCCCACGACGGCCTATCTGTATGGCCCGGAGATGGCGGGGCCTGCTCGTCAGCGGGAGAACAGAAGACGGCGAGAGCGCCCTGAAGGCAGACCCGTGGGAGTCGGCCCCCTGGAGTCGGCCGGCCCCTCCCACGGGCCCCGCACGCCATTAACGAGACAAGACGGGGAGTGGCGACAGTGATCGTTCGCCAGACGGCAGCACTGTTGCCATGACCCTATGACCAAGCCAGTGTCATCAGAAGCACTGCAACAGTACCAGGCCTGTCAGCGAGGCCCACTAGTCGGCGGGCCCCAGCAGTAGGCGGAGAAGACGGCGACCTGAGAGACAGACGGCTGGGACCCGCGCCCAGCCGGATTACCATTGTATCCCTGGGGCAGGCCTATATAAGCCCCCTGGGGCACCCATGCAAGGGGGATAGCTTCTTTAGTATTAGACCCGATCATATAGGAAGGAGGGAGCTAGCCTTGCCCTCTCCTACCTCCAGAAAACAGTTCTAGGAGCAACCTTGTATTCACTTTGCCATAGTGATCATGCGGAGACCCCGCAGAGCAGCAGTAGGGGATCTCCTCGGAGAGCCCTGAAGTTGGGTAAGATCCACTGGCGTGCATGTCTTCGCCTCATCTCGCTTCCAGGCACCGGCGACGTTCTACTCACTCCCACCATGATAAGCCATCCCTTGGCATATGTCGCACCCAACCCCCGACATTTGGCGCCCACCGTGGGGCGAGGTGCACCGTCGTCCGGAGACCTGCTCTGGACGGGAACCCTTTCCCTCCCTGGCGAGTGCAGCCAGCCCGGCATGCCAGACGGAGTCTGCACCGACGCGCTGCACGGCGCTGAGATCGCCTGCGCAGCCAGCTGCCTCGCCGAACTTGTCGGTGAGGTTCGCCTCTTCGACGAGGCTGCATCCGACGCAGGCACGAGCGGCCCCGAGAGCCTCCTCGCGGGCCTCCTCGACCAACTCCACGTCACTCGCGAGCCCGCCGTGGACCTGGAGTCCATAGGCTCCACTGACCCGATGCTGGTCAACTCCAACACCGCATCGCTCGACGCGTTCCCCACCAACGTGGTGGTCTACGACGAGCCGCTCCCTTACGCGGAGAGCGGTGGAAGCACCGTCACGGAGGTTCTTGTCCTCGATCACGGTGAGCATTCCGGCGAAGGAGCTCGTGATCCACTCGACGCGGCTCTGCAAGACCTGACTGCGCCCATTCCAGGAGACGCCGACGCCGAGACGCTGGAGGCGCGCCGCCTTCAGCTCGTCAAAGGTGCGAAGAAGCTGGCAAGCATGAGACGCTTGTCAGAAGCCTACCAGCGTGAGATGGATCGCGCTGTGGGCGGCTCGCCGGCCCGGACTGGGCCTAGCCGCCTTGGCTCGGTCCGGCTGCATGGCGCGGCCATCGCCAACCTGTTCGGGGCCAATCGCCCTGTGTACGCCACGCCTGCGGAGAACATCCGTGCCGCCCAGGCGATGGCAGACGAGCTCGACAACTTCGAAGGCGAAGAGCGCCGCTTGATGACGGAGCGAGTTCAGCAACTCCTCGACGTGGCTGCCGCACGGAGGCGCCGCAGCGACAAAACGACGACTTGCCTCCCCGCCGAGACCAAAGCGCGACGTCTCGGACACCAACTGGCGGTGTCCGCGGAAGGAAAGACAAGGATCCGACTGTCAGCCACAGTCGGACTCGCATCACCATCGAGCGCGAGCAAGACGGCCACCCCAAAGCGGTACAACGGCGGGACGACTATCTGCCTCCTCCTCCTCGCAAAGAAAGGCGAGTCTCCCCGCCACCCTTTGAGCATCCGACTCTTGGCGACCGCCTTGGCCGCCGAGAGGGAGTCGGAGAAAATGACGCCCGCCACCGGATCGACCGACTCCACTGATCCCTGGCGCTGGAAGAAGAAGACGAGTTGGGTCCTCCCTGTTTCGGACCTTGCATCCAAGACGAGCCCTTTCCCAAAGGGTTCACGCTCCCCCGAGACACGCCCAAGTACACCGGCTCCGTGAAGCCGGAAGACTGGCTAGTTGACTACTCCACGGCCGTCAACATAGCGAATGGCAACAAGCGTGTTGTCGTAAAGTACGTTCCACTCATGCTCCAGGGCACGGCCCGGACATGGTTGAACAGCTTGAAGCCCCGCAGCATCAACAGTTGGGTCGACTTCACCGAAGCCTTCGTCCACAACTTCACGAGCACGTACAAGCGACCTCCCAAGCCTCGCCAACTCTCCTTATGCGTGCAAGGCCCCAACGAGTCGACTCGCGACTACCTCACGCGCTGGGCCGAGCTTCGGAACTCCTGCGAGGGCGTGCATGAGGTGTAGGCTATCGAGTACTTCACTGCCGGGTGCAGAGAAGTCACCCTCCTCAAGCACAAGCTCCTCTGCGACGAGCCAGAGACCCTTGATGAGCTGCTGATCATAGCAGAGAAATATGCCACGGCCGACTCCTCCATGAAGGCGGAGATTCAAGTTAGCGCGACTGGCAAAGTCGCCCCTCAGGCTCCCTGAACTCCGGCTGGGGACGCCAGTCGGCGACAACAGCAGAACGACCACAAGCGCAAAGCCCCACAACCGGCTTCCAGCAGCCGGCAAGTTGCGACAGTCGAAGAGCAACAGCCGGAGGAGCAGCCTCCGGCCAAGCGACAGAAAGGCGGCAAGTCCAACTGGTTTCCGGCCTTCTCCTACGAGCAGACCCTAGATGGCCCCTGCAAGTTCCACAGCGACGTGAAGCCGTCGAACCACACCACCCGGAAATGCCACTAGCTCACCAGAATCGCCAAGGGAGACGGCCTCCTACCTCCTCCGCCTGCTGGGTCGCTGCCTCCACCGCCGCCCCAGCAGCCGGTTGTCAGGCCAGTCGGCGCAATACAAGATGAGTACCCAGAAGAGCACGGAGCCTATGTGGTGTTCACCAGTGTGGCTGACGATCGACGCAGCAGGCGGCTGTAGCAGCAGGAGGTTAACATAGTCACGTCAAGCACTCCAGAGTTCATGCACTGGTCCGAGAATCCTATCAGTTGGAGCAGAGCTGATCACCCAGAGGTGATGCCGAGTCCAGGCTCCTACGCCCTGGTCTTAGGAGCCACACTCGCCAAAGATAGGCGGGCCGCTCGTTTCTCGCTAGTACTGATAGACAGGGGCAGCAGTATCAACATCCTGTACAAGGATACCATGGAGAAGTTAGGAATCAAGCAAAGATAGCTTCAGGCCAGCCGGACTGTGTTCCACGGCATTGTTCCTGGCCTTTCCTGCTTGCCAATCGGCAAGATCCTGATAGACGTCCTCTTTGGGGACAAAGATCATTTCCGCCGAGAGCCAGTTTGGTTTGAAGTGGTGGACCTCGAAAGCCCATACCATGCATTGCTTGGCCGACCTGCTTTGGCCAAATTCATGGAGGTCCCTCACTACACCTACCTCAAGATGAAGATGCTGAGTTCCAAGGGGATTCTAACCGTAGCCGGCGACTACAGAAAGTTGTCCGCTTGCGCGGCCGAAAGCAGTCGGCTAGCCGAGTCCTTGGTGATCGCAGCTGAGAAGCGGCTTCTTGATTGGGTTGTGGCGTTTGACGGCAAGCAGCCCAAGATGTCGCTCGACCCCAAGGAGTCGGAAGCAGAAGGATCGTTCAAGCCGGCCAGAGAAACGAAGAAGATACCCTTGGACCCGTAGCACCCAGAGAGGTACGCTGTCATGGGTACAAACCTTTACAGCAAATAGGAAGGCGAACTTGTCGATTTCCTCTGTGAGAATCGAGACATCTTCGCATGGTCCCCTAAAGACATCCTAGGTGTACCGACGGAATTCGCCGAGCACAAGTTACATGTCCGGTCTGATGTGAAGCCCGTCAGGCAGCCCTTGCGCCGCCTGTCAGAAGAGAAGAGAAGAGTTGTTGGAGAAGAGATATCCCGGCTACTGGCAGCCGGCTTCATTATGGAAGTGTTTTTCCCAGAGTGGCTAGCAAACCCAGTCCTGGTGCTGAAGAAAAACAAGCAGTGGCAGATGTGTATCGACTACAAAAGCCTCAATAAAGCCTGCCCGAAGGACCCATTTGCTCTGTCGAGAATTGATTAGGTGATAGACTCCACAGCCGGATGCGAGCTGTTGAGTTTCTTAGATGCATATTCTGGATATCACCAGATCAAGCTGAACCCGGCTGACAGACTGAAGACCGCCTTCATCACGCTGTTTGGAGCATTCTGCTACCTGACCATGACGTTCGGCTTGAGGAATGCCGGCGCCACCTTTCAGCGTTGCATGCAGAAATGCCTCCTCAAGCAACTCGGCAGAAACTGCCATGTCTCCGTGGACGATGTGGTGGTGAAGATGGAAAAGCGCGGAACATTGCTGGAAGACCTCAAGGAAACCTTTGAGAACCTGCGCCGGTTCCAGATCAAGCTCAACCCTGAGAAGTGCGTCTTTGGAGTACCAGCCGGCCAACTCCTTGGCTTTCTGGTCTCTGAACGCGGCATAGAGTGCAATCCTTTAAAGATCAAGGCCATCGAGAGGATGGAGGTACCCTGCTGACTGCTAGACGTGCAAAAGTTCACCGGCTTCTTGGCCTCCATTAGCCGTTTCATGAGTCGGCTGGGTGAGAAGGCTCTCCCTTTATACCATCTCATGAAGAAGACGACCTTTTTTGAGTGGAACCCCAAGGCGGACGAAGCTTTTCTCCAGTTGAAAAAAATGCTGACTACTCCCCCTGTGCTGGCGGCTCCGACTCCTAAAGAGCCCATGCTCCTATACATTGCCGCCACCAGTCGGGTAGTCAACACAGTTATTGTAGTTGAGCGCAAGGAGGAAGGCAAGGCGCTACCAGTCCAGAGACCGGTATATTACCTGAGCGAAGTACTGTCGGCCTCCAAGTAGAACTACCCCCACTACCAGAAGATGTGCTACAGCGTGCACTTTGCCGCCAAGAAATTGAAGCCTTACTTCCAGGAGCATCCAATCACTGTGGTATGCACAGCCCCACTTGCCGAGATCATCAGAAGCTGAGATGCTTCTGGCCGAGTGGACAAATGGGCCATCGATCTGGCTCCCTACACCATCTACTACTAACACCGCACCGCCATCAAGTCGCAAGCACTGGCCGACTTCCTCGTCGACTGGGCCGAGACCCAGTACCTGCCACCAGTGCCCGACTCCACCCACTGGCGGATGCACTTCGACGGTTCCAAGATGTGCAACGGCTTGGGAGCCGGCATCGTCCTCACTTCCCCCAAGGGCGGCAAGCTGAGGTATACACTGCAGATCCACTTCGCCGCCTCCAACAATGTCGCTGAGTACGAGGCGCTCATTCACGGGCTCCAGCTTGCCAAAGAACTTGGCATTCGCCGGATCCTGTGTTATGGCGACTCCGACTTAGTGATCCAGCAGTCATCTGGAGATTGGGACGCCAAGGATGCAAACATGGCGAGCTACCGTTTCCTTGTGCAGCAACTCAGCGGATACTTTGAGGGGTGCGAGTTCCTCCACGTACCAAGGAATGACAACGACCAAGCAGACGCCTTGGCACGAATCGGCTCCACCCGCCAAGCAATACCATCAGGCGTCGCCCTTCGGCGCCTCCTCAAGCCGTATGTCAAGCCTTCACCAGAATCAGACTCCATCTTTGTGCTGGCTCCACCCGAAGAAGTCGGATCCGACCCCAAGAGCGCTCCAGTCGAAGCCGGCCTGGGGACTTCAGAACCCGGCCCGGGGACTGCGGCGACTAATCCGATGACTCCAGAACTCGGCCCGGGGACTGCTCCAGTCGGCCCAGGGACTTCATCAATCCAGCAAGCGGCTGTGGACTCCAACCCGCCGCCTCCCAGCCCAGCCGCCCTCGTCCAAGTCGCAGTACTGGCAGTTGAAGAGAGAGCAGCACCCTCATGGGCCCAGCCCATCCTCAAGTTCCTAGTGAGCAAAGAGTTGCCAACTAATGAAATCTCGGCTCGGCAAGTGCAACGCCGAGCGGCAGCCTACACCATAGTCAACAGAGAGTTGGTCAGGCGCAGCGTCACTGGTGTCTACCAGCATTGCGTCGAGCCAGAGCAAGGCCAAGCGATTCTCAAAGACATCCATCAGGGCGAGTGCGGCCACCATGCGGCTTCAAGAGCACTCGTCGCCAAAGCCTTTCGACACGGTTTCTTCTGGCCGACTGCCCTAGAAGAGGCCAAAGAACTGGTACAAAAGTGCAAAGGGTGCGAGAAGTTCCGCTCCAAGCCACATCAGCCGGCTTCGGCACTCAATACTATCCCCATCGCTTGGCCCTTTGCGCTTTGGGGCCTGGATATGGTGGGACCATTCAAAACAGCCCGAGGCGTCCTAACTCACTTACTTGTCGCGGTGGACAAGTTTACCAGGTGGATAGAAGTAAAGCCCATCAAGAAGTTGAACGGTCCGACTGCGGTGACTTTCACCGCCGACATCACGACTCGGTACGGTATACCACACAACATCATCACCGACAATAGCACAAACTTTGCCAAATGTGCCTTGGCCTGTTTCTACGCGACTCAGGGCATCCGACTGGACTTAGCGTCCGTTGCCCATCCGCAGTGAAACGGCCAGGTAGAGAGAGCAAACGGCCTCATCCTGTCTGGCATCAAGCCTCGACTTGTCGAACCACTGGAGCGTTCGGCCGGCTGTTGGCTTGACGAGTTGCCAGCCGTCCTCTAGAGTCTGCGCACGACTCCAAACAAGTCAACCGGCTTCACACCCTTCTTCCTTGTCTACGGTGCTGAAGTCGTCATCTTGACGGACATAGAGTTCGACTCTCCGTGAGTCACCATGTACACCGAGGAAGAAGCAGAAGAAGCACGTCAAGACGGTGTCGATCTGCTGGAAGAGGGTCGGCTGTTGGCACTCAGCCGGTCTAGCATCTACCAGCAGAGCCTGCGCCGATACTACAACAGGAAGGTCGGGCCGAGATCTTTCCAAGAGGGCGACCTTGTGCTCCGGCTGATCCAGCGAACAGCCGGCCAGCACAAGCTGTCGGCGCCTTGGGAAGGCCCCTTCATTATCAGCAAGGTGCTGGGAAACGACTCCTACTACCTGATTGACGCGCAGAAGCCCCGAGCACGCAAGAGGGACGACTCCGGCAAAGAGACAGAACGCCTGTGGAATGCAAACCTTCTCCAAAGATTTTACAGTTGATGCAGTATGTATCGCACTACCCTTTGTATTAAAGTACCAAGACTTCGGCCCCCCCGAGACGAGCTCGGGGACTGCCCTCTTTTGTTATCTGTACGATAAGAATTATGCCTTCGAGTATATTACTCTTTGTTATGCCGCTTGGCACCGGGCTCGACTAGTCGGCCCGGGGACTCGCCGCCTTGCGCTATGAAATGCTTCCTGCAGTCGGACAAGTAGTGTGTGGTGCCTAAGCCGTCTGCTGCCAGAAGCCGTAGATCGCAGAGCGACTGTTTGGTGGGCAGGAGTAAGGAAGAATGGGCGCCCACATGAAAAATGTCTAAGGACTCAAAGCATAAGCATAGCCTAAGCCGGCTTCCAGCCTCTCTAAGCAAAGCCGACTCTTGAGCAGTCGGCTTGCCGCTTTCTATCCGACTTGTTAAAAGACTCTAAAAAATGGCCAAGTACTTGCCTTCCCAAAATAGCCAAGCATTTGATCCAGAGGCGGTCCGCAGAGCGGCCGTCCGACTGGGAAGGCGGCGACAAAGGGAAGGCGGCAAAGGAAAAAGCCAACAGAGCAATGAACAAGGAAGGAGAGAACTCGGATAAATATTTACATAGCATAGGCCCTTGGCCAAATCTTCAAGCAGAAGTCCTCGATCTCATGGAAGCCGGAGGTCAGCTGTGCCTCCTTGTCGGTCCAGGAGGAGCGCTCGCTTTCGAACTCGGCCAGGAGAGCAGTCTCTCTCTTCTCTGCCTCGTCCTGCGCCTTCTTGAGCAGCTCCTTCTGCTCCGCCAGCTGCGCGGCCAGCAGGTCGCGCTCTGCAGCGAGTTTGCTGCACTCCTCCCCCTTGGCACGCAAGGCGGTGTTGGCCTCGCCCAGCTGTTGCTGAAGAGTGGCATTGGCCTCTAAAGAATAAAAAAGAAAGACGTTAAGTCATCAGCAAAGAAGGTCGCCAGAAAGATCCGGCCCGACTGCTCAGCAGTCGGCCCGAATCTCGGGGACTACAGCCCGCAGGTGCGCCAGCGCGCCCCCACGAACAAGAAGGAGGACTCACCTTGGCTCGCCGACAAGTCGGCAGTCCGCCTACCCAGCTCCGCAATGTTGCGGTTGAAGAAAGTGGCGCGGAGGTCGTGATACTCCTAAAATAAGAATTTTAGACAAGGAAACTCGCCAGAAGGAGTTTCGGGCCGCTTGCTCAGCAGCCGGCCCGAAACTTGGGGACTACACCCAGTGGGTGCGCTAGCGCGCCCCCACAAAGAGGAACAAGAAAAAACAAAGTCAAAAATGAAAGCATACCCGGACGGCTACTCGCGATGCCAGATGCGCCTTGGTGCAGGCCTGTATGGCGTCGCCTCGGCTCGCAGTTTCGCCTGAACATCCAGAAGTGCCTGGCTCGGCACGCCCGTGCCGCCTCCTCCCACCCACCCAACGGGCGCGGCAATCGTCGCCTTGGCGTCTGGGATGGCCGAGCTGGCGGCGCCGGTATCCAGGGGGCGTGGCGCCGAAGTCGCCTTCTCAAGGCGGCGGCGCGCTGGCGAGGCGACTTGGAGAAGCAGCCTCGCCTCAGACTCGTCCACAGTCGGCGGCACCGGCAGGCCCGCCGGCTGCTTATCTTGGGCACCCCCAGACGGCGGCGGAGGCGGCAGTGGCGGCACGATTGTGTCCGACATGGAGGCCTCGCCGCTCTCCCTCTCCAAGACGGGGTTCTCGCCGCCGGCTTCCCCAGTCTGCCCCGTGAACTCCAGGGGCGACTGCGCGGAGTTCGGAGGGATGACGAGCAATGCCGACTGGAGGAGCGCGGCCTCCTCAGCTCGCCACCTTGCCGCCATGGCGGCTTCGGCCTCGTCCAGCTTCCTCTGGGCGGAAGATGCCACCTTCTCGGCCTCCGCCTTCTCTAGGCGGGCGGCTTCGTCCTCATCGCGCTTCCCCCGCGCGTTCCGCTCCGTCGCCTCCCGGAGGTCGGTGGCGGGATCAATCCGCCGAGTAGTGGCGGACGTCTCTGCCGACCCCATGACGGAGGCGGCGGCGACCCTCTCAAAGTTGAGGGGAGCCCTGAAGCAATGAGGGCGTGTAAAAGATTTGGACAAATTCACTAGTAAAGGACAAGACAAAGGCGGAGGCACTTACGCGGAGACCAGTGGCGACTTCTTCACTTCCTTGCGAAAGCGGTTGGCCTTCGCGAGCGCCTCTTCTCGCTTGGTCGCGGTGGCCGCCCCCTTGAACTTCTTCGACCGGCCGCCAAGCAAGCTCAGCCCGGCCCGGCGCCTGTTCGCGCCGCCTTGACCATCCAAGCCGGCGGAGGAGCCCGCGCCCGGATGGCCAACCCTTGCTTGGTGGCGCGGGACGACTTCCCCCTCGGCGTCGTCATCAGGCCAGTTGGCAAAAGTGGCCGATGGCCTGAAGCCTCCTCCTCCTCCTCCGCCTCCTTCGGCGTCGGCCTCCATCGCCGCCGCCTCCAAGTCAGGGTCGTCGACATCGCTCTCCGCCCGATCGAAGACGAACTGACGGGTCGGGCCCGTGGTGCCAGCTGAGGGCTGGATGAGGGGGTTCTGACTCAAGAAAAAACCAAAAAGATCAGAAGTCGGATTCATCTAGAAAGAAGACAGAGGAAAAATAAAGACG
>NC_041393.1:69305898-69340785 GCF_002162155.2 Triticum dicoccoides
GTGAGACTGCAGTTCGCGATGTAGTTCATCATGTCCGCCACCTCCGTGTGGGGCATGTCCTTGGAGCACATCCGACTCGGGTCTCGGTGGCCGCTCATCTGATAGATCAGATGAGGTCGGCCTTGGAGCGGGAGGACTCGGCGCGCCACGAAGGTGGCCAGCAGGTCGGCCCTAGTCAGACCCTCCAACTGCGTCAGCACTCGGAGTCGCGCGACGGCGGCGGCTCCAGCGGGAGTCAGCATCTTGACTCGGTGGGACCAGCTGGGGAGCCTCCCAGCCGGAGCGCCGGCTTTGTAAGGCGGCAGATTGACCCAGTCGCCGTCTGGGGTGACGTTCTTCACGTAGAAGTATGATCGCTGCCACATTTTCACCAACTTGATTAGCGGAATGGCGGGAAAAGGGTTGTCGGCCATTGATCTCCGCATCGCGATGAAGGCGCCACACTGGGCCGGCACGCCGGCGACGTGCGTGCCGAGCTTGGACTGGAAGAATTCCCCCCACAACTCGATGGCGGGAGAACGCCAAGGAAGCCTTCGCACAAGGTGGCGAAGGCAGCTAGCAGCACCACCGTGTTCGGGGTGAGGTGGTGCGGCTGGAGCCCATGGAACTCCAAGAAGGAGCGGAAGAAGCCGCTCGCCGGCAGCCCCAAGCCGCGCATAAGGTGCGAGCGGAACACGACCCGCTCGCCCTCCTCCGGCGCCGGCACTATTTCCCTCTCCGGCGTGGCATGGGCTCGCACTAGGCCCACGTCGGGGAGGCGGCGCGTCCTGCGGAGAAACACGATGTGGTCGTCGTCCACCTCGGAGCCATCCCATACGCTGGAGCGCACGGCGGGAGGTGCGGCGGCGGAGGAAGAACTCATCCTCGCAAGCGTGGCGTGGCTCGGTGCGGCGGCATCAAGAGGAAGAAGAAGCAAGAAGGAAGCAAGGCGAGTAGGGGAGATGGGCGTGCGTGCTTCGCCACTCCCTTCCTCCCGCCTACTTATAGGCTCATGGGCTGAGAAGCCGATGGGGCGGGCGTGGGATTAACTGCGCCCTGGCCGCCACGCCCCCCATGATTTACCACACGCAGTAACTGCGTGCAGTTACGGTGTGGGAAACCCAACCGTCCGCACGACAGCAACAAATCCGCTCACGTGCCAAGGCACGGTAGTGGCTGGCCCCGCCTGAGGTCCTATCCCGTCGCGCGCGTGGGTGGGCAGACTGACCCCGCCACGTGGCGCCACGCGACGGACCCGCAACGGGTGGCTGCCCGGAAGCTTATCAGGCACGCTGTCAGGGACCCCGCCGCGACGTCCAAACTCTCTGAGAGAGAATACGGCTTTCTGCGAGTCCGACTCCAGCTAGTCGTCCTGGAGGAAGACGGCGAGCGAGGCCGAGATTCCACCCCCAGAGAGATGAAACTGTGGAGGCTCCCCGACACATCTCCCGCGGCGCCTCACCAGCTTCGGGGACTACTGTCGGAGTAATGGGCCACGGGTAGGCTAACCCGACCCCCAGAACCTTTCAAAACATCGGGGCAGACTGCGCCCCTCAAGGCCCCACGATGAAGAGCCGCCTCCTGGGAGTCGGCAGCGACTGTCCCTCACGGCCGAGTCCCAGGGACGGCTCCGAGTTAAGCCGACTCTTGGCTGACGACTTCGAGATGATCCGACTCTTCGCTGGCGACTTCAAGATAAGACGACTATGGGAGTCGGCCCATGACTCCAACCATCTCCTGCCTTCGCCACGATGGACGGGGTGGGGTACGGTCACTGCATGGCCGTCTCTACCCTACCTACGAGGGGCTGGCATGGCTAAAGTGCGCCGTATCGCTGGAGATCTCCATCGTGGCGCGGCACTGTTGCCATGCCTGCCCTGACCTCAGCTACAGTGGGCGGTGCACTATGCCCACGACGGCCTACCTGTACGGCCCGGAGATGGCGGGACCCGCCCGTCAGCGGGAGAACAGAAGACGGCGAGAGCGCCCCGAAGGCGGACTCGTGGGAGTCGGCCCCCTGGAGTTGGCCGGCCCATCCCACGGGCCCCATACGCCATTAACCAGACAAGACGGGGAGTGGCGACAGTGATCGTCTGCCAGACGGCGACACTGTTGCCATGACCCTATGACCAAGCCAGCGTCATCAGAAGCACTGCAACAGTACCAGGCCTGTCAGTGAGGCCCGCTAGTCGGCGGGCCCCAGCAGTCGGCGGAGAAGACGGCAACCTGAGAGACAGACGGTTGGGACCCGCGCCCAGCCGGATTACCATTGTATCCCTGGGGTGCAGGCCTATATAAGCCCCCCGGGGCACCCATGCAAGGGGGATAGCTTCTTTAGTATTAGACCCAATCATATAGGAAGGAGGGCGCTAGCCTTGCCCTCTCCTACCTCCAGAAAACAGCTCTAGGACCAACCTTGTATTCAGTTTGCCATAGTGATCATGCGGAGACCCCGCAGAGCAGCAGTAGGGGTGTTATCTCCTCGGAGAGCCCTTAAGCTGGGTAAGATCCACCGGCGTGCATGTCTTCGCCTCATCCCGATTCCGGGCACCGGCGACGTTCTACTCACTCCCACCATGATAAGCCATCCCTTGGCATATGTCGCACCCAACCCCCGACAAGGACCCCGTGGAGGGCTGGATGAACAGGACGACCCGTGGAGGTCTGGATGAACAGTAGATGGTGGAGGGGTGGATGAATAGTAGCCCCTGGAGGGGTGGTTGAACATGAGCCCGTGGAGAGGGTTGGTTGATGAAAGCACAAGTGCTCCCTAGGTGGTTTTGGTAATTAATGTCAACATATCTCTTGTTGGACTAACACTTTTATCTAGTATATTTCAGATAAGTTCAACAATGGAGTGGCATGGACTAAAGGATGTGGGAACTCCTTCAAGATGCTAAGGACAAAGGATTGGCTCAAGCTTCAAGCTCAAGATTCTTCATTTTACATTTGAGTGATCCAAGATCACATTGAGTCTATAGGAAAAGCCAATACTATCAAGGAGGGATGAGGTGTTGCTTAATGAGCCTCTTGCTTCAAGTGCTTAGTGATATGCTCCAAATACCCTCAACTACTTTCCCACTTCCACACATATGTGCTAAACCTAAAGTCAAACTCGGCCCCACTGATTCTTTCTATCCGGCGCCACCGAGTTTGGATGTCTTAGCCACTGTCGCAAACCCTAAGCAAATCGGTCTCACCGATAGGGATCTCGGTCTCACCGAGATGGGATTGTAATCTCTCTGTGTATGTCCATTATCAAAATCGGTCTCACCGAGTTTGAGAAATCGGTACTACCGAGATTACAATGCAAACTTCCTGGTTAACTTCTTATCAAAATCGGTCCCACCGAGTTTGATAATCGGTCAAACCGAGTTTGCCTGACCAACTCTCTGGTTAGCTAATTACCAAAATCGGTCCTACCGAGTTTGTGTAATCGGCCTCACCGAGATTACGTTATGCCCTAACCCTAACCGAATTGGTCCTACCGAGTTGCATTTCGGTCCCACCGAAAACCCTAATGGTCACATTATTTGCTAAATCGGTCTGACCGAGTTTAACGATTCAGTCCCACCAAGTTTGGTAAATTGTTTGTAACGGTTAGATTTTGTGTGGAGGCTATATATACCCCTCCACCTCCTCTTCATTCGTGGAGAGAGCCATCAGACTGAACCTACACTTTCAGCATCCTATTTCTGAGAGAGAACTACCTACTCATGTGTTGAGGCCAAGATATTCCATTCCTACCATATGAATCTTGATCTCTAGCCTTCCCCAAGTTGCTTTCCACACAAACCCTCTTTCCACCAGATCCAAATCCTATGAGAGAGAGTTGAGTGTTGGGGAGACTATCATTTGAAGCACAAGAGCAAGGAGTTCATCATCAACGAACCATTTGTTACTTCTTGGAGAGTGGTGTCTCCTAGATTGGCTAGGTGTCACTTGGGAGCCTCCGACAAAGATTGTGGAGTTGAACCTAGGAGTTTGTAAGGGCAAGGAGATCGCCTACTTCGTGAAGATCTACCGCTAGTGAGGCAAGTCCTTTGTGGGCGACGGCCATGGTGGGATAGACAAGGTTGCTTCTTCGTGGACCCTTCGTGGGTGGAGCCCTCCGTGGACTCGCGCAGCCGTTACCCTTCGTGGGTTGAAGTCTCCATCAACGTGGATGTACGATAGCACCACCTATCGGAACCACGCCAAAAACATCCGTGTCTCCAATTGCGTTTGAATCCTCCAATCCCTTCCGTTTACATTCTTGCAAGTTGCATGCTTTACTTTCCGCTTCTCATATACTCTTTGCATGCTTCCTTGCTATATGTTGTGAATGTTAAACTTGTGCCTAAACTCCACTTAAATTTAAAGAAACTTAAAAACTGCAACTTTGGTACTTAGTGTCTAATCACCCCCCCTCTAGACACCTCTTCGCAAGGTCCTACAAGTGGTATCAGAGAATTGGTCTCCATTGCTTTGGTTTAATCACCATTGGAGGAAGATGGATGAGTCTACTCTGGGGAGTCTTAGACATAGAGTGCCTATTCTTGATAGAGAGTACTTTCATGAGTGAAAAAATGAGATGCTTGTAATTTTCAATCAATATCATTTGAACAAGTACATTGCTAGTCCTTGTGCACCTTGTGTTGATCCTATGCATCCTACCCTTGATGAGTCTATTGACATGATTAGAAATGTTAGAACTGATAATCTTATCACTAGAGGCTTGCCTAGAAACTTGATTATAAAACTGCCTACTCTTGAGTGTGCCTACACTATATGGAAATTTCTTGAGGAACGATTTCCTGGTTATTCTTTGAAAAATCTTGATGAAATTCTCCATAAGTCTATTGGTTTGAGTAAGATGAATACTAGTGATCCTATGTTTAGTGATCGTCTTTTTGAGCTTACTACCAAAGGAAATGTTGGTATTATTAGTGGTATTATTTTCGAAGCTATAAAAATTCATAGACAAGATCATTGTCAAAATCACTCTAACGAATCACCCTCTCTAGGATTTGATCCACCACATGACGATGTTGAACATGGATACTATGATGAGGATGATGATAGTGACTTCGATCTTGATGATGCAATGAGACATTTTGGTCTTATGGCAAATCTTTGGGGATATATGTCAGGAGGGAAGGAATGGGTCCTTGATAGTGGATGTACCGATCACATGACCGGAGATAAAGACATGTTTCGTGAGCTTGCTGATAATGATAGTCCTCGAAAGTATGTCACTTTCGGTGACAACTCAAAGGGTAAGGTGGTTGGCCTTGGTAAGGTGGCCATCTCACATGATAGCTCCATACAAAATGTCATGCTCGTTGAATCTCTTGGGTACAACTTACTTTCAGTATCTAGACTTGCTGACTTTGGTTTCAATGTCTTATTTACCGAAATTGATTGCCAAGTGTTTCATGGAGACAATCATAAAATGGTCTTTACTAGTGTGCATAGAGGTGATCTATACATTGTTGATTTCACTAAAAAGGCTCAACCTAAAACATGCTTCATTGCTAAATCCTCAAAAGGCTGGTTATGGCATAGATGATTAGGTCACGTTGGTATGCGAAACCTTGACAAGCTTATTAAGGGGAATCATATCCTTGGAGTTAATGATGTCATATTTGATAAGGATAGACTTTGTAGTGCTTGTCAAGCAGGTAAACAGGTTGGAGGAAGGCATCCCATGAAGAACATCATGAACACGAAGAGGCCACTCGAGCTACTTCACATGGATCTCTTTGGTCCCAACTCTTATAAGAGTCTCGGTGGAAATTCCTTTAGTCTAGTTATAGTTGATGATTTTTCCAGATTTACGTGGGTGTTCTTTCTCGATGATAAATCGCAGGTCCAAAAGATCTTCAAAAACTTCGCTAGGAAGGCCCAAAACCAATTTGAAGTGAAGATCAAGAAGGTTCGCCGCGACAATGGAACGGAGTTCAAGAACGCAAATGCGGACACCTTTCTTGACGAAGAAGGGATTTCACACGAGTTCTCGGCTACGTACACACCTCAACAAAATGGAGTTGTTGAGAGGAAGAACCAGACGCTCATCGAAATGGCGAGAACGATACTTGATGAGTACAAGACGCCGAAGCACTTTTGGGCAGAAGCGGTTGAGACAGCTTGTCATGCAACAAATCGCTTGTATCTTCACAAGCTACTCGGCAAGACGGCATACGAGCTACTCACCGGTAACAAACCCCAAGTTGGATACTTTCGAGTATTCGGCTCAAAGTGCTACATTCTTGATAAACATCGTCGTTCTAAATTTGCTCCTAAGTCTCATGAAGGTTTCCTACTAGGTTATGGCTCAAACTCTCACACTTACCGTGTCTACAACAATTTCACCCGAAAGGTTGAAGAGAAGGTAGATGTGAAGTTTGATGAATCTAACGGCTCGCAAGTAGAGCAATTGCCAATTGATGTAGGAGACAAAGATCCTTCGGAAGCAATCCAAGACTTGTCTATTGGCAAGGTCCGTCCAACGGAGGTGAAGGAGAGTACCTCGTCCGTCCAAGTGGAAGCTTCTACTTCACGACAAGGTGAACCAAGAGTTGACATGGAAGCATCCACAAGTGGGACATACCAAGATGAAGAAAACGAGGAAGTGCATCAAGAACGTCAACAACCTCCTTCTCCACCACGACAAGAGAACGACAACGCCAACAATGAAGAAGAAGAAGATGAAGAAGATGTTCAACCAAGAACCAAGCAAAAGCTTTCACGAGTTCGAGCAAGAATTGCTAAAGACCATCCCATCGAGCAAATCTACAATGATATTCAAACCGGGAGAATCACTCGCTCTAAAACTCGTTTAGCTAACTTTTGTGAAAACTATTCTTTCATCTCTAGCATTGAACCTATGAAGGTCGAAGAAGCATTGGAAGATCCGGATTGGATAAATGCTATGCATGAAGAGCTACACAACTTTGAGAGAAACCAAGTTTGGACATTGGTTGAGAATCCCGACAACAACCACAACATCATCGGTACCAAATGGGTGTTTCGCAACAAGCAAGATGAAGATGGACAAGTAGTTCGCAACAAAGCACGCCTCGTCGCCCAAGGCTACACACAAGTCGAAGGTATGGACTATTGTGAGACTTATGCTCCCGTTGCTAGACTTGATTCTATTCGCATCTTACTTGCCTATGCTAATCACCATAATATCACCTTGTACCAAATGGACATTAAAAGTGCTTTTCTAAATGGTGAAATAGAGGAGGAATTTTATGTTAAACAACCTCCCGGCTTTGTCAATCCTAAGAAACCCAATCATGTTTACAAACTTCACAAATCTCTTTATGGTCTTAAACAAGCTCCTAGAGCATGGTGTAAATGCTTGACCAAGTTCCTTATTGAAAAAGGCTTTGAAATTGGGAAAATTGATTCTACTCTTTTTACTAAAAGGGTTAATGGTGAACTATCTGTGTGCCAAATTTATGTTGATGATATCATATTTGGTTCAACTAACCCTCATTTTAGTGAAAATTTTGGGAAGCTAATGTCGGAGAAGTTTGAGATGTCAATGATGAGTGAACTCAAATTCTTTCTTGGTTTGAAAATCAAGCAAACTAAGGAAGGTACTTTTGTCTCTCAAACGAAGTACACCAAGGACTTATTCAAGAAGTTCAATATGCAAGAGTGCAAAGGTATGTCTACACCCATGCCTACTAGTGGACATCTTGACTTGACCAAAGATGATGAACCAGTTGATCAAAAAGTTTATCGCTCTATGATTGGTTCATTATTATATCTATGTGCTTCACGTCTCGATATTATGCTAAGTGTGTACATGTGTGCACGATATCAAGCTGCTCCTAAAGAATGTCATCTTAAGGTTGTGAAAAGGATAGTGAGATACTTAATCCATACACCAAATTTTGGCATTTGGTATCCTAAGAGGGCCTCTTTCGATCTTGTTGGCTATTCTGACTCGGACTATGCCGGAGACAAGGTTGATAGAAAGTCCACTTTGGGTACTTGTCAATTTCTTGGTAGATCTCTTGTGTCTTGGTCCTCCAAGAAACAAAACTCGGTATCCTTATCCACCGCTGAAGTTGAATATATTGCCGCTAGATCATGTTGTGCTCAATTACATTGGATGACCCAAACTCTTAAAGATTATGGGATATATGTGAGACATGTTCCTTTGCTTTGTGATAATGGAAGTGCTATCAAAATTGGTCATAATCCTGTGCAATATTCTCGAACTAAGCATATTGAAGTTCGTCGTCATTTCATTCGAGATCATGTTGCTAAGGGTGACATTGATCTTAAGCATGTTTGCACCGAAAAGCAATTAGCAGATATATTCACTAAACCTCTTGATGAGAAAGTGTTTTACAGGTTAAGAGGAGAATTGAACATCATTGATGCTTCAAACTTGGAGTAGAAACTCCATTGGATACATGCAAGACATGAGCTTATGACTAATACTTGATATTTCTCTTATGATGAAAATCTTATGTCTTGGATATATTTGTATCTTGCATGTTATCTAACCCATGTAGGTACTTGGTTGAATCAAACTCCATGAGATTGTAATCTACTCACATCTTGAGCAATCTCTACATCACCAAGTCTCTACACAAGGTGGTTGAAGTCAAGGAAGCACGAAACCATTCAAACATATCCTTTGACAAATTCTATGTTGAGTTTCATGATTGTCATTTTTGGATATACAAGTGCTCTTCCTTGCAAGAACTAACCCATGTAGGTAGATGAACTCAAATTCCAAGTGGTGCTCCAAATTCTTGATGAGCTACATCAACATTGAGCAACCCGCGCAAGTTCAACTACATGGACAACACCACCAACCAAGGTATGTTATTCCATCTTAGAGAAGCTTTACTCCGAGTCATGACTTAAAGCAACTCGACAAGATGTGAATACATCAAGATGCTTAAACGAAAAATGGCAACCCCATTTTGAGCTTAAACGATGAGTATGGCCTATGATCAAGTGATCTCACTTGACTCCTAAGTCAATATACTCTAACATAGGTGACTTTGTCGCCGACCATCTCTAGATGAAGTTCCCTTGTGTTTTCTTCTGTGTTTTTGCATTTGTCTCCTGCATCTGTGTTTCCCCTTTCAAAAAAAAACTTCATCTAGATTTCTTTCTGTTTTCTCTGCATATTCTACATCCAATTCCTTGCATATCATCTAGTTAATTCCTTGCAAATCTTTGTGATATCTTATTACTCTAGTGAGCTGAGGTGACAAGTGTTTTCTCTGCGATGAACTCGGTTACACCGATTTGTTATTTTCGGTCCAACCGAAAACTCTCGGTACCACCGAAGCATACCACTCGGTGCCACCGATTTCATAACAGGACAAACTCTTTGCCACATATTCTGTGTTTCTTTTGATCCAGCTCCACTCAATGAATCTTGTCCTCTACAAGCATCACATTTTTTATCATTGCTTTATGTTGTGACTCAAGGATCAAACCCATTCACGTCAAATTCCAGATTGAGAGAGAGAGATTACATCTTATCAAGCCCTTCTTGGAAATTGATGTCAAAGGGGAGAGAGAGGGATCACATCAAAGCTTATCATTTAGAGAGAGATCGCATCTCAGAGGGAGAGAGAGAAGATCCTTCAAGGGGATAGAGAGACCTCCATGGGGAGAGAATACTAGTAGAAAGTATTTCTCAAGGATCCCAGATCCTTGGTGTTCAAGAGGAGAGATGCCACATGTCTTCTTGAGGGGAAAGACATGTTCATATGTGCTTATTTGCATTACCTTGCATTAGCTCTGTTCATTTTTATCCTTCAGCTTTGATTTTCTGTTCCCTATCTTCTCCCAGTATCCCATGTTAGATTCAGGGGGAGCAAGACATCTAAGGGAAATAAATCATTTAAATTCATTGCATATCTTTACTCTTGGGGACATGTCTAATCCAATGTGGTACTTAGTACTCACTCTCTACATGTCATCCCAGTCTTGGTATTCTTGTGGTGTCTTTTGTTTGCTCTAGCTAGTAGATGTATCTGTGTTATCTAACCTTGTTTATGCAGGTTCATTTCATCCTAAGCCAACTCAAGACTACAAGGTAAGTATATGCATCACAATCATGTGTATGAGGAATTCTTGCAGATGTACATACTGTTTGCAAGAAGGACTCATGGGCATGAAGGTATTTCCTTTAATATTGTTTTGCTCTGATGCATACAGCAAAGATACATGTAACACATTGCCTGCTCTAACATAGTTATGCTATCACATGCTTCAATATTTCATATTCACATGATTGCATACATGTAGAGGGAGCCTATGCTTGTTACATGTCTTTCCAAAGCTTTACTTGCTATTTCTTAAATCTTTATCTAAAGCTTTGATGTATGTTGTCATCAATTATCAAAAAGGGGGAGATTGAAAGCACAAGTGCTCCCTAGGTGGTTTTGGTAATTAATGTCAACATATCTCTTGTTGGACTAACACATTTATCTAGTATATTTCAGATAAGTTCAACAATGGAGTGGCATGGACTAAAGGATGTGGAAACTCCTTCAAGATGCTAAGGACAAAGGATTGGCTCAAGCTTCAAGCTCAAGACTCTTCATTTTACATTTGAGTGATCCAAGATCACATTGAGTCTATAGGAAAAGCCAATACTATCAAGGAGGGATGAGGTGTTGCTTAATGAGCCTCTTGCTTCAAGTGCTCAGTAATATGCTCCAAATACCCTCAACTACTTTCCCACTTCCACACATATGTCCTAAACCTAAAGTCAAACTCGGCCCCACTGATTCTTTCTATCCGGCGCCACCGAGTTTGGATGTCTTAGCCACTGCCGCAAACCCTAAGCAAATCGGTCTCATCGATAGGGATCTCGGTCTCACCGAGATGGGATTGTAATCTCTCTGTGTATGTCCATTATCAAAATCGGTCTCACCGAGTTTGAGAAATCGGTACTACCGAGATTACAATGCAAACTTCCTGGTTAACTTATTATCAAAATCGGTCCCACCGAGTTTGATAATCGGTCAAACCGAGTTTGCCTGACCAACTCTCTGGTTAGCTAATTACCAAAATCGGTCCTACCGAGTTTGTGTAATCGGTCTCACCGAGATTACGTTATGCCCTAACCCTAACTGAATCTGTCCTACCGAGTTCCATTTCGGTTCCACCGAAAACCCTAACGGTCACATTATTTGCTAAATCGGTCTGACCGAGTTTAACGATTCGGTCCCACCGAGTTTGGTAAATTGTGTGTAACGGTTAGATTTTGTGTGGAGGCTATATATACCCCTCCACCTCCTCTTCATTTGTGGAGAGAGCCATCAGACTGAACCTACACTTCCAGCATCCTATTTCTGAGAGAGAACTACCTACTCATGTGTTGAGGCCAAGATATTCCATTCCTACCATATGAATCTTGATCTCTAGCTTTCCCCAAGTTGCTTTCCACTCAAACCCTCTTTCCACCAGATCCAAATCCTATGAGAGAGAGTTGAGTGTTGGGGAGACTATCATTTGAAGCACAAGAGCAAGGAGTTCATCATCAACGCACCATTTGTTACTTCTTGGAGAGTGGTGTCTCCTAGATTGGCTAGGTGTCACTTGGGAGCCTCCGACAAAGATTGTGGAGTTGAACCAAGGAGTTTGTAAGGGCAAGGAGATCGCCTACTTCGTGAAGATCTACCGCTAGTGAGGCAAGTCCTTTGTGGGCGACGGCCATGGTGGGATAGACAAGGTTGCTTCTTCGTGGACCCTTCGTGGGTGGAGCCCTCCGTGGAGTCGCGTAGCCGTTACCCTTCGTGGGTTGAAGTCTCCGTCAACGTGGATGTACGATAGCACCACCTATCGGAACCACGCCAAAAACATCCGTGTCTCCAATTGCGTTTGAATCCTCCAATCCCTTCCCTTCACATTCTTGCAAGTGGCATGCTTTACTTTCCGCTGCTCATATACTCTTTGCATGCTTGCTTGCTATATGTTGTGAATGTTAAACTTGTGCCTAAACTCCACCTAAATTTAAAGAAACTTAAAAACTGCAACTTTGGTACTTAGTGTCTAATCACCCCCCCTCTAGACACCTCTTCTCAAGGTCCTATAGTTGAGCAGTAGCCAGTGGAGTAGCGTGAGGTGGAGGCTGGATGAATAGGAAACCGTGGATGAACAGTCGCAGGTGGAGGCTGGAGGAGGTCGACGGTGGAGATGAACAGTATCCCGTGGAGTCCCTTTTTGCGGTACGCCACACCCCTCCCGATGAACAGGACCCCCGTTTTGGCCATAGCGCTCCAACACAAGTCCATTTGCTCCATTTTGCGGTACGCCACACCCCTCCCGATCAACATGACCCCATTTCGACCATAGGAGGTCCAACACAAGTCCGTTTTCTCCGTTTTGCGGTACGCCAGACCCCTCCCGGTTAATAGGATCCCGTTTTGAATGTGGCCGATCGAACACAAGGCCGTTTCCTCCGTTCTGTAGTACGCCAGGCCTCATTTCCATCAGTTGTTCCATCCAAGCCCTCCCGATGAACACGGCGACGCATTCCATTCTGACCCAGTCGGTTGGCTCCCCATGAACACGATGACGACACTGTTTCTCCGTTCTGACCCAGCCATGTACACGAGCCCTGGCCGTACGTATGCGCGAGTAGGCATTCGAGACCCCGCCAGCATGTACGTACGTTGCCGTATTTACTTTCTTGTACCCTGGCCGCTGTACATACGTGTACATGCTACGTGCGCGCCTCTACTATGACACATGCGCGCCTCTACTATGACACGTGCACGCCTCTACATCGACAAGTATGTACGTACACGTTCGCGACCAGAATGACAACGCTACGTACGCTTCGACCAGGTGGGTCCCGACTGTCATGCACTTCCTTGCGTGCGAAGTCGTAGCTGGTGGGTCCCAGCAGTCAGGGGGCGAATCATTTTTTCCCGGACGCACTTCCTTGCGTGCGAAGATGTAGCTAGTGGGTCCCAGCAGTCAGGGAGGCGAATCGTTTGTTTTGCCCAGACGCACTTCCTTGTGTGCGAAGATGTAGCTGGTGGGTCCCAGCAGTCAGGGGGGAAACGTTGTTTACGCAAAATATGGTGGCCCGTGCGGTGTGTCCCTGCTGTCAGATGGAGGAATAATTATTTCGCGCATAATAAGGAGGCACTTCCTTGCGACCGATGTGGACCCAATTGTCAGCCCCTCCACGTACAGTACTCTTACGATGGAAGTCGACCCTTGACCACGTTGACCATGCCGCGCCGAGAGCAATAGGGAGGTGGACAAAGGGGACCACACGGAGCCGGGGAAGACACGGCAGCGGAAGCCCACGCGGGGAGGAGTACGAGGGTTCACTGGTTCGGCTGTAGTGTGAGGCTACCGTCGCTGCAGGGCCTAGCCAGCGGTGGGAATAGTAGGGGGCAGTGAGGCCTCCGCGGCAGCACAGACGGCCACGGGAGGCAGGACCATGTGGCACGACCGGCGCTGCTTTGGGTGGCTGGAGCAAGAAGACCAGAGGTTGAAGAAGCACTACGACCGTTGGATGGACATCATACGGTCACTTGAGCTAGAATTTTTCATATTGACTAAGTTGACAAAGCCATCCGTCCCCGTGAACTTAGTAGGCCCACAAGTCAGTCTCCCACCAAGGAGGGTCCCAACTAGCGGGGGAGTATTCATTTTTTTATGCGTAATAAGGAGGCACTTTTGGTGCGTCCGAGCTGACAGAGGGGGAACGTTTTTTTTTCATGAAATACGATGGCCCGTCTGGTGGGTCCCAGCAGTCAGGGGGGAAACATTTTTTTCGCGAAATAGGGTGGCCCGTCCAGTGAGTCCCTGCTGTCAGGTGGAGGAATAATTATTTTGCGCTTAATAAGGAGGCACTTCCTTGTGGCTGTCGTGGACCTAGCTGTCAGCCTCTCCACGTACAGTACTCTTCCAATGGAAGTCGGTCATTGACCACATTGACCACGCCGCGCCGAGAGCACCATGGTGATGAACGATGGCAAGGCCAAGGAAGGGGACGACACTGAGCCGGGGAAGACGCGGCAGTGGATGCCCACGCGGAGAGGAGTGCAAGGTTTCACTGGTTCGGCTGCAGTGTGAGGCTGCCGTCGCCGCAGAATAACAGGGGGTGTGGGTGAGTGGATGGATGGCCTGGCAAGTGGTGGGGGTAGTAGGGGGCAGTGAGGCCTCCGCGGCAGCACAGCCGGCAACAGGCGGCAGGAGCATGCGGCACGACCGGTGCTGCTTTGGGCGGCTAGAGCAAGAAGACCAGAAGTTGAAGAAGCACTACGGGTGTTGGATGAACATTGTATGGTCACTTGAGCTAGAATCGTTCATATTGACTAAGTAGACAAAGCCCTCCATCCCCGTCAACTTAGTAGGCCCACAAGTCAGCCTCCCATCAAGGAGGGTCCCAGCTAGCAGGGGGAGTATTCATTTTTCTGTGCATAATAAGGAGACAATTCCGGTGGGTCTGAGCTGACAGAGCAGGGGAACATTTTTTCGCGAAATACGATGGCCTGTCCGGTGGGTCCCAGTAGTCAGGGGGAAACATTTTTTTCTCGAAATACGGTGGCCCGTCTGGTGAGTCCCTGCTGTCAGGTGGAAGAATCATTATTTTGCGCGTAATAAGGAGGCACTTCCTTCCGGCTGCCGTGGACCCAGCTGTTAGCCTCTCCACGTACAGTACTCTTCCGATGTAAGTCGGTCGTTGACCACATTGACCACGCCGCACCGAGAGCACCACGGCGGTGGACGACAGCGAGGCCTAGGAAGGGGACGGCGCGGAGCCGGGGAAGACGCGACAGTGGATGCCCACGCGAAGAGGAGTACGAGGGTTCACTAGCTCAGCTGCGGTGTGAGGCTGTCGTCGCCATAGAATAACAGGGGGTGTGGGTGAGTGGAGGGATGGCCTGGCCAGCGGTGGGAGTAGTAGGGGCGGTGAGGCCTTCGCGGCAGCATAGCCGGCCAAGAGAGGCAGGAGCAGGCGGCACGACCGGCACTGCTTTGGGGGCTGGAGCAAGAAGACCAAAGGTTGAAGAAGCACTACGGCCGTTGGATGGAGATTGTACGGTCACTGCAGCTAGAATCATTTATATTGACTAAGTTGACAAAGCCCTTGGTAGGCGCTAACTTAGTAGGCCCACAGGTTAGCCTCGGAAACTGTGCGCCCCAGATGTCAGGGGGAGGAATCATTTTTTGGGCGGCCAAAGCTAGAATATTCGGGATTGAAGAAGAAGCACGACATCCGTTGGATAGACATCCAACAACCACTGCTACTAGAACCGTGTGTTGACTATAATAAGTTGACAAAGCCTTGCATACGCGTCAACTTATTTTTATTAGGGGACGCGTCAACTTAGTAGGCCCACAAGTGTGTGGCAGAGAACTTATAGCCCATTTGCGATTTGTAAGAATGTACAACCCATTTTTGAATTCTAATGGAATTTACTACAGCCCATTTATAGTTTGTTAAAAGTACAGCCCATTTTCTAGCTAGGACAATGATTAATAATTTAAACCAACTGTTCAAGACAGAATTCAAGAAAATTTCCCACATTTTGATGGGATCCGAAATATTTTTATCCCGAAATTTCTAGTCAGATTAAATATAAATTTGTATTACGTAAAAATCCAACGAAACATTGCGCGCGCAACAATTAAAAATTAAGATTTCAAAATCCATAAATAATATTTTATAAACTAATTTCGTGTTTGGTGCATTTTTTATAGTTACTGCCCAGTTTTTATAATTACATCCCATTTATTATTTTTTAAAGCCCGTTTTCCTGTTAAGCCTAATGCATCCCTCGTAGGAAAGATTTGCAGCCCAGCGGGGCGGAGAATAACAAGTTGACCTTGCTTGGGTATTCCTCAAAAAAACGTATAGCTGGGCTAGCTATTTTCATCTTGAAAAAAAATAATATCTATGCTGGATATCTTGCCTGGGCTAGACGGGCCACAACCCGCCCAGTTAATACCCTGCTCACCTCTGAACAACAACAAAAACATCGCCAAGAAAAACTTTGCAGTGCTGACGCCTCAAAAACAACAATACTGCTTGAGCTGCTTGGTCCCAGCTGTCGGTTGCACCTTGTGCAATTCTCTCATTTATATTGACTACATAGGTTGACAATGGTGTGGTATTGTGATTTCAGGAAACCGGGAGGAAGCAAAAAAATATAGTTGTACATAATAAGGAGGCACTTGCGTACATACGGCTATGGCCCTAGTGGGTCCCTACTGTCATCTAGTCAAAAAAAGTCATCTCCTGAATCCTCATGTTCGTTGACCATGTTAACAATGCTCGGTGCCACGGCGAGCGCAACAACTCGAAGGACGACGGAGAGGGCCTCACAGGCCCTACGGATGGTCTGATACAGCGCCTGCTGCTCATTCAGGAAGCCAGGATCATCGGACACCTATGAGCACCTTCGAGAGACTGAGACGGCATGAAACGGTAACCGCGCTTGGGAGCTCTGGTTTATTTCACACTTGTATTAACATACAAGTGTAATTTACTCGTCATCGGAAACAACGCGTAAAATACAGGCATAATGAAACTGAGGGCCCGAGGTCTGTAAGTAAAACCGGCGGGTTACGCATGTAATTTAAGAGATCAGTGTATATTTTACTAGTCGAAATCGACCAACCAAGTGCTTCGCCCGAGACCATCTGCTTTTATTTACAAGCGTCAGTTTTACAAGCGGTTTTGGTTGGAAAACGACGATCCAATCACGGACTAAGATGGTGAGTTAGTCGGAAGATCATATGGCTTCACTTCTAACATACCCGACTTGTCGTATAGGCTATGAATGAAACATAAGACGATGAACTTCTTAAGCACGGAAACAACAGAAGAGGATGATCTTCTTAACAAGCAAATCACTGGCATTAGATTGACATGCAAAACAATACGAAGCATTATTCCTAGGAGGCACGGTGAACAGCTCGTGATGCCGCATGCCACAACATTCCAAGCTCAACTTTGCAATCAAACACAAGGCCTGGCATTACATAGACAATATTCAGAACAAACTCTTAACATAGGAATATCTCAGCAGAGTAACTATTTATTTCTAAACTGAACACAGGAATAGGAAAAAACAATCGAAGCTGTTCACAGCAAAGGGCGTCCCACTAAAAAATATCAAATGCATGTCTTCTGGCTAACATCAATGAGCAAATTTTGACAAGATTTTACAATTCCAATATATTAAACTAATATCTTCTTGCTAACATCAATGATTAAACTTTGGCAAGCTTTTCCCATTCAAGATATGTAATGCCTATGATCGTGGAGTCCTGTCATGGCTTCTTGTACTTGTTTGGGCACTTTTAGCCGAGTGCACTCCACGTGTTGTAGAGTTGCCTATGCTCTCTATAGACTAGTCATGTCACCAGCATCTACTAATACTCTGTAAAGCTTCTCGGCCATTCCTTCTGTAATGTAGCGCAAACAGTGACTGCTTCTTTCTACAAAGTGGAACGACCAACTGGACCCAGTAATGCAGTAGTTTGCCTTGGAAACATTGGCTCCTTTTGTGCAGTTCAACTAAAATCAAAGTCGAAATAAAACCGAGCTTTAATTTTGATATCCCTGTAAGCAACAATAGGTATAAGGGAAACAATTACTGAGAAACAACGGTTGATGACTTGTACTCCCAGAAGAAAAGCATATACTGATCTACCTTATCTTAATGGGAAACAAAGCAGGAGAGTAGCAATTCTCCATCAGTGTGATTCATTCATATTGACTGAGACATTATCTTAACAATGCCTTGTTTCAACATGTTTAAAGAAAGAAAAAGCAGAAAAGTACCATTCCTAAAACAATGCGACTGATTCATTTTAACAAAGACATTATCTTAACAATACCTTGGTTAAACATGTAGAAAGAACTACAAAGTAGGATAGTAACATTCCTAAAACAATGCGACTGATTCGTTTTAATAGAGGCAAAAAAGGAATCAATTACTGGCCAATAAAGGAGGATGAAACATGCGGCCACAAAAATGGTAATCCTGCCAATTCCTAACAAGCGTTGCAGTTTTGAACTAAGATTCAGTAGTAAATTAATTCTGAGAGTGGCATTGCTTAATTTTACCAGCGGAATTAGATTAACAAAAAGCATAAACAGTTCCAGGGGAGACTGGGCGCCACAACAACATGTGCTTCCATCTACTTATAAAGGGGGTGATGCAAAGTTTTGTTGTAACAAAGAAACAAGCATCATGTCTAGGTTGAAACATTTTTTGCTCACTTAATGGTAAAAGATAGCAGTTCAATAGCTTCAATTAACCATTTATCCAAAACAGTACCAATACAAGTAGCACAACATCTCAAAGCACACTGCACCATGATGTGGATGAAAGTCGGTACTGACATTTCTTGACCAAGATTTGAAACAGCTCGGGAGGAGGATTTGAACGAAATCCCAACACATATATGAAAATCTGATCTCCTTTTGTGCAGTTCCACCAAAATTAAGCAAAGTCGCCGGCGTGACATTCAAGTTGAACTGCACAAAACACTCTTAAAACATCAGTGTTTCGCGTAGCGATGCAAAATGTCACAATCGCAACAAGTTGAATACATATCCCTGTTTAAACAGAGGTAAAAAAGGAATCAATTACTGGCTAATAAAGGAGGATGAAACATGCATCCACAAAAATGCTAATCCCGCCAATCCCTAACAAGTGTTGTAGTTTTGAAATAAGATTCGGTAGTTAATTCTGAGAGTGGCATTGCTTAATTTTACCAGCAGCATTAGATTATCAAAAAGAATAAACAGTTCCAGGGGAGAGTGGGTGCAACAACAACATATGCTTCCATCTACTTATAAAGGGGGTGATGCAGAGTTTGTTTTAACAAAGCAACAAGCATCATGTCTGGGTTGGTCCCATTTTTGTTCACTACTTAATGGGAAAAGGCAGCAATATAATAGCTTCAATTCAACATTTACTTAAAACAGTAGCAATACAAGTAGCACAACATCTCAAAGCACACTGAACAATCATGTGGATGAAGGCCTGTGCTGACCTTTCATGAGACGACCATGATAAAATACGAATCTACCAACGCGAATAGGAAATCCAATCTCGTTTGTCCAGTTGCACTGAAATCAAGCAAAGTGTTTCGCGTAGCGAAGCAAAATGTCGCACTAGCAACAAGTTGAATAGATACCCCCGTTTTAACAGAGGCAAAAAAGGAAAAAATTACTTGCCGATAAAGGAGGATGAAACAAACGGTGACAGAAAGAAGCATCTAACTTATCTTGATGGAAAACAAAGTAGGATAGTAGCATTTCTAAAACAGTTGCATTGATTCATATTAACAGAGACATTCTCTTGAAATAACATTCGTTAAAAAATGTAATTTAGTTTTAATAGTGGCATTGCTTCAATTTTCCGGCGGCATTCTTAGATTAACGACAACAAAATAGTTGTATGGGACATGCCAGCACCATGTGCGTCCACACGTATAAATGGGTGATGCAGAGTATGTAACCAAGCAACATATCAGTGTCGGTCCCATATTTGTTCTCTTTGAACCTTTTTCCTATGTGAGGGCAACAAATCTAGTCCTGCCCAAACTACCCGACCCCCCCCCAGTTTCTTTCCCTTTTCCTTACAGATGTGTGTACTGGGTTACCCCCTTTTTCCATTTTCGGCCAAGAAAGCGGCTGGATAGCCAGTCTATACTACTTTCCGTCCCTCCTTTCCTCATTGAACCACGTCCTAGATTCATCCTCCACCCCACCGCATCCTTCTTTCCTCTTTGAACCAAGACCTAGATTCGACTACAGATCGGAAAAGATCCACATGCAGCTAGAGCAACCATGGTTTCAAAGAAACTTATACCTTAGGGTCGTCGGGATGTGGCAAGGCGTGCGGCGGGAGGCCGGATCTGCCCACACTACGTACGGCAGCGAGGAAGAAGGGGTCAGTGGCTCTCCCGCACAGGCGGTGGGTGAAAGAGAATAGCGCAGCCGGCAGTGGATTGCCTCCCTCGCCGAAGGCGATAGAGTGAATGCTGCACCTCCTCCCCTTCCCGGTGCAACGGGATCCGGCCGCCTCCTTCACCAGCTGTGAGGGGGGAGAGAGAGACAAGAGGCCAACGTAGTCTTGTTTAGATCTGGTGAAGAAAGGGTGAGAGACTGTGAATATAGAAAACCCTAGCAAAGGAACGCTGAGCCTCCGGCGTGTGTATATATATATATATACACGTGTATATATATAGTGCGGCGAGAGTGTGGAGAGTGCAAACCCTAGCGAACGAGCATTGAGGCTCCAGCTTATATATATATATACTATAGTACGGACTGAGCTCCGGTGCCTTAACTGCACCTACTTTTGGCTGTATGACAGGTGGGCCAGCCACATTTGGGCCCATGTGTCATAAACCCAAAGGCAGCTGCACTAAAGTCAATGAAGCTGCGTCCATATGGTACTCATGTATATGACTAATATATAGTGGAGTGGTTTCCTTATTCTCTCCATAACAATCGTTTTAAATTGTGTAAGTACGAAACAAAACTCTTTATTTAACGTACCAGTGAAGAAAACTACTACTCCCTCTATTGCTAAATATTTGTCTTTCTAGAGATTTCAACAAAGGACTACATACGGAGCAAAATGAGTGAATCTACACTATAAAATATGTCTATATACATCCGTATATGGTAGTCCATTTCAAACCACTTGAAAGACAAATATTTAGGAACGGAGGGAGTACTTCCGATGAACTAACGATCCACGCATCCTGGTCGCACTTCCTGTCCTTGACGTGCGGTACACTACCCTCCCTTAAGGGAACAACCACACATGCGCCAAATTATCAGAAATGTGTGAGAGCGTGTACAAATAAATAATTTTAATTTCAACTATAGGAAAGGTTTGAGAGTATGTATAGTTTGCCCTCTCTAATAATTATGGTTTGTTGTGTTCAGCCTAAACTTGGTCAAACTTTACAAAGTTTGACTTCAGTCAAATCTAATACACGGAGCAAATAAAAATGGAGGGCTACTATGTCCATCCGGGTTTTTAGTCCACACCATTTTTTTAATCAAAGTTAATAGCTGGACAAATAAAATTACAGGGGAGCTAGAGACAAAGTTGTGAGAAGGCTTAGAAATCAATACAAAACTTATGCCCTTAGTACCAACGTCGACCCTTCTTCGAGGAAACATTTGGTTCATAGCCAATTGTGTGATAAAATTGCACCAACGTGAAAGATGACTGCGTCTCCAACGCAACCAAGGTGAACTGACGAAGGATATCATCTTTGTGGGTAACAAGCAAAGAGCACTGATGGAAGACAACTTGTTTTTCATTGAAAATCGAACAGCTTCACCAGCCGGCGCAAACATGAGGCGCAACCATCAGCAGCAATAGGTCATCGTGGTGATGCATCATCCATTTGGCATCAAGTTTGGGTGAGGCACCTATGAAGTTCGACAAATCCTCATTGTGGTTTGTTTATTCTCAGTAATCAAGGTCGAGGAAGGAAGAACCACGTGGCAGAGGACAGTGAGGCGGAACAACAATGGCCATCCAATTTTGTGCAGTTCCACTAAAATTGAGGAATACATGCCTTGGTATGGAGATACGCATCGCTATTTTGAAAAATATAAAAAAGGGATATAGTGTTGTTACTTTGTTTTACAAGATTAACAACGACATCTCAATTGTCAATAAGAATTAATGAAAAGTACACCAACAAATAGAAGCATCATGATTATCTTGATGGGAACTAAACCAGGATACCCGAGAAAAAAGCATTTCTTCATTTAACCAGTGATAGTATTAGATTAGCAGCAGCAATAGTAGCATATGGACAATGACCACACAACCACCTTGTACTTTTTGTTGAAACAACATGTATACCTCCATCGAGGCATAAATCAGGACAACTTTTTGAGTGGCATTTCCTCTATAATAGTAGGTGATATTGGACCAGCCGACGAACCCTAGCTACTATACATGGGGAGCTGGGGAGTAGTCGCATAGAAGAAAACCCGCATGCAGCGACCTGGAGAGCTGGACCAGTACAAGAAGTTATACCTCAGGCGGGCGAGATGTCGCTTAGGCGGGCGGGCAGGATCTGCCCACACGACGGCAGCGAACAAGGGCACGGAGGACTATCGTCCGCACCAGCACTGGCTCCGAGAGGACGGTGCACATTGGCTTCCTCCATTGCCGATGGCGACAATGTCAATGTTGCACCTCCTCACCTCCCGTAGTGGACGGTATTCGGCCGGATCTGTGACCACCGGTGAGGAGAGAGATAGAGTGGACACTGTCATCTTGTTTTGATATGGAGAGGGTGAGAGAGCGAGACGTGAGAAACTCTATCAAACAAGAGGCTATAATGGAGTAAAAAAAATCTCTCCATAGCAGTGGTTTTAAATAGAATACACACGTTCCCGGAAAAAAGAAACGAAAACTGGTGAACAATTTTTTAACGTAGCAAGAAAGAAAACTCGATCAAAAACATGCCCCCGCTTCCAGGTTGCGAGAGTCGTCGCGCACACACACATAGACATAGATATGCATATCCGTGTTGAAGTAAAATTCCATTTCCATATCCATCTCCAATCATATTTCTCCAAATGGCACATTATATACGTTGTTAATTATATATGCAGCAATATTAACGTACATTATCTCTTGTTTGCGGGCATCCGGACCGCTGCCACGGCAGCTCCTGACCAACCCGAACCCTCTTCATCACCCACGCGTGCTTCCCACCTGAAATGGTCAATGCCAAATTCATGCCCGGCCAGAGCGGACGGGACTTCTCACTGGCGCCGGCATTGAAGCGATGCGCCGGCCGAGAGAACGTCGCCCGCGCCACTTCCTGGTGCACGCGACTGCTCAGCGTTCAAAGGTCGCAATAGCCGGCCACAACATGCATGTAAAAAGTTCTTGGGAGTTCATGCTACAACTAGCTATCCTCCCCCAACTCGTCAATCTCTTCCAGTAGTGCTAGTACTCCATGGCGCGATCCATCGACAAGTAGGCGGGAAAGTTATCGTATACTCGGTTTGCGGTGAGTGGCATGCCGAGCGACCATGTGGGGTCGAGCCGTGGAGGAGGGTGAGACACGAATGCGACAGACGTGATTTAAACGTTTTTTGTGAATGGCGTGATATAAATGTTGGTTTTTCTCTATGGCGTTATCCAACAAAATGAAACATTGGTTTCTCTCAGTTTCCATTTTTTGTCCGGAAGAACGGAAACTTTACACTCCATTTTCATTCCTACTCCAAGGTTTCCCCCTTACAACATTCCATCAAACACAAAGGAAAACTAACATGCATGCTGATGCAGCTCAATGATTCACAGATCATAGCCAATATTTACTTCACAACTAAAGACAAAAGTTGTGAGAGCGTGTACAAAAGAAAAACTACTGATCGGGTCACTACGACTTAAACCCTAAACCCTAAACAGGATTTAATTTCCTAGCCAGGTAGAACATGTCGAAGGAAAGATGGCTGGCACCCTCGGATCATACGATGCTTTTGTGTAGTTCCACTAAAATCAAGCCGAGCATCCCTGATGGCAAATATATTGAAGAAGTGTGATTAGAATAATAGTACTGGCATTAGTTCATGAGACATAAACTCATCCCAAGTAGAATCCGGTAGAAGTAGAGAAATATCGACATGGAGATGGAGCTATGTGGGAAGCTATGGCAGTGGAGCAAGCCGGCTCCAAAAGGAAGATGGACTACCTGGGACATTGGGTTGTAGCTAGAAGGGCGGTTGGGATGCGGCATAGGCCCATACCGCGGTGACCCCCGATTAGGACGCACTTACTGTGGGTTTTCTCGCTCGCCGATGTCGACTGCGTCTACGTAGAACATTGTTCCGTTCCCCCAGCTGCGGGATATGTGACGAGCGGTGTGGCCACCGTCGTTCTATGCTTGTGAAGAGAGCAACCCAAGCAAGCAGGCTTGTAGCTTAGGCTCGTGCTAGTGTAGATATAGTGGTTTTCTTTTTCTCTCCATATCAGCCATTTTATATTGTGTATGAGGGAGTCCTGGATTAGGGGGTCCTCGGACAGCCGGACTATATACTTCGGCCGGACTGTTTGACTATGAAGATACAAGACTGAAGACTTCATCCTGTGTCCGGTGGGACTCTCTTTGTGTGGAAGGCAAGCTTAGCAATTCGGGTATGTAGATCTCCTTCTTTGTAACTGACTCTGTGTAACCCTAGCCCCCTCCGGTATCTATATAAACCGGAGGGTTTAGTCCGTAGGACAACTAGCATCATAATCATAGGCTAGCTTCTAGGGTTTAGCCTCTGCGATGTTGTGGTAGATCAACTCTTGTAATACTCATATCATCAAGATCAATCAAGCAGGAAGTAGGGTATTACCTCCATCGAGAGGGCCCGAACCTGGGTAAACATCGTGTCCCCCGCCTCCTGTTACCATTAGCCTTAGACGCACAGTTCGGGACCCCCTACCCGAGATCTGCCGGTTTTGACACCGACATTGGTGCTTTCATTGAGAGTTCCACTGTGCCGTCACGGTAAGGCTTGATCGCTCGCCTTGTTGTCAAGGACAACATCACCTCTAGGGAGCCCTGGCTTTAGGCCAAACTCTCCGACTAGGCGGCTTCGTCATGACCGCCCAATCGGCCATCGCGTCGACTATGACTTCTCAGGTCATCAAAAACAGCCTTCACGTCAGCTCGGAACTTACCAAACAGATGGATCCAATGGAGCTATCCTCCCTAAATGAGCTCTTGGATCGCATCGCCGCTCTAGGAGTCGCTATGGACTATGATCGGATCGGGCTTAAACCCGACCAAAGGGAGATTAACTCTCCGCCGGTCACCCATCAGATAGCGGTAGTGGAGGAGCAATGCATTGATTCCTCCTCTATTTTGCGGACGAACTATGTCTGGATTCCCGAGCTCTCCAAGCCGGATACCCATCTACGGGAAGACATGGCCCAAGCTCCAAACCTAGAATCAGACAACGGGCCCGAAAAATTGGGCAACATCCCAGAGCCCAAGCTGCCAAGCTCGGAAGCTCCTCTGCCCCTGGGTCTCAGATCAGGTTAGGGTCTGGACTTAAATCTACCCACCCACCCAGATACAAGCGATCTTTCCCACATTAGACAAGAGCCCCAAGAGACAGTACATCACTTCTGGGCCAGATTCCTCCTTGTAATGAGCAAGGTTAAGGACTGTCGCGAGGAAGATGCAATCTTATTCTTTTGCAAAAATTGCACAGACAAGGGAATCCTCAACGGCATAAGTCGTCGTGACATAGTACACTTCGCTGACTTGGCGGCCATAGTACAGAAGTACTGTGCGATGGAAAGCGCCTGGAAAACCCAAACAAAATTCTGGGATCCTCCGGCTCTCACTAAACCCCCCGTCCAAACTAAAAGGGTGCACTATCGCAAGTCACCCGATCCAATTACAAAAAAAACAAGGCCCCAGGGCGTGGAACCGTATTGGAGGGATGGCTTAATGGGCCGATCAAAATTCACAGTACATCGGATACCATACCAACACACAGCCTTAGAGTATGTTGGATACTCCGGCAAGTGGCCAAGAGTGGCGAGCATCTCCTCATCAGCAATACCGCAGAACACCATCCCACTGAAAATAACAATACAGTACTGACAGTCTTCGAGACTTTTGCCTCAAATAATAAGCGAGCACTCCGCAGCCTCGCAGAAGTCTGCCACGTCGCAGCAATAAATCCATGGAACGACCAGGCCATAACCTTCAATGCCAGTGACGAACCTCAATTCCGAATAGCCCGAGCACCTGCCGCTCTGGTCCTTAGTCTAATTGTGGACAACTTCCGGCTTACTAAAGTGCTCATGGACGACGGCAACGGATTAAACCTCATCTACGAGGAGACTCTTAACAAAATGGAAATAGACAAGAGTCGCGTTGAGCAAAGCAGCACGACCTTCAGGGGAACCATCCCTAGTCGGGAGGCATGGTGTGCGGGAAAATCACACTAGATGTGGTATTCTGCACGCCGAAGAATTATAGGTCTGAAGAAATCACATTCCAAGTGGCCCCGTTCAGTAGCGGATACCACGCCCTTTTAGGGCAGGATGCATTAACGAGCTTTCAAGCTATACCCCATTACGGGTACATGAAGCTCAAGATGGCCGGGCCCAATGGAATCATCACTCTAGCTAGTGATCTGGACGTAGCACTCCGCACTGAATACAAAAGTTCCGCATTGGCCCTTGAGGCATTATCCGAAGCCCTTGCGGCTGAAGAACTAACTGCGCTACGCTCCATGGTGGACAAGGAAAATGTGATACTCGACAAAGGACCCAAATCCACCTCTTTCAAACCAGCGGACGAAATAGTCAAATTCCAGGTCCACCCAACAGACCCTACAAAAACAGCATCCATTGGAGCACAGCTGAACCCCACAATAGATGCCGCACTGCGAGAGTTCTTGCGTGAGAGTTGGGACATCTTCGCCTGGCATCCTCTAGACATGCCAGGTATCCCACGCCGGCTGGCCGAACATAGCCTAAACATACTGAAGGTATACAAGCCGGTCAAGCAGACTCTTGAGCACTTTTGAGAACCTAAGCGACAAGCCATGGGAGCAGAGCTTGCCAAGTTACTCGAGGCCGGATTCATCAGGAAATAAAACATCTGGACTGGCTAGCAAACCTAGTGATGGTACCAAAGAAGGACAAATCCTGGCGCCTATCTGTCGATTTCAAGGACCTCAATAAGGCCTGCCCCAAGGATCCCTTCCCCCTCCCCCGCATTGATCAAATCATCGATGCCACCGCAGGACACGACTCATTGTGCTTCCTCGACGCATACTCCGGATATCATCAAATCAAGATGGTGGAATCCGATCAAGCTGCAACGGCATTCATCACTCCATACGGCCCTTCTGTTTTAACACCATGTCTTTCGGGCTCAAAAACGCTGGTGCAACCTATCAACGCATGATTTAGACATGCCTAAAAAAACAAATCAGCAAAACTATGGAGGCATCCGTAGACGACGTGGTCATCAAAACCAGACACGTTGAATCTTTAATAGACGAATTGAGGCTTACGTTCGACAATCTCCAAACATATGACATCAAGCTCAATCCGGAAAAATGCGTTTTCAGCGTGCCTGCCGGAAAGCTGCTGGGCTTCATCGTTTCCAACAGAGGAATTGAAGCAAATCCGGCTAAAATCCGAGCTCTCTCATAGTTGGCTACCCCAACAGATCTCAAGCAAATCCAGAAATTGAGTGGATGCGTGGCTACCATAAGCCACTTTATCTCCCGATTGGGAGAAAAAGCACTACCTCTTTATCGCCTTCTTCGACGTACCGAACACTTCGAGTGGACGGATGCGGCCATGACCAGATTGGAAGAAATAAAGGCCCTCTTGGCCAGCAACCCAATCCTGGCCGCACCAAATATCAGCGAACCCATGCTGTTATATATAGCTGCAACACATCAGGTTGTAAGTGCTCGTCATCGAAAGAGAAATGGACGGACATAAATTCCCGCTTCAAAAGCCGGTATACTACATATCCACTGTCCTCACTCCGTGCAAGTCCCGGTACCCACATTATCAAAAGATAGCATACGCGGTCTTCATGGCATCCCGGAAGCTACGACACTACTTTCAAGAGTGTTCAATCACGGTGGCCTCTGAAGTACCACTCAACGATATAATAAATAACCGCGATGCCACGGGCTGGATTGCTAAATGGGCTATGGAGCTCCTCCCGTTCGACATAATATACAAACCACGGCGAGCCATTAAGTCGCAAGTACTGGCCGACTTCATCGCCGAATAGACAGAAGTCGAACTCCCTAAAGAGTAAGGCGCGTACTCCAATTGGATCATGCACTTTGACGGCTCTAAGATGCTGGCTGGTCTGGGGGCAGGTGTTGTCCTTACATCCCCCACCGGAGATATAGTCCAATACGTACTCCAAATATTATACATAGACTCCAACAACGTAGCCGAATATGAGGCTCTGTTGCATGGTCTTCGGATGGCAGTCTCCATGGACATTCAACGCCTGGAAGTGCGTGGGGATTCAAACCTCACAATATCTCGAATAAATGGAGACTTTGACACCAAGGACCCAAAAATGGCGGCTTACCGTAATGCCGTCCTCAAAATGTCAGCTCGGTTCGAGGGGCTCGAATTCCACCATGTGGTCCCACAAAACAATCAAGCGGCAGATATCCTCGCCCGCATCGGCGCCAAGCGCGACCCTATCCCACCTAATATCTTCTTGGAAAGGTTGTTCAAGCCATCCGTGGTGTGGGAAGGGGAGACCGGCAATATCAGTCTGGATCCAAACACAACCCCAGATCCCGAACAATCTGACATAATCGGAGGCTCCGCCACCGAAATAACACCTTCGACCCACGTGATTATGGTTGTCATTGCCCCGTGGACATAACCCTTCTTAGCATACCTAAATAGGCAAGAACTCCCTGAGGACCAAAATGAAGCGCGTTGCATTGTGCGGCGCTCTAAAGCCTACAAGGTTCATGAGGGAGAGCTTTATAAGAAAAGCGCGACCGGAGTGCTTCAAAGATGCATCTGCGAAGAGGAGGAGCGACAGCTACTAGACGAATCATGCTGGACTCGGTGGCCATCATGCCGCAGCTTGGGCCCTTGTAAGCAAGGCTTTCTGTACATGCTTCTATTGGCCGACAGCCCAAGCAGACGCACAGGACCTCGTCCAAGATTGTGTCGGTTGCCATCTTTTTGCAAATCAAAGCCATATGCCACCTACCGCTCTCCAAACAATCCCCATAACTTGGCTCTTTGCGGTCTGGGGGCTCGATGTGGTTGGACCCCTTAAAGGAGGAAGCCAGAAGAAAAAATACTTGTTGGTCATGGTAGATAAATTCACCAAATGGATAGAGGCCAAACCAGTTAAAACAGCCGAATCCGGACCAGTGATAGACTTCCTATCCGGGGTCATACACCGTTACGGTGTCCCCCATAGCATCATCACTGATAACGGCTCTAACTTCATAGCCGATGAGGTGAAAACTTGGTGTGGCAATATGGGCATTAAGCTCGATTATGCCTCTGTCTATCATCCCCAAACAAACGGTCAAGTCGAATGAGCAAATGGTCTTATTATGAGTGGCGTCAAACCCAGACTAGTGTGATCCTTGAAGGAATCAGATACGCACTGGGTCGAGGAGCTCGACTCCGTACTATGGGGGCTGTGGACCACGCCGAATCGCACTACCGGATACACACCATTTTTATGGTGTACGGCACAGAGGCGGTGCTACCCTATGATATCATTCATGACTCACCTCGAGTGCGCATGTATGAAGAGAGAGAAGCCGAGCTGGATTGGCAGGACCATTTAGATGCCCTGGAGGAGGAGCGTGACGTCTCCAAGGCCCGTTTCGCATTCTATCAACAGCAGGCTCGAAGGTATCAAAGTAGAGAAGTACGGGCCAAAATTTATAACGTTGGCGAACTCGTTCTACGCCTACCGGAGAAGAAAAAGGACAAGCTCAAGCCCAAGTGGGAGGGTCCCTTCATCATCGATAATTTTTCATCGAAGGAGCGTACCGTCTGCATGATGCATCAGACAATCGACTCAAGCCGAACCCATGGAACGCGGCCAGACTACGAAGATTCTACGCCTAGTGCCGAACTCTTTGTTCGTCTCCTTACCTCCACCTTTCATTTTTAAGTTATATCCTCTTTCTCTCTTTCTTTTTTATAGCCTTAAAAGCTTCAAGTGCGCTTCGACCGCACACTCCTGCCGCGCTATGCGCACTCAGTATACCTGGGGGCTTCTTATACAGAAGCTTAATATAATTACCTTCTGGGCTTTATGCCCACCACATATGTGTCACTCCTCCATATGTACCTTTTTCGCCATTATATGCATCGATATGACTTAAATTTTGGCCAAGCTAGGTTTCCTGGCTCTTGTGTTTATGTCCTACGTTCCCGTTAATTCGGCTAGGGCATAAGGGGATCACCTCTGCGATTGTTACTGCCGCGTCAGCCGGAGGTGTACCTCAGACTGGGTGAAGCCGAAAGCTAGCATTCTTAAGGGAATATTCGATCAGTGAACAAAAGATGTTTCTTACCTACTTACAATATAAACCCCTAGATATTTTTTATCCTGCGTCTCTGTGCGCAGCTCGGACATGCACATTAATGCATGCGTACCCAGGGAAAGGAACCCTTAACGGAACTATTCTCCTTGGAAGATGCTTCTTTACTATCCATGTAATATAACATAGCTAGTTGGGTACTTGTCTGTTCAAGCACTTATGACCCCTACACCTGGTTTCCACGCGTACCCCGGTTTTACATAACTGAGTGGGTATTCGGATACACTCCGGACTATCGGGTCCGGAGGCTGCAGCGAAAAGATCCGCCATGAAAAATGTTTTACAACCCCGCTAGGGACAAAATATGTCATCTGAAGTACACAGTCACTTAGACTGACTAAATTCTTCTTGTATACCATCCAACAGGCTGTCTAGCCTACAATCCCGTTGGAAATACTTTGCGGCTAATGCTACCTGGTCATATACCAGACTAACGGGGATCTCTTTCCCATTTGACCCTACGGGCCCAACCTCGGCCATGTGGTTCGGGTCAGCCTTGGTGTATCGCGTCTTCACCATGGCCCAGGCTTCCCTTGCACCTTGTCGGTAGGCCAATATCTTCCATAATTGGAAGCGCCGCCACGCTCCCTTGAGCATCTCCACAAGCTCCCCCATGCCTCATGGCAGGGAGGCGGATGGCCACAAGGCCTGGGCGATACCCTGCATCACCTGCCGAACTTGTTCGTGCAGCTATGAGAGTTCTTGTAGAAGATCGCCTGTAGATCCAGGCATCTCCCACCATAGGAATCTACTACTTTGCCATCTGCCACGGCGGACGGCAAAGACCTTTGCCGTCAGCCACAGACGGCAAAAGGTGACGGCAAAGTAGGGGCGGCAAAGAGCTGCGTTGCCGTCTGCTTCGGGCAGCTGACGGCAAAGGGGCCTTTGCCATCAGCAGCGGACAGCAAAGAAGACGGACGGAAATAAATGCGTTGTTACTCCGTTAGGTGGTTAACGGCAGGCCTTTGCCGTCCGCTGCGGACGGCAAAGCCTTTGCCGTCTGCTGCTGATGGCAAACTGACCAAACTGGTCAGCCTCCAAGGAAGCACGGTTGCCTGCCACGTGGCCTCTTTGCCGTCTGCTGCTGATGGCAAAGAGCCATTTGCCGTCGGTGGCAGACGGCAAAGAGCCTGCATATTGTCTCTTTTTTCTGTTTTTTTAATCCAACAATTTTCACAGCAAATATATATGACATATATAGATATATTTCCAAATCACATATCCAGCACATAAGTTTCATATCACATATCACATCAGTTTCATCCATACACATTGTTCATACATAAGCAAGTTCCATCCATACACATTGTTCATACATAATCAAGTTCCATCCATATACATATTACAATGCAAAGTTTCGTCAAGATAGCGAGTTCTATCATAGCAAGCTAGATACAATGCAAAGTTTCATCAAAGGAAAAGCAAGCACTCCATCATAGCAAGCTAGCTTCCATGAAGTGAATGAAATCTACAAAATGGTAAATAAGAAAGTTAGAAATAGGTGACTAGAACAAGAAGAAGACTAGAAAAAGAAGTATATGTCATTTATGAGCTAACTTAGGTGAAATGGATCATATATGAGCTAACAAAAGTTGAAATGGGTTGTTTATGAGCTAACTTAGTTGAAATGGATCATTTATGAGCTAACTTAGTTGAAATGGGTCGTTTATGAGCTAACTTAGGTGAAATGGGTCGTTTATGAGCTAACTTAGGTGAAATGGATCGTTTTTGAGCTAACTTAGGTGAAATGCATCATTTATGAGTTTTTATGAGCTAACTTAGTTGAAATGGGTCGTTTATGACCTAACTTAGGTGAAATGGATCATTTAAGAGCTAATTTAGGTGAAATGGATCGTTTTTAGCTAACTTAGGTGAAATTGATCATTTAGGAGCAAATCTAGGTGAAATGGGTCATTTTGGAGCTAACCTACGTGAAATGGGTCATTTTGGAGCTAACCTACGTGAAATGAGTCATTTTGGAGCTAATCTAGGTGAAATGGGTAATTTTAAAGCTAACGTAGGTAAAATGGATCATTTACGTGCTAATCTACTAAAATGGGTCATTTTAGAGCTAACTTGGATAAATTGGATCACTTGTAAGCTAACTAAGGTAAAATGAGTCATATTAGAGCTAACTTAGGTAAAATGGATCATTTATGAGCTAACTAAGTTAATTATGCAATTTTTGACATAAGTAAGCTTATTAAGTCATTTTGAAGGAAAAGAAGCTAACTCTAGGTCATTATGGTAAGCATATTGGAGGAAATAAAGCTAAGTCTAAGTCTAGAGAAACTTACCGTGATCAAGGAAGTGTAGGAGCGGGCTGGCTCGTGCCGGTAGCTGGAGAAGGATCGTGTGATGCGTTTCTGGAGTTAAGCTGCACCAAAAATCATTTCCAATGTCTTGTTAGCATTGTGACACTCAAATGTTAAGACTAGCAAGTAATGTCCATTCAAATTAAACTCACCGTGCTCCCAGGAGCAATCACTGGCATCGGCGGAGCGGTCTGACCGGACTTCTCGCACACAGACTGCACATTTGGTTTTCACAACAGAGTCATACTAGTTAGTAATGAGACTCAAATGTTAAGACTAGCAAGTAATCTGCAGAAGAAACTTACCACAAGGAGCTCATACATGGCCCTTGCCTGCATGTCATTCCGTGCCCTCTCCTCCTCCAACATCTTTGTTGTCCTCTCCTCCAACTCCCGCTGCCTCTCCGCTGCCTCCACCAGAAGTTTCTCCGTTCTATCTCTCTCACTCTGTATAGCAGCCTGCAACACCACTCACATGACCATTTGTAATCATTGATGGAAGCGCACACAATGTAATGGAGAAAGATAGCTAAGTACGTATAACTAACCTTGATGGCGAGTTGGACTGGCCGTTCAGGAGGCCTTATCTCAGGAGCGGAGCTCGACTGGCGCGCCTTGATCTCCGGGAGAGTGCTAGGACAACGGATAAGTCCATCTCCCATGGCTATGGAGCCATGGGACCTCCCGCCACCAGATATCAGCAGCAACTCTGTATCAATGGGACCCTGGCTCGAGTTAAAGTCCTCCCCTTTCCTCGCCTTCCCCTGATTTCTATATTGCACGAGCTTGTGGTGGGCAGAGATGTTGGTGAAGTTCTTTGGATCATCGAGGTTAGACGCAGAGAATGCCTTGACTTTCTTGTAAGAGCCAGTGTGGGCCATGGCATACAGGTCGTACACCTCTGGCACCTTATCCGCCTTATTGTAGCGTGCCTGAAAGAGAGAAACAAAGTAAATTAGTAATTAAAGGGCTAAAGCTAGCATGATGAATGAATTGCATGAATCATGAAGCAAACCACATACCCAGTTACGCCCGTACTGAAATAAGTTGGAGCTGCCTTGGTGGTGTGGCACACCTTCCATTTGGGCACTCCTTCTGGATAACATCTGCCGCCTCCTCCTCGTATCCTTCCTCACACCTGTAGAATGTCTGCAATCAAATGAGACAATATTGATTAGTACAATTAATAACTAGCTAGTTGAAGATTTTTAATTGTGTAAAGGAGAAATTACCCAAAACTTTCTGATCACCATGTCTGCCCTCGTCTTGCACAAGACACCGTCGATAATCTCAGCCGGCGGGGCCGGGGCAGCCAAGTAGTGCTCCCAACTCAATCCAACCTCTGGAAGCCGACCCTCACCAGGCAACATGACAAACCCCAGAAAGTTTTGCCGAATCAGAACTCCAAGGACGGAGTTGGGCCGGCGGACACTTTCATGGTGGTCCCAACCCCTGCAGCATGACAAGGCCAACGCATTAGTTATTTCATGAAACGTGAATGCAGAAGGTACAAAAAGATTAAATGCACTTACCTCTCCCCATCAGGGAAAATCAACCACCTCTGCTCGCGGGTCGCCGGCACGGACGGGAGCCATGTAGCACCACGCTGGTAGACGTTACCCCCCTCCTCCCCCTCCTCCTCAAAATCAGTCGGCTCCCCGCCATCATCAGCATTGGCACTCGGCTCCCCGCCATCCTCGGGCTGACCCGACCAAGTACCCCATCCAGACGTGTGCTCCTCCGGGGTCTCGTGGGCCCAACTCTCGTGGGCCGAAGGCCCATCGGCCCGAGGCTCGTGGGCTGAAGACCCATGGACCGGAGGCTCGTGGACCGGAGTCCGTGTAGCCTCCTCCTTAGATGAGTCCACCCTAGCAGTCACATGCTCGGGTGAAACAGCTGGGGGCGGCAGCGAGGAAGGCGTTGTAAGAGTCACCCTACCTCCTCTCCCGCGACCACGTGCTCCACCTCGGCCCTTCTTCTTACATCGTCCCCTGCTGGGCACCGCGGTCGATGAAGAAGGGCCCGACGGTGTCGCCATACTGTCCAGCAACGCTCGGCGGAGAGGTGCGTGTGGAATGGAAGACCTCACACTACGCGCCGACGAAGAAGGGGCCTCGGCGCGCTCCCGACCAGCACCCACCATCTTTCAACACCTGCCATGACAAAGAATAAACGAAATTAGTACAACATGAAAAAAAGTACCGACATGAATAATAATATGTATATCACTTAAGTGTATCATCATCAAGTACAACATAAACAACTGCACATTTATAACTACCCGATCAACACAATTATATATGATGTTTTTCATAACAAAATCGAAAAATATATGACTTAACTAATAATTCACAAATATATGACCCCGTCGGCCTCTGGAAGGCCAAAGAACACCTTTTCGGGAGGTGTCGGGGGTCGGGGTGTCGTGTCGGTGTCGGGGTGCCGTGTCGGGGTCGGGGTCGGGGTCTCGGGGTCGGGGTGTCGGGTC
>NC_041393.1:69340969-69341635 GCF_002162155.2 Triticum dicoccoides
GGGGTCTCGGGGTCGGGGTGTCGTATCGGGGTGCCGGGTCAGGGTCGGCGTGCCGGGTCGGGTCGGTTTTTTTCCCTCTTTTTTTCCTTTTCTTCTTCTTCCTCTTCTTCCTTTTCTTCCTTTTTTTCCTTCTTCTTCTTCTTCTTCTTCCTCCTCCTTTCCTTTTTCCTCTTCTTCTTCTCCTCCTCTCCTCTTTTTTCTTCTTCTTCTTCCTCTTCTTCTTTTTTCTTCTCCTCCTCCTCCTCCTCTTCTTCTTCCTTTCCTTTTTCCTCTTCTTCTCCTCCTCCTCTCCTCTTTTCTTCTTCTTCTTTCCTAAAACTAAACTAAACCTAAACCTAAACCTAAATCTAAAACTAAAACTAAAACTAAATCTAAACTAAACATAAACCTAAAACTAAAAAAACAGAAAAAAGGAAAAAACTAAATCTAAACCTAAAACTAAACTAAACCTAAACCTAAACCTAAAACTAAACCTAAAACTAAAACTAAAACTAAATCTAAACTAAACATAAACCTAAAACTAAAAAATAGAAAAAAGGAAAAAAATAGGAGGAGAGCTCACCTTGGGCAGGGCCGATGGAGGAGGTGGCCGGTGGATGAGGGGGACGGGGCGGCCTGGGGCGGCGGCGCCGGGCGGCAGTGGCGACGGGGCCGGGCCCGGCCGGG
>NC_041393.1:69342154-69349967 GCF_002162155.2 Triticum dicoccoides
CGACGGGGTGGGGGGCCGGTGGGGCGGCGGGGCGGTGGGGCGACCGGGCGGCGGCGAGTGCTGGGGGCGGCGGCGCGCGTGTGGGAGCAGGAGAGAAACAGAGAAAGAGGGCGGGGTGGGGCGCACCGTTATTTTTGTCGAATGTTTGCCGTCCGCCCTCTTTGCCGTCCGCTTTTTTGCTCTTTGTCGTCTGGTGGGACGTTAAGTATTTTTTAAACAGCTCCTCAGTGGGGCCCCCCTCCCTCTTTGCCGTCTGCTAGCGGACGGCAAAGATTCTTTGCCGTCAGCTAGCGGATGGCAAAGAACAGGCTGATGGAAAAGGCTTTCTTTGCCATCAGCCAGTTCTTTGCCGTCTGCTTTCGGGTAGCTGATGGCAAAGAGCTTCTTTGCCGTCCGCTAGCTGACGGCAAAGAGCTGGCAGATGGCAAAGTAGCTGATTCCAGTAGTGTCCTCTTCGGGACGACCAGTCAGCATACCTACAGACATAACTCTGTTAGCCTATTTCTTCGCCGAACTATATAAAGGTTTGTTCGAACACTTACTAAAAATGCCGCGTCGAAGCCTCTTATTCTCCTTCACGGAGTCTGCAAGCTGGCCCTGAACATCTTTTAATTCAATGTCCAACCGGGTCTTGGCGTCCTTGAGATCATTATTCTCTCGAATATCCCGTGTAAGCACGCTCTCTCCAGCCTCTCGCTCTCGTTGAGCATGTTGCTCTTCCACCAATACGATCTCCGGATTGCCTCCAGGATTGTCTGCAACATCTATTGTTAGATTTGCATGCATGCCAAATACTAGCTGGTACATGTCATTACATTCCTTTTTTGATTAGGACAAGTATTACCAGACGGGGTCTTCTTGGACTCCTCCATTCCGGCAACTGCGGCCCGTAGCTTGGCTTTGCACTCCTCCAGCTCTTTAGACAACTCGGTATTTTTCTCCGTAAGAACCTATGCATAAAATGATCCTTAAATCAGTTGTGCCAATTGTTTCAAGTCTCAAGGGCTACTGATATAAATAATTATCAGATCTTCTTACCCGAATATCCTTTACATACTGGTCCGTGGCTCTGGCAAGTCCATCTTGAACGGCTCGGATGTACGCGTCTCCTGAGTTGAAGGCATTGAACGCCTCTTCGGAGAAACTAGGATCGCGGAGTACGGCCGGGCGATGCCTGTGATTCTTGGCACTCTCCACTTCGGAATTCGTAGCAAACAGTCTATACGCATCCTCTGTAGGAGGACCATCTGGCGTTGTCCCCATGTTAGCCTCTGCCCCTCAGTCCGGCTCTAGAGTCCGGCTGGTGGAGGCGTGGCCGGCAGGCTCTCCGGACACTATCCAGCGAGCGTTTTTTCTGCCAGGAACCAAGGACATTATTATATTTAAAAGACGATAATCACGGAGCAGGTTTTTAATCGTACCTCTACGACGGCGTCTCGGTCCTGACCGCCTTCCTTTTGAGCCTACCCGGCTTCGGTGCCCCTTGTTGACGAGTCACCGCGGGTTTGACACGGCGCCCTAATGGCCTTCCCTGTAACACGCAATATGTGTGTCGTGGGTAAGGTGCAAAGTAGGGATCCTTCTAGGAAGTTGGGACTCGGTTTTACTTACATGCCATGCAGGGAGTAGGCATGGGTAATCGGCTATAATGGCCACCAAGGCACCATCACAGCTCAGCTGATAGAACGTCCTGTCAACGAGCTCCACAAATATGTCCGGATCCTCTTCGAGTCCGGGGTCAAGGGCCCGGTCAGCATCCTCTGGCTATGGAGACGGGCTGTGGACCTCCTTCACAAATTTTCGCAGCTCCTTCTATGAATTAGCAAGGTAAATATTTATGATGAATGGTGCGGGACTAACTGGAGTAAAGGATAGCAGCTCACCAAGCTTGGAGGGTTATACATAGAGAATCCATCCCGTGGCTTAATGCAGATGAACTCCTCTTCTTCTCCTTTGTACAAATCGGACATAATTTTTGCCAGAGCCGCGGCGGAGTCCGGACCTTTACGACCGCAGCGGGTGGCATCGTCTTCTCCATTGAAGTGCCACATGGGTTTCGCCCGATACTGAAATAGCTGCACCCCCCGCATTATACAAATTGACATAACCTCGATTATAGTCAGTCCTGATTTGGCCAGCGTCTTTATCCTCCCCATCAGGTAAAGGACCTCTCTGTTATCTTCCTCCTGGGGGCCCCGAGGGCACCAGCTGTGGCATTTCTTCAATGGGGCATTTACAAACTCAGGAAGGCTCATCCGAATAGGGTCCGGGAGAGGGACGTCCTCCATATAAAACCACTCTGAAGGCCAGTCTTCGGATGTATTCTTCGGAGTACCAGACAGGTATCAGGTCCCGGCGATGCGCCATATTTCGGCTCCGCCCACTTGATATAGCGACCCCTCATGAGTACGGGGTACAAGGCAGAATAGCCTCTTCCATAGCTCGAAATGAGCTTCGCATCCCAGAAATAGCTCACAGGAGGCAGCGTAGCTTGCGATGTGTAGTATGGAGGCGGGAGTGAAGTTATGCAGCTGGAGGCCATAGAACTCCAGGAGCCCGCGGAGGAACGGATGGATTGGAAATCCGAGTCCCCTCAGCAAGTAGGGGCCAAGGCACACCCGCCCCCCTTGGATGGGTTGGGAAAACTCTCCGCTTGCTCCCCGCCATTATAAGTGGCTAGTCCGGCTCGGACGGGGACCATGTATGCAGGTGGGAGAAACCCTTGGGTCTGCAACTCTACCAATCGGCTATGGGGGACGGAACACTTCTCCCAATCGCCTGGCTTAGTGCTACGGGAGCGAGAGGAGGAGCCGCGACGGCCGCCATGATGGGATGGATTTTTTCGGGCACACTCTAATGGATACTCGCTCGGGGAAGATGGTGTGATTTGGATCTGAGGATCCGCGACTCTTTAAATAGATGATTTACTTACATGGTCAGGGTGGCAAATGTAAAAATGCCCCGACTTCTTGCATTCGATCGACGCGTGGAGGTAGCCATTATTGAGGCACAGAAGCCGAGGAGTGCAACATTAATGGGAAGCCGAACATTACTAATTACAATAGGTACTCTGGATTTTGAGAAGAACCTGCCTTGCAATGCCGAAGACAATTTGCACTCCGGACTTATCGTCATTGAATCCTGGTTCAGGGGCTACTGAGGGAGTCTTGTATTAGGGGGTCCTCGGACAACCGGACTATATACTTTGGCCGGACTGTTGGACTATGAAGATACAAGACTGAAGACTTCATCCCGTGTCCGGGTGGGACTCTCCTTTGCTTGGAAGGCCAGATTAGCAATTCGGATATGTAGATCTCCTTCTCTGTAACAAACTCTGTGTAACCCTAGCCCCCTCATGTGTCTATATAAACTAGAGGGTTTAGTCCGTTGGACAACAACAATCATAATCATGGGCTAGCTTCTAGGGTTTAGCCTCTACGATATCGTGGTAGATCAACTCTTGTAATACTCATATCATCAAGATCAATCAAGCAGGAAGTAGGGTATTACCTCCATCGAGAGGGCTCGAACCTGGGTAAACATCATGTCCCCTTCCTCCTGTTACCATTAGCCTTAGACGCACAGTTCAGGACCCCCTACCCGAGATCTGCCGGTTTTGACACCGACAGCATACATGTCATTGAACAGTGAAATGATGGTTGCTTCTTCCAACTAACTTACTTTGTGAGTTGACTGCTCCTTAGTGGCTCCTACACGTACTCCCCCTACGTGTATGCAACAGTCACACATACACATGGACGCAAAGCACGCGCGACGCCCTGATGCATGCATGTCCGAGCAGACGACAGAACAGACACGGTGACACTCAAGTGCTCAACCTACACGTGCATGCACACACATAATCAGCCAGGGTGACCTAGTGACCGTATAAACACCGGAAAATGTATATATTGAGCGCAATGAGCATATTATGAAGTCCACTAACTATATTTTTTACAAATATACAGTGAAAAATAGTGCATTTATCTCGTTTGAAATTAAGCCATATTAAACGGAGAGGAGGCAGTATGGACTAGCATTACTTTGTTGAGTCCCGTCAACTTGCCGAACGAGGAGAAGCTTGCAGGACGGGAGAAGCTTGCGCGCAGAGGCTCAAAGGACAAGGAGAAACTTTTTACTAATGCAAGCTCTCCCTCGCCCAGGCGGTGGACGTGCAACAGTTAATTCGGTGTCAGATTGCAAGAAGCATACACTATACTAGCACTATTATTGTTCGACTTCCCGAAGAGGCGAACAGCCAAGTGCAAAGTTTACTAATACAAGTGCTACTACTATAGTATATAGAGGTATGTACTATACTAGTACTAGGAACCAGATGGAGGAGCGTCTGCACTCTTTTTATATTTTTAAAATGTGATAAAGCAATCTTCAACACATTTGGTTCTCTTCAAGGGTTCTCCCATGTGATAATGGAAGTTGATTGCATGGAACACTCGCCACAATTCTCGCTTAATTTTGGCTCATATCCTATTAAAAATAGGAGCGCTCGGTAATATTTCCTCTTTTTTGTTATTCAGCGTGTAAACAGGTCAGCAAACCTTGCGGCGCATCTTTGTGCGAACCGTGCTTGCTGCACTTTGAATGTGGCCAAGAGCTGGCTTGATGAAACACCTCGCTTCCTACTTCTTTTTTTGCGGCGTACCTCGCTTCCTAGTGACCAGTGTCTTTGTTGATCGTCCTAAGAATGCTTATATATGAATAATGCTCTCTCATTTACCCGCAAAAAAGATTAAGTCATATCAACCAGAAAGGAGGGAGTATGGACTAGCACTACTTTTTGGTGTGTCCCGTCAACTCGCAGAACAAGGAGAAGCTTGAAGGACAAGGTGAAGCTCGCCTATGCCTTTTGACTATCTACCTACCCTCACCCAGGCGGTGGACATGCATCAGTCCATTCGGTGTCAGATTGTCAGAGTCATACACTGTAGTACCCAACATGCAGAGTACCATCATTGTTCGACTTCACGAAGAGGCGAAGAGTCAAGTGCAAGGTTTAGTAGTACGATTAGTACTACTACTAGAACTGCATGGTGGAGCATCTGTACTCTTATTTTATTTTAATCTCTGATAAAGTACACATTTATTCCGGAGAAGGGCGGAAAACGGTAGCCCAACATGTAATGATGATATCGATCAACCATGCTCCAATATATCTTGGCCTCCGTGTGAGCCCGTCTATGTGTTCTCGCTCCTCGTCTCTCTCAAGGAACGGCGGGTTGGCCATTTTGCCATCAATTGAGATCGATTTGCCGTCAATTGAGAGGAGGTGCATTGACCGACTGGCCATACGCGTACTTGGTTTTGCACCTTCATACTACTCCTCCCTCCGTCACAGTTTAAAGTGCGCGCTTCATTATCATGCATTTCTCTCAATGCATTTCCACCACCAGAGAGACTTTAGACGCGTTTGGTTTAATGCTCAATTAATTAGGGCATGGTAACCGCAATCAAGTCCACAATTTTCTCTCGATGTACTACGGAGTGGAGTAAGTGCATGCATGTGTGTACCCGGGGTGGAAGCACTACATGCATGTGTGTACGCATTATTTCCTCTAGTAATAGACACCGTGCTATAACTACCAACGCTATTTTTCAGGTCGATCGCTAGTCGCCTTGGTCCCACATATTTTTTCTTTTTCTGAAGCGCGCTCTATAAATAGTGATGGATGGAGTAGTATGAGCGGATTCAAAGAAGAGTGTATTGATGGTTGCTTCTTCCAAGCAACTTATAGTGGGAAAGGTGGGGTTTATGATTTGAATGCTCATTACTCACTATTAATGCGGCGCAACGACTGGGCTCAGTCTCCCATGCGGTTGTACACTACCCCCTCGGTTCTTAAATAAACTCTGGAGTATTTGTCTTTCTAGAGATTTCAACGAGTGACTACTCAAATATTTGTCTTTTTAGAGATTCAAATAGACTACTACATACAGATGTATATAGAGATATTTTAGAGTGCAGATTCACTCATTTTGCTCCGTATGTAGTCACTTGTTGAAATCTCTAGTAAGGCAAATATTTAGGAATGGAGGGAGTACACATACAAAGCAAAATGAGTGAATCTACACTCTAAAATATGCCCATTTGAAATTTGTAAAAAGACAAATATTTAGGAACGAAGGAGTATAATTTTTTGCATGGCACACGGATCCGGATGCTAAAGAGGCTTCTCGCAATGCTATCAAGCTTCCAACATTTGTTTACATAATTGACGTACTATATAGATAATTTTTCAGCGACATGAAATTGTACAATGGTGTGAGCATTTAGCTTTTGTTTCGTATGTCTTGCCATCGATGCTCTTTCGGAAACAATAAAAAACTAACTTCCTTGCTAATGCATCTTAATTATTAGCAGATCAGAGCTAATATTTACATCACAACTGAAGACAAAGTTGTGAGAATGTGTTAAATTAAAACCGATCCATGCTTTCTTTGGCAGCAACGTCCCCCCCAGCTCTGTCTAAATCAACAAGGCATGTTGGGAAAAAAGTAGCTATCTGGAGCATGCAACATTCCGATCATTTTTGTGCAGTTCCACTAAAATAGAGTTGAGTGTCCTTGTTCCAAAGATATTACGTGTGATTACGGTATTAGAGGACTGCTGTTGAAACAATAAACACACAAGTAGAAGTCAGTCACCTTTGCAGTCTCTCTTAAGACTAACTAGTTGGAGAAGATTAGGCTTGGAGTTGGATGAGGAGGATAGAGCAAAACCAATCTCCCTTTGTGAAGTCGCACTGAAAGGTAGAGACGTTGCCCGTGTGACATTTTAGTACAACTGCACAAAAAACTCTTAAGAAAAAAGTGATTTGTGTAATTCACCAAAAGGCCGCAATAGCGACGAGGTGAAATGGATAGCCCTGTTAGCAAAAAGGAGGTAGAAAGGAAACAATTACTAGCCAATAACAGTTGATGACACATGCGATGACAAAAAAGAAGCATATTCCTTGTCCTAAGGGAAGATAACAACACAGTTGTGTTTTTCTAAAACGGTGTGAGGAAGAGATTGCAATATGGAAAGTACGCCGGACGAGCTACGTTTTGGGCAAAGAACTATGGAAGATCCACATGAAGTGATGTGGGAAGACGAGCAGTGGAGCAAGGCCGAAGGGGATTCCTGGAGGTCGTCGAGATGTAACTAGGTGAGCGGTGATGGGCAGAATCTGCCCATACTGCGGCAGCGAGCAAGTGTCGTAGGCCCTACCGTGCTGGAGCTTGATCAGAGAGAATAGCGTGTACCGCAAATCAGGACGTGTTACCTCGGCGCCGTCAAACGGAGAAACGATGCCCTTCCTCCCTTTCTGCCGACGGACGGGATGCGGACAGATCAGTGACCAACAGTGAGAGAGAGAGAGAGGCCACTGCAGCCTTGTGTGAGAACTCTGAAGAGACACAAACCAGGCACGCAGGCTCCATTGTATATAGTGGAGCAGACTACCTTTTCCTCCATAAAAATCGTCTTATATTCTGGGTACATGCCATTGAGTGATATAACCTTATTTAAAAATAACGCGCCAACGCATCAAGTCGAAATTGGTTTCGTGCACGCGTGGTACACGACCTCCATAGGTAAACAACCGCTGCACGCGTTCAAATTAGCACGTGGGCTGCAATTTCATACATAAATGAGCTCCACCGTGTACCCGCGCGGGTGTGGCTAGGCACGAAGCATGAGTACGTGCATGGTGCACCTATTCTCTTCTTGTATACGTGCACCACCTATGTGGGGTTGTGTGAGAGAGGTATAAACGTAGAGAGATATAGTGTGTGGGTTCGTGAGGGTTTTTTT
>NC_041393.1:69350066-69355382 GCF_002162155.2 Triticum dicoccoides
GGGGGGTCAATCAAAAAAATGTAACATATGCAATGTGTGTGAAATAGAGTCCTGGATATATCATATATAGAGAGGGGGCGATCCACGAGAAGAGAGTGGAGGTATCATCGGCTTGAGGTGTCCATAGAATCGAACAGAGGGATGATGTGTGTGTGTGTGTGTGCGCGCGCGCGATCGATAAAGAGTACCATCGAATTTGTGTGTGCCCATGTCAAAGATATATAGTGGCTGGCCTACTGGAACATGGGAGGGGACATGTGCAGTTTGTCTCTATGGCATAAATACCTACCTACAACGCTCGAGTATTGGTGTGTGGTGGGGGGGAGGCCTAATTAACTATACAGGTACAATGGCTGGTATATGTGTGGAGGAGGAGAGAAGCCTACCTCATGTATTAAGGGAGATCGATCTACCTCATGTATTAAGGGAGATCGATCGGCATCCATGCATATGTGTAGGAGAGGAATAAGGTTGGGAGAGAGACAGAGCTAGATTCTTGGAGGGGGTGGCAGTGGAGTTGCTTCTAACAAATGGTGGGATAGGCTTGCTAGACAAACGGAGGCCACGCCTGCAATATCAATAAGAAAGGGGATGGCTGCATGTCTGTGCACGTGCGTGTGAGAGACGGGTCAGGAGGCATGCACGAATGATGAGGGGGGACGATATGGCTGTGGTAAGCAGACGTAACTACATAGGAAGATCAATCGTCCTTTGTCAGAGAAAGGAGAGACATAACTTGTGAGGTACGTCGATCGATGGGGGGAGGGATAGTTAAAGTCGACCTAGGTATATGTTGGGAGATCGATCGGTATACATGCATGTGTGTGTTAGAAGCAAATGAGGCACGGGGAGAAGGATAGAGAGAGAGGGATGCATCTAGGAGGTGGTACGAGAGGCATACTATATCGAGGGGGAAGGAGTGTGCGAGTACGAGATCGGTGAAAAGAGTTCTGGGAGTGAGGCATGGATGGTGAAAAGAGAAGAGGGGAAGCTTGTGTTTGTGCTAGGCACCCCTAGCTAGAGAGGCATATCGATCGATGTGTGCCGTAAAGAAGGAGATGGGGGCCCTACACACACTGTGGGTGAACGACCTAAAGTGAAAAGACGAATTTGCGCGATGGAGCTAGAGGATGCTGAGGGAGGGTGAGAGGGATGCGGGCGTGTGCATGCATAAGAGAACGTTAGCGCTAGCTACAAAGATAAGAGGACTGTGTGGGTGTAAAATACGAATAGAGATCATACTTCATTATAAAAAGAGAATTCGGATATTTGAAGAATTTATCATAGTGTTTTAAACTGACGCATGTGTGAATATATATAATGGTGATACACATGGTGTGGTTATGAACATGTTATACTACATATAATATATTTTATCTGCACTCTTATAAAAAACAGAGTTTTTGATGATGGTGTGCCTACGATCCTGCAATATAGGTCGTCCGATTTATATCTGACGGATAGGAAGGAAACTATGGCAATTTTGAAAAAAAAAGATACCCACACCCCTATCCATATTTGCAAATTAGGCCTCCCCTTGATCATGTTGATGTTCTGTGTAACGCATGGGCATCTTGATAGTACTACATACAATACATAGAACATTGATTATAATTTGGGCTAATGTGCGGCTTTTGCAGCTCAGGTCCAAATACTTGTCATAATGTAGGGGGCGGGGCACTATACTTTGTGTGATAAACACGGTGTACATATGGAACATGGTTTAGATTATGAATATATAGTTAGTACATCAAATGTACTATTATTTGGAATCAACATCAAGTGTATTCAAAAAATAGAATTCGAGTTCATGTAGTACACATAGTTCATATCTATCTCTATAGTAATCATGTGGTGTGTTATTAAGGTAATACACGAATGATGGTTGAAGTTGGCAACAATCATGATTGTACATTCTTATTGAAATAGAGAAACGAATTCAAATTCAGTTTGAATTGCAGCGGTAGTATAGACATTTGAAATGCACTAAAATGTTGGTATGAGTAGGTTACATGCATTATACAGCAAGCGAAATTTTTTAATTGGACATAACATGGATTCATACTCCCTCCTTCCATCTACATAGGGTGTAATGTGTTTTTAAGACTCCCTTTGACTATTGACAAGATTAATAGTACATCACATGCACAATGTGAAAATTATATCATTGAAAGCTCCTTTCATAGATGAATTTAACGGTGTGCTTTGTGTAAGTTGCATGTCATATATTATTGATCTAATATTTGGTCAAAGTTAGCATCAAAAAACGCATTAGGCCCTATATAGATGGAAGGAGGGAGTAGATTTGAATAGAATTTGTATAGTAAAACAGGGCAAGACTCTCTCTTTGTGTGGTGTGAATAGTTTTATTTTTTTGTTTTATTTTTGGTTGAGGGAAGTGCGAATTGATTTGGTACGTACAAGTACAATATTACACGTTAGGCTTGTCCCTCAAATTCAACCCGCGCCTTGTTATATCCAGAAAATTCAGATATCGTGCTCCCAAAACTGGCGCCTTCACAACCCGCGCCTTGCTATCCCAAAATTACAACGCGCGCGAAAACTCCCTCCAGCCGTCAAATCCCGACACGCGAAGACCCCCTTCTAACCCTGAGCTGAAAGGGCCGCTAGTTCAAACCGGTGGGGGGGGGTACTTTTGTAACACACCCTACATTTTGGACAAGCGCGTCCCTAAGTCATGGTCCACCCCCTCCCATCGCCCCCTTTTCACCATTCGAAATCCCAGGCCTCCATAACCTCTCCGCTCCAGCCGCAAAACCCCACCCTCCTCCGTCCACCACCTCACTGCTGCCCAGCCGGAGCCTCTTCCCCGACGATGTCGTCCACCGCAACATCTCGACGTCCCTCGTCCACCTCCCCGGATGAGGATCCGTCATTCATCTCGTCGTCCCACCGGTTTAGCCGCCCCACCCTCCACCTCCAAGGAGCTGCTCCGATGATTGCCTCATCTATCGCAGCTGCTCCATTCCCACAGCGTCGCCTTAACCTGCTCCACCGGAACCGTGGCATCCTCACCGACTCCTCGGACGAAGCCGAGGCCTACTCGGCGCCACCAAAGAGGTTGTACACTCATCGCATCGCACCTTATTCTTAACTCGACCTCTCGGAGCCGACGGTGCTCCATCCCGCACCCCCATGGTGCGGCTACCTTGAAGCCGGCGCCGCGGGCAACATCTCCATGGCGGCTCTCCCCCAACGTGAGGCCCCTTCGGTGGTGGCGTCTAAACCAGCCGGATCTGCTGCCGCTGCTCCGGCTCTCGCTCGCTCGCGCTGCTGCTGCAGCTCCGGCTCTCGCTCGATCGCTCGCTCACCCAGTTGCTGCTACTCCATCTCTCGCTCGCTCGCTCGCGCTACTTCTGCTGCTCTCCCCCTCGCTCGTGCTGCTGCTCTGCTTTGATTTAGCTACAGTTCGGTCGACTAAATCGACTTTTGGGTCAGTCGATTTTCACGGGGTGGGGGGCTCCCCGGAGTTAAGGAAGAACCACCCGCAGCGGGGACGCGGGATCGCCGGAGAGGTACCCCACTATCTATCTTAGGGTTCAGGGTGGGGGCAGGGGGCCTAGAGGGCTGGCCGGGGCGGCGGCGGACCGGCAGTGGGGAGTTGTTTTGGGGTGGCGAGGCGGTGCTAGGGCCAGCGGTTCGGCCGGTGGTGGCTGGCGGCTCAGGGGGGTGCAGGTTGAAGATGAACCGCAGGCCCTCCCTAAACAATATACATGTCAACTATTTCATGCCCTCTTTTTTCCACACTATCTATTGCATCTGTCTCTCATACAATGTCTGTACATTCAACTATGTTTCCTATTTATTAGCCATTTGAATTGGAGCGGGTGATGCCAGTATCTAGCGGACTAAAAACACGGTGTTCAATTAAAACAGTGCTACCTCTTGGTGGAGATAGAACCCCGGCTATACATGCACAAGAACCAACCCTACTACACATAACCCAAACTCTCGCAGATTGTACCCCTACTACGATGGACAGAGAACCAGCTTCACCCAATCTAACCCCAACCCCAGCAGATAGTAACCCAGTTCCTGTTGACACAGCACCATCTCCACCACAGAGCTCCCAAACAAGAGCAGTTAGTAAGGCAGCTCCAGTGCCCAAAGGGCCAGTACTACCACGGCGGACCCCAACTCCACTAGTTAGTATGCCTATTCCTGTGGAGGAAGCACAACCACCTAGTCGTAGTTTAGCATCTATCGCATTTGATGTTGTTAAATCGTATGTGCGTATCTTCCCATCTTGGAAATATTATACTAAAGATGAAGGAAAATGTCAGTTGCAAGTGTTTGTCCAGGAGTTTTGTGTAAGTAATGTTATTCATGGCAATTACTTTGCTTTGTCCCATACATCCTACCTCCATGATGGTTATAATACAGCAAATTTTCCCATTTTTCTCTATAGAGAAGGACCGATTTGGAAACTCAGTATGAGGTAACCTCTGTTAAAACCTTTGCTATCTTCAAGAATGCTTGTTGGCAGTATCGGAATTACCTGAAGAAAATGTACTTCATGGCCAAAGAAACTCATCAAATTCCCTTACGTTCTCCTGAGACACATTTACTAGACGATGACTGGGAACGCCTTGTTCTGTGCTGGTCCCGAACCAACAATGTGGTAATGTCTATGAGCTCATTTTCTATTTTTAAGTACTATATTCTTGCGTCTTACTTGTTGGGGAGCGTAGTAATTTCAAAAAAATTCCTACGCACACGCAAGATCATGGGGATGGCATAGCAACGAGAGGGGAGAGTGTTGTCCACGTACCCTCGTAGACCGTAAGCGGAAGCGTTAGCACAACGCGGTTGATGTAGTCGTACGTCTTCACGATCCGACCGATCCAAGCACCGAATGTACGGCACCTCCGAGTTCAGCACACGTTCAGCTCGATGACGATCCCCGGGCTCCGATCCAGCAAAGCTTCGGGGATGAGTTCCGTCACCACGATGGCGTGGTGATGATGATGATGTTCTACCGGCGCAGGGCTTCGCCTAAACTCCGCGACGATATGACCGAGGTGGAATATGGTGGAGGGGGGCACCGCACACGGCTAAGGAACGATCCGTAGATCAACTTGTGTGTTATGGGGTGCCCCCCTGCCCCCGTATATAAAGGAGGGAGGGGGAGGTGCGGCCGGCCCCCTTGGGGTGCGCCTGGAGGAGTCCTACTCCCACCGGGAGTAGGACTCCCCCCTCTTGCCTTGGTGGAGAAGGAAAGGGGGGAGGGGAAAGAGGAAAGGGGGGCGCCGCCCCCCCTTCCTTGTCCTATTCGGACTAGGGGGAGGGGGCGCG
>NC_041393.1:69355392-69372646 GCF_002162155.2 Triticum dicoccoides
GGGAGGGGGAGGTGCGGCCGGCCCCCTTGGGGTGCGCCTGGAGGAGTCCTACTCCCACCGGGAGTAGGACTCCCCCCTCTTGCCTTGGTGGAGAAGGAAAGAGGGAGGGGAAAGAGGAAAGGGGGGCGCCGCCCCCCCCCCCCCCCCGCGCTTCCTTGTCCTATTCGGACTAGGGGGGAGGGGGCGCGCGGCCTGCCCTGTCCAGCCCTCCTCTTCTCCCTCATGGCCCACTAAGGCCCATTAACCCCCAGGAGGGTTGCGGTAACCCCCCCGGTGTTCCGGTAAAGTCCTGATTTCACCCGGAACCTTTCCGATGTCCAAACATAGGCTTCCAATATATCAATCTTTATGTCTCGACCATTTCGAGACTCCTCGTCATGTCCGTGATCACATCCGGAACTCCGAACAAACTTCGATACATCAAAACTTATAAACTCATAATAAAACTATCATCGTAACGTTAAGCGTGCGGACCCTACGGGTTCGAGAACTATGTAGACATGACCTAGAACTATTCTCGGTCAATAACCAATAGCGGAACCTGGATGCCCATATTGGTTCCTACATATTCTACGAAGATCTTTATCGGTCAAACCGCATAACAACATACGTTGTTCCCTTTGTCATCGGTATGTTACTTGCTAGAGATTTGATCGTCGGAATCCAATACCTAGTTCAATCTCGTTACCGGCAAGTCTCTTTACTCGTTCCGTAATGCATCATCCCGTAACCAACTCATTTGGTCACACTGCTTGCAAGGCTTATAATGATGTGCATGACCGAGAGGGCCCAGAGATACCTCTCCGACAATCGGAGTGACAAAACCTAATCTCGAAATATGCCAACTCAACATGTACCTTCAGAGACACCTATAGTACTCCTTTATAATCACCCAGTTACGTTGTGACGTTTGGTAGTACCCAAAGTGTTCCTCCGGTAAACGGGAGTTGCGTAATTCTCATAGTTACAGGAACATGTATAAGTCATGAAGAAAGCAATAGCAATATACTAAATGATCAAGTGCTAAGCTAACGGAATGGGTCAAGTCAATCACATCATTCTTCTAATGATGTGATCCTATTAATCAAATGACAACACATGTCTATGGTTAGGAAACATAACCATCTTTGATTAATGAGCTAGTCAAGTAGAGGCATACTAGTGACACTATGTTTGTCTATGTATTCACACATGTATTATGTTTCCGGTTAATACAATTCTAGCATGAATAATAAACATTTATCATGAAATAAGGAAATAAATAATAACTTTATTATTGCCTCTAGGGCATATTTCCTTCAGTCTCCCACTTGCACTAGAGTCAATAATCTAGTTCACATCGCCATGTGATTTAACATCAATATTCATATCTGTATATGATTAACACCCATAGTTCACATCGTCATGTGACCAACACCCAAAGGGTTTACTAGAGTCAATAATCTAGTTCACATCGTTTATGTGATTAACACCCAAAGAGTACTAAGGTGTGATCATGTTTTGCTCGTGAGAGAAGCTTAGTCAACGGGTCTGTCACATTCAGAGCCGTATGCATTTTGCAAATATTCTATGTCCACAATGCTCTGCACGGAGCTACTCTAGCTAATAGCTCCCACTTTCAATATGTATCCAGATTGAGACTTAGAGTCATCTGGATTGGTGTAAAAGCTTGCATCGTTGTAACTTTTATGACGGGCTCTTTTATTACCTCCATAATCGAGAAACATCTCCTTAGTCTTCACTAAGGATATTCTTGACCGCTGTCTAGTGATCTACTATTAGATCAAAATTTGATTCCTTTGCCAAATATAGAGCAAGGTATACAATAGGTCTGTTTCACAGTATAGCATACTTTATAGAACCTATGACTGAGGCATAGGGAATGACTTTTCATTCTCTTTCTATTTTCTGCCATGGTCGGGTCTTGAGTCTTACTCAACTTCACACCTTGCAACACAGGCAAGAACTCCTTCTTTGACTGTTCCATTTTGAACTATTTCAAAAAAAATTATCAAGGTATGTACTCATTGAAAAATCTTATCAAGCGTCTTGATCTATCTATATAGATCTTGATGCTCAATGTGTAAGCAGCTTCGCCGAGGTCTTTCTTTGAAAAAAAACTCTTATTCAAGTATCCTTTCATGCTATCCAGAATTTCTATATCATTTCCAATCAACAATCTGTCATTCACATATAATATTAGAAATGCTACAAAGCTCCCACTCACTTTCTTGTAAATACAGGCCTTTCCAAAAGTCTATATAAAACCATATGCTTTGATCAACTCATCAAAGCGTATATTCCAACTCCGAGTTGCTTGCACCAGTCCATTGATGGATTGCTGGAGCTTGCACATTTTGTTAGCACCTTTAGGATTGACAAAACCTTCTGGTTGCATCATATACAACTCTTCTTTAAGAAAACCATTAAGGAATGCAGTTTTGTTTATCCATTTGCCAGATTTCATAAAATGCGGCAATTGCTAACATGATTCAGACAGACTTTTAAGCATCGATATGAGTGAGAAAATCTCATTGTATTCAACACCTTGAACTTTGTCAAAAACCCTTTTCGACAAGTCTAGCTTTGTAGATAGTACCACTACTATCAGCGTCCGTCTTCTTCTCGAAGATCCATTTATTTAACATGGCTTGCTGATCATCGAGCAAGTCAATCAAAGTCCATACTTTGTTCTCATACATGGATCATATCTCATATTTTTATGGCCTCAAGCCATTTTGCGGAATCTGGGCTCACCATCGCTTCTTCATAGTTCGTAGGTTCGTCATGGTCTAGTAACATAACTTCCAGAATAGGATTACCGTACCACTCTGGTGCGGATCTTACTCTGGAAGACCTACGAGGTTCTGTAGTAACTTAATCTGAAGTTTCATGATCATCATCATTAACTTCCTCACTAATTGGTGTAGTAGTCACAGGAACAGATTTCTGTGATGAACTAATTTCCAATAAGGGAGCAGGTACAGTTACCTCATCAAGTTCTAATTTCCTCCCACTCACTTCTTTCGAGAGAAACTTCTTCTCTAGAAAGGATCCATCTTAGCAACGAATAACTTGCCTTCGGATCTGTGATAAAAGGTGTACCCAACAGTTTACTTTGGGTATTCTATGAAGACGTACTTCTCCGATTTAGGTTCGAGCTTATCAGGTTGAAACTTTTTCACATAAGCATCACAGCCCCAAACTTTAAGAAACGACAACTTTGGTTTCTTGCCAAACCACAGTTCATAAGGCGTCGTCTCAACGGATTTTGATGGTGCCCTATTTAAAGTGAATGCAGCTATCTCTAATGCATAACCCCAAAATGATAGTGGTAAATCGGTAAGAGACATCATAGATTGCACTATATCCAATAAAGTACTGTTATGACGTTCGGACACACCATTAAGTTGTGGTGTTCCAGGTGGCATGAGTTTGTGAAACTATTCCACATTGTTTTAATTGAAGACCAAACTCGTAACTCAAATATTTGTCTCCACGATCAAATTGCAGAAACTTTATTTTCTTATTACGATGATTGTCCACTTCACTCTGAAATTCTTTGAACTTTTCAAATGTTTCAGACTTGTGCTTCTTAAGTAGATATACTCATATCTGCTCAATTCATCTTGTGAAGGTCAGAAAATAACGATACCCGCCACAAGCATCAACACTCATTGGACCGTATACATCGATGTATTATTTCCATCAAGTCAGTAGCTCGTTCCATTGTTCCGGAGAATGGAGTTTTAGTCATCTTGCCCAAAAGGCACGGTTTGCAAGCATCAAATGATTCATAACCAAGTGATTCCGAAAATCCATCTTTGTGGAGTTTCTTCATGCGCTTTACACCGATATGACCAAAACGGCAGTGCCACAAATAAGTTGCACTATCATTATTAACTTTGCATCTTTTGGCATCAATATTATGAATATGTGTATCACTACGATCGAGATCCAACAAACTATTTTCATTGGGTGTATGACCATTGAAGGTTTTATTCATGTAAACAGAACAACAATTATTCTCTGACTTTAAATGAATAACCGTATTGCAATAAACATGATCAAATCATATTCATGCTCAACACAAACGCCAAATAACATTTATTTAGGTTTAACACTAATCCCGAAAGTATAGGGAGTGTGCGATGATGATCATATCAATCTTGGAACCACTTCCAACACACATCATCACTTCACCCTTAACTAGTCTCTGTTTATTCTGTAACTCCTGTTTCCAGTTACTAATCTTAGCAACCGAACAAGTATCAAATACTCAGGGGTTACTATAAACACTAGTAAGGCACACATCAATAACCTGTATATCAAATATACTTTTGTTCACTTTGCCATCCTTCTTATCCACCAAATATTCAGGGCATTTCCGCTTCCAGTGACCATTTTCTTTGCAGTGTAAGCACTCAGTTTCAGGCTTTGGTCCAGCTTTGGTCTTCTTCACGGGAGTGACAACTTGTTTGCCATTCTAGTTGAAGTTCCCTTTCTTTCCCTTTGCCCTTTACTTGAAACTAGTGATCTTGTCAACCATCAACACTTGATGCTCTTTCTTAATTTCTACCTTCGTCGATTTCAACATCACGAAGAGCTCGGGAATCGTTTTCATCATCCCTTGCATACTATAGTTCATCACAAAGTTCTACTAACTTGGTGATGGTGACTAGAGAATTATGTCAATCACTATCTTATCTGGAAGATTAACTTCCACTTGATTCAAGCGATTGTAGTATCCAGACAATCTGAGCACGTGCTCACTAGTTGAGCGATTCTCCTCCATCTTTTAGCCATAGAACTTGTTGGAGACTTCATATCTCTCAACTCGGGTATTTGCTTGAAATATTAACTTCAACTCTTGGAACATCTCATATGGTCCATGACGTTCAAAACGTCTTTGAAATCCCGATTCTAAGCCGTTAAGCATGGTGCACTAAACTATCAAGTAGTCATCATATTGAGCTAGCCAAACGTTCATAACGTCTGCATCTGCTCCTGCAATAGGTCTGTCACCTAGCGGTGCATTAAGGACATAATTCTTCTGTGCAGCAATGAGGATAAACCTCAGATCACGGATCCAATCCGCATCATTGCTACTAACTTCTTTTCAACTTAGTTTTTCTCTAGGAACACATATAAAAACATAGGGAAGCAAAAAACATAGGGAAGCAACAACGCGAGCTATTGATCTACAACATAATTTGGAAAATACTAGCAAGACTAAGTTCATGATAAATTAAAGTTCAATTAATCATATTACTTAAGGACTCCCACTTAGACAGACATCTCTCTAGTCATCTAAGTGATCACGTGATCCAAATCAACTAAACCATGTCCGATCATCACGTGAGATGGAGTAGTTTCAATGGTGAACATCACTATGTTGATCATATCTACTATATGATTCACGTTCGACCATTCAGTCTCCGTGTTCCGAGGCCATATCTGTATATGCTAGGCTCATCAAGTATGACCTGAGTATTCCGCGTGTGCAACTGTTTTGCACCCGTTGTATTTGAACGTAGAGCCTATCACACCCGATCATCACATGGTGTCTCAGCACGAAGAACTTTCGCAACGGTGCATACTCAGGGAGAACACTTCTTGATTATTAGTGAGAGATCATCTTAAAATGCTACCGTCAATCAAAGCAAGATAAGATGCATAAAGGATAAACATCACATGCAATCAATATAAGTGATATGATATGGCCATCATCATCTTGTGCTTGTGATCTCCATCTTCGAAGCACCGTCATGATCACCATCATCACTGGCGCGACACCTTGATCTCCATCGTAGCATCGTTGTCGTTACGCCATCTATTGCTTCTACAACTATCGCTACCGCTTAGAGATAAAGTAAAGCAATTACAGGACGTTTGCATTTCATACAATAAAGCGACAACCATATGGCTCCTGCCAGTTGCCGATAACTTCGGTTACAAAACATGATCATCTCATACAATATAATATAGCATCACGTCTTGACCATATCACATCACAACATGCCCTGCAAAAACAAGTTAGACGTCCTCTACTTTGTTGTTGCAAATTTTACGTGGCTACTACGGGCTTTAGCAAGAACCGTTCTTACCTACGCATAAAAACCACAACGATAGTTCATCAAGTTGGTGCTGTTTTAACCTTCGCAAGGACCGGGCGTAGCCACACTCGATTCAGGTAAAGTGAGAGAGACAGACACCCGCCAGCCACCTTTAAGCACGAGTGCTCGTAACGGTGAAACCAGTCTCGCGTAAGCGTACGCGTAATGTCGGTCCGGGCCGCTTCATCTCACAATACTGCCGAACCAAAGTATGACATGCTGGTAAGCAGTATGACTTGTATCGCCCACAACTCACTTGTGTTCTACTCGTGCATATAACATCAACGCATAAAACCTTGGCTCGGATGCCACTGTTGGGGAACGTAGTAATTTCAAAAAAATTCCTACGCACACGCAAGATCATGGTGATGGCATAGCAACGAGAGGGGAGAGTGTTGTCCACGTACCCTCGTAGACCGTAAGCGGAAGCGTTAGCACAACGTGGTTGATGTAGTCGTACGTCTTCACGATCCGACCGATCCAAGCACCAAACGTACGGCACCTCCGAGTTCAGCACACGTTCAGCTCGATGACGATCCCCGGGCTCCTATCCAGCAAAGCTTCGGGGATGAGTTCCGTCAGCACGACGGCGTGGTGACGATGATGATGTTCTACCGGCGCAGGGCTTCGCCTAAACTCCACGACGATATGACCGAGGTGGAATATGGTGGAGGGGGGCACCGCACATGGCTAAGGAACGATCCGTAGATCAACTTGTGTGCTATGGGGTGCCCCCTGCCCCCGTATATAAAGGAGGGAGGGGGAGGTGCGGCCGGCCCCCTTGGGGTGCGCCTGGAGGAGTCCTACTCCCACCGGGAGTAGGACTCCCCCCTCTTGCCTTGGTGGAGAAGGAAAGGGGGGAGGGGAAAGAGGAAAGGGGGGCGCCGCCCCCCCCCCCTTCCTTGTCCTAATCGGACTAGGGGGGAGGGGGCGCACAGCCTGCCCTGGCCGGCCCTCCGCCCACTAAGGACCATTAACCCCCGGGAGGGTTCCGGTAACCCCCCAGTGTTCCGGTAAAATCCCGATTTCACCCGGAACCTTTCCGATGTCCAAACATAGGCTTCCAATATATCAATCTTTATGTCTCGACCATTTCGAGACTCCTCGTCATGTCCGTGATCACATCCGGAACTCCGAACAAACTTCGATACATCAAAACTTATAAACTCATAATAAAACTATCATCGTAACGTTAAGCGTGCGGACCCTACGGGTTCGAGAACTATGTAGACATGACCTAGAACTATTCTCGGTCAATAACCAATAGCGGAACCTGGATGCCCATATTGGTTCCTACATATTCTACGAAGATCTTTATCGGTCAAACCGCATAACAACATACGTTGTTCCCTTTGTCATCGGTATGTTACTTGCTAGAGATTTGATCGTCGGAATCCAATACCTAGTTCAATCTCGTTACCGGCAAGTCTCTTTACTCGTTCCGTAATGCATCATCCCGTAACCAACTCATTTGGTCACACTGCTTGCAAGGCTTATAATGATGTGCATGACCGAGAGGGCCCAGAGATACCTCTCCGACAATCGGAGTGACAAAACCTAATCTCGAAATATGCCAACTCAACATGTACCTTCAGAGACACCTATAGTACTCCTTTATAATCACCCAGTTACGTTGTGACGTTTGGTAGTACCCAAAGTGTTCCTCCGGTAAACGGGAGTTGCATAATTCTCATAGTTACAGGGACATGTATAAGTCATGAAGAAAGCAATAGCAATATACTAAACGATCAAGTGCTAAGCTAACGGAATGGGTCAAGTCAATCACATCATTCTTCTAATGACGTGATCCTATTAATCAAATGACAACACATGTCTATGGTTAGGAAACATAACCATCTTTGATTAATGAGCTAGTCAAGTAGAGGCATACTAGTGACACTATGTTTGTCTATGTATTCACACATGTATTATGTTTCCGGTTAATACAATTCTAGCATGAATAATAAACATTTATCATGAAATAAGGAAATAAATAATAACTTTATTATTGCCTCTAGGGCATATTTCCTTCATTATTGTACTCTATTCATGTAGAACAAGTGCCTAAACCTGAAGAATAACTGTTCTAATTTAAGATTACATTGCTATCATAGTTCAAAAAAGCACTAGGCGTTAATTGTGCGTTTTGCCACCGCCTTGAGCTTTACTGACCAAAGCGCATGCTTATGCGCAGTTATGCACAGATTAAGCATAGTTATGCGCAATGCGTTTTGCCAACGCCTAGAGCCTAGGCGCACTAAAGCGCTCTCTTAGGTGCGCCTTTTTTAACTATGATTGCTATCGTGCATACTGCTTTGCTCTCGTATCACTGTATTTACTCATACAAACTTATTTTTAAATTGAAGGATCCAATCGAAACTCCAATGGCACAGCAGGTATGTTCACGCATGTTTCTTTAACAAGTTTTCTCTTATAAATAGCTTTGTTGATTTCAATTTCAATTGTGTATACAGTTGACTTCTCATATCATGCACATTACTAGCATCACAGCAGAGCCAATAGTGTTGTTGTACATGTACACCCGTGGTACCCATCTGAAATCTTGTTGTGCCGTGTAGTTTCCCACGCGTAGTATTCTTTCACTGTTGATTTGTCTTGAACTGATATGATTTGAACCGTGTCTCTTTTTTGATTTGCCAAGACAATGCAGTGACCATAGGACATAGATATATGTTTGTTTGATGCTTTTATTATGTACTAGTACTTGGCAATAGAATACTTGGTAGTTTAATCATGTCCACCTTACTATTGAACTGGTTCACCGAAATGAGTTTCATATACTAGTACATGCTAAACATGTTATGTGTCTGCTTGTTTCTTCTTTTAGAATGCTGACAGAATATTGGGAAGAGTGCCTTATTAAGAAATGGTAAAGGAAGTAATGCAGATAAGGTTCAGGATAGTGACACATCCTTGTTGGTCTCCAAAAAAGCTGATAAAACAGCTAAGGAAGACTATCTTGAAGACAGTGAGACAACCCCAAAGTCCTGTCTTGGTTTAGTGTTTGAGTTACTGGCCACTACCGCTTGCACAAGCTATTCAAACTCATTGTCTAAATCAGTTCAGTTTCTTGAGTCTCAACTATAAGCTGAAAGACATCGATCAGCTGTGCTGCGACAAGAAGTGGAAGGACTACGGAAGTCCCTGGAGCATTCAGATGCATACTTTCTGGTGCAATAACAAGCGTTGGAGGATTTTAGCACCAAACAGGACAAAGCTAATAAGTTTGCTAAGCTTATTGCCAGCATGGTGGATACCCAGGATAATGTTTCTTGAGCTCTTCTGAAGTTGTTTCAGTTATGCTCTTGTTTTGCTGTCATGTTTATTTGCACTGGTGGACAATTTTGACGGCCAGTGTATGTAATATGTTGCTTTGTTCCTATATTTGCACTGGTGGCGAACTTTGATGCGCAGTGGATGTAATATGTGTAATAGCGGTAATAGGCTAGCTTTAATTGCTTGCTTATTTATTTCCTTATTGTCTTATTTAGTTGTTTGCTTGTAGTCACTGCTATTCTTTTTCTGTGTTTTTCTAGTGGCCACAATAACCTATTTTTGGTAACTAGGCCAAAATAATCATGGCAACACACGGACTGTTGCAACCATGGGCCTCCTACGGGCCGTATGATCCATGGGCCTTCTATGGGCCGTAGGATCCATTGGCCTTCTATATGGGACGTAGGATCCATGGGCCTTCTACGGGCCATAGGATCCATGGGCCTTCTACGGGCCGTACGATCCATGGGCCTTCTACCGGCCGTATGATCCATGGGCCTTTTACGGGCCGTAGGATCCATAGGCCTTCTACGGGGTGTATCATCATTTTGCGAATCATGGGTCGTACTATTCGTGGACCATAACGGGGCATCAATAGGCCGTACTTGATAACTCTATGAAAACTGCCCAATGTTTTTTTACATGAAATCGGCCCAACGTATTAATGGGCCACAAACGGGCCGACTGTAATGACGGGCTGAATTTGGCCCACAAGCAAAAAATGACAGTAACGGGTCGTAAGTAACCGAATGCTGGAAATGAACCCAAGAATAAATGGGCCCTAAGAAGGCCGAAAGATAACTTGGGCTGGGAACGGCCCAATGGAATAATGGGCCTTTAATGGGTATAAAGTGATACACTGTTCATTATGTGCCAGTTTCACCACGGGCCGTTAATGGGCCAAGAGTTACGAAGGGTCTCATATGGGCCGAAAGACGTCATGGGCCATACATGGGCCGGAAGTTAAAACAGGCAGGAATCATATTGGACGGCCTAGATGACGCTACTGGGCCTAATTCGGAGAGGTCATAACGGGCCGTGGGTTAGCAGGCTGTAAATGGGCTATATGCAAACATGTCGTTAACACTTAACAGGCTTTCCTTGGGCCGGACCGCCACCTTTTGACAAAGTCAAACGGGCCGGCCTTTTCACAGGAATGGGCCTCTGTTGGGCCGTGCCACGTGTCGACGTATCATAGGCGCCTTGGGTCCAATGAGTGGATGACATCTGTCCCAATGGTGAGCCGACACGTGTTTCCTCCAGCCAATGATGATTTTACACGTGGAAAATCCCCATTGGTCGGGGTTGTTAACGAGTTATCGGATCCAAAACCGGACCCGATAGCTTAACGGCATTCCGTTACGGTGGATGCCACGTGCTAGTCACCCTTGACGAAAGCACTTCTGTGACGCGCGATTTATCGTCGTGGAAGTCGATACTTCCGTGATGATAATTTTGATAATGTCATGGAACACTTCTACGACAGCACAGGTATGACTATCTTGATTCTGTCAAAAAATCGTCATGGATGTACATGCATGACAAAAAACTTGACCTACTGTGACAAACACGTATCATCACGGAAGTGTATTCTTTTGTAGTGATTCATTGAAGTTCCGTATGCAACATGGGACACCAGGTGTGTCATGCATCCGCATCAGGGATCTTGGTCTGATTTCCTAACTTCGGCACCTACAGAAATAACCGAAGAGAAAATTTGGGCCTGCCGTTCTATACCAGTCAGTGGACAAGCAAGAAAAATTACCTTGTGGGCTAGAGCGATGGGGGTACTGCTGCTAGCTGCAGTGAAGATGGAGCCATGGCGGCGCACTGGGTCAACATAGGCCAGAGGGGCGGTAGGTTTGTACGGCCATCGCCCATGGCTATCCCAGGGGTGGTAGGGCCACAGATGGAGGAAGGACTCCGCATATAGGCGCTGGGCGGGAACAGTGCAGGGGAACATTGAGGCGATGGCCTACTATCTACGCCGGATTTTTTGTCGAAAGAGACCCTCTACCGACTGGAATTGCCAAAAAAGACCCCCTGCGGACGAAATTGACAAAAGAGACCCCCTCACTAGTGGCGGCAGGCGCGGCAGGCGACACGTGTCACCTGCCACCACGCCGTGAGGCGGCGGGCCCGGCCGCCACAACAGGAGGCGGCAGCCCGGTGTATAACGGTGCGTGCACAGGGCAGCACAGGCCAGCGTGCCGCGACGGAACGGGCCGCGCCAGGCGGGCCCGGCCGCCACCGGGTGAGGCGGCCACCGCTGCCGCTGTCGCTACCCGGCCGACAAGGCCTGCTGCGCACGGGCCCATGTGGGCCACGCCGCCACCAGCCGAGGCTGCCTGTCCTGTGCTGCTGCACGCGCGACAGTGCGCAGACGGTGCTGATTTCGAGGCGCAAACGGCTGTGACTCCGACGCGCGGGACGGCGCTGATTTCGAGGCGCAAACGGCTGAGACTCCCACGCGCGGGAATATGGACGCTTTTGGTTCTTTTGCGTTAGCGGATGCGACGGCACTGCGAGAATCACGCTGATTATTGCTTCAGCGAATGCGACGGCACTGCAGGAATCACTCACTCGCTGCGGGAATCCGATGCTGCGGGAACCTGTTGTGCCGATACTACAGGGATCCTCTTCCTTTATATAGTATGCTTCTTCTCCGTGCGCAAGCACACTGGCATCCTCTTCTAACTTCTGAGTGTGTAAGAACAGAGAGAAAGAAAAACTCAGTAGGCAATTTCACTCGTGATTTAGGGCGATTTGGAGTTGGATTTTGAATATGTTGAAGTTGAAGAAAAGATAGATGAAGGTAAGATCTATCCATTTTTGTTGGTTTCGTTTGCATGCATGATGTTTTTACTCTTTTTGTTTAGTTCATAACTATGTGTTATCTATTTTGTTAGGCATTATTTCATCACTTTTTGTCAGGAGTACGATTTGCCTAGCGAAGTGAACTACGAAGTTGAAGATCAAGGTATGAGCTTTGCAATAAATTGATTTTTTTGTGCATGCAAGGTCGTAATTAGTTAGTCTTTTAGCTCATCATTAGCTATGCAATGTTAGTGATTAGAGGTTAGAAATAATTTCAGGCGACAGATGTAGCATTTATAATATATTTTTTAGAAGAGTAGGTTGAAGATGTTGTATCAATGTTAGGTGCGTCCATTAGTATTGACATGCAAGAAATCTTAATACGGTAATTAAGAAACACTTGTACTGTAATTGTTCATTGCATGTGGTATGTTATTTCATGTGGTATGTTTATTAATAAGTCTATAGTTAGGAGGTTGTAGGTCTACTTTGTTATGTCGAAATAATCTAAATTTTATATGTTACGAATATGTGCTAATGTACTTGATGATGTATGTAATTAGGTAAAATAATTAATCTTAGTAGCAAACGAGGAGGAGATGACGTGATTGAAGAAATTGTGTTTCCATCTTCGCTGTCCCTTTTGAGGTGATGACCAGATACATGCAAGTGCTATTTTCATACTTTTGATAGCAGAAAGAAAAATCCGTGTGTAATATTGATGTTCATATGATAATAGGTTGACTCTGTTCATATAGTACTGGTGACGGTTATTTATTCGAACTATTTGGACTCTTAATTGCATTCGCAAGCACATCCATATTGGAGCTAAGGTATAAAATGACGTCGTAATTTTGTTAATATTTTTTATATTGATGTACTGTCATGCCGTTGGGTGCCACTAATGCCTGAGGGAGATGCTGAGCTAAGTAACCACTTGATGACGAAGTGGTGTACCGAGGCAAGTGAGTGTGTTGTTTTTGAAAAACGGATTGGTTTAAGTTGCGACTGTTACTTCAACCTTACATGTGCAACCACTCTACCCTTATATGGGAAAGGGCATTAATGATTACCTAGTCCGCGCTAGCATGGAGGAAGCATTACTAGTGACAGGAGTGGCGTGGTCACTCTCGGGACAGGGTCATGCCAGGTAGTCCGGCCATGACTGTTTTTGTAGGGCATCGGACACACCATTGGTACCCCCGTGCTTGTGCTATATGTTGAATAAGGGAGCATGGTTCCACCTGAATTAAACATGTGAGCACGGTTGTGGCACGCGGGGTTGATATCAATCGGGTGTACTCCATGTTGGTGGCGTCTAGGGAAAGGTAGTGATTGGGTGCTTACCCCGGGTACTTGAGGTACCGCGGGTCGTGGATGACACGAAAGCTTCCCGGATCTTGTGGGTAAAGTGTGCAACCTCTGCAAAGTGTAAAACTATTCGAATAGCCGTGTCCACGGTCAAGGATAGTTGGGAAACCGCTCTTGGACTACGTCCAAATGTTTGCGAACCATGGTGTGTGTGTGTGTGTGTGTGTGTGTGTGTGTGTGTGTGTGTGTGTGTGGATAAGTGGTAATAACTACCTGGGTTATCAAAAATCAAAAGACTTGACATGATGATTAAGTTCGATTGTTTCCACCTCTTTTTATGTTGATATCTGTAACCTATTCTCACGGTTACTTCAATTCTCCCCATGCATTTCTTACAAGTTGTTGAACATGTCATTGCACTCAAAACTAGCTTTCTGCAAAATGACCTACTTAGTGCTATATCATGCATTATTGTACCTTGTTTCAAACATAGTTGCTTGCAAGTACATTCAAAGTACTCATTGGCCTGTCACTGGTTATCTAATTAGCCAGGCATGAGAGAACAGGATGTAAAGAAGAGTACCTTGGTGATAAACATGCGAGTTAGGATGCTTTCCAGTCAGAATGCCTATAGGGTTAAGGCAGATGGCATGGGTTCAAGTTATCGACAAAGATTTACGCTGCGATGATATACTCAAGACCTGACAATAATGTCCATAATTTGTGTAAACCGGTATGTATGGGTGTAAGACTCTTGTTATTTTCAGCGTCTATGTGTTCAGTGAGCATTGATCTCTAGGATCATTTTACACGTGCATAGGTGATCACGACTTATGAGTCGGGGTCCTTACAACAACCCTCCCTATTTCCACCCCCTCCTCATTCTTCCTGCATCCTCCTTCCTCCGCTTCTCCCAACACTAATACTTATTTTTGCGGGTTCCCAACACTAATACTTTCGATAGAGGGAAACCGAACAAACAACTACATGTTGGGTCGACATCTACAATTGATGTTCCCAAGCTTAAGGATAGAATTATTCATGGTGCACATGAGCTACTATGTTGCTGCAATTCCAATAGTTTTTAGGGTTTGTCGATGCCGAGGCACCCTAAATGCTAAGTTATGTTTTCATCATTTAGGGTTTATCGATGCCGAGGCACCCTAGGTTGGGACTAATCACTTGGCACTAATCACTTGGATCTATTGCCACGTATGTTGGGTTTATCATCTAGGGTTTATCGATGCTAAGGAGAATTCTAAGTTGGGCCTAATCACTTGGCTCTATTGCCACCTATGGTTTAATGCAGCAAGAATGGCGGGGCAGTTGATCCAACTTAACTAAGTACTAACATACCCCGGCCCATGCATTAGTCGCAAGTACCCCATATGTCCTATTTTTAGCAAAGTGATGCTAAAATTCACGGAAAATTTCAGCATGACCTTTGCTGAAAATAGGACATATGGAGTACCCGAATTTGCCGGAACAGAAGTTAATCGACATTCCGGCAAACTCAAGGGCCTCTCGGGGTACCTGCAAATTCATCACGACACAATGGTCGGAGACAAAACCCAGCAAACTAGCAAAGTTACTGACGTGTTTACAGAAATTGTTTTCTGTAAAAGATGATCATCATCTTTGCAAGTCTTTTTCAATGTGATCACAAGTAATTCAGAGGCATCACAATAAAGCAACACCCTGCACTAGCCTAAAAACAAGTGAAGTTTCACCCATATAAGAACAACTTTATAAAATCAGAGAAGTTGCTAAATTTTTTGTATCCTTCATACACACTGGAGTACAATGCTTTATAATGTTCCATCATCATTACAGAAATCTAAGAAACACATGGTCTTGAGGATATTCTTTATGACTGATTATTTTAGTTTTACATGCAGATTTTGACCAAAAAACACATGGTCTTTCTAACAGTTTTCAGTTTGGACAGAATATTGAAAACTACAGTTTGGACAGAATTCCTAACACTTTGGTCTTCTAGTTACAAAACAAAACTGACATAATTCTAGATGGCATAACTGAATTTTTTGACAGTAGCTCAAGTTTTTGACAGTAGCTCCTAACTGTACCTAACTAAACTTTTTGACAGTAGCTCAAGTTTTTGACAATAGCTCAAGTTTTTGACAGTAGCTCCTAACAGTAGCTCCTAACTGAATTTTCTGCTTAAAAGGAAGGCTGACTTAAGTGGCAAGATGATACAATTTGTGTAACATAACAATATATGCATCTTAATATAACACCATCTCCTAACAGAAATAGTATCTCAGGTTTCCATCTTAATACCACAAAGAATACCATAAAAAATCCAGGATCATTTTTTCTAGAGAAAAGCATCATTATAAGGGGAGTTTCATACTCTACCAGATCTACTAGGGGGCAAAGTAGAACTGATATTCTTTTGCTGACTTCTAGTACAAGGTATAGAAGAGGAGGTAAATACAGTAGACATGTAATTGCAGTGTATTAAGAGTGTAATTTCAATAGATTTATAGTGCAAATTTATAGTAGAATTACAAATACAGTGTGAGCCAGAACCATACTCCAAATGTAGTGAACAAACAGGTACTACATAACACCAAGCTAAACATTAAACAACCTATTATAGTGTGGGCATCGAAAGTTCCAATAGCCCATTGTAACAACTATTTGTGCAGAGATAAGCATGAACAGAGACAATAACTGAAAGACGCACTAACTAAGCAAAAAAAAGGCAAACCAGCAAACACACACACACACACATCCAAAGAGATTTGGGTGCTTCATATATATGACTAAATAGATGAGTTCAGAGGGGGGAGGTTTGGCTAAAACACTACCTGCACTCCACTTAACTAGATCACAATTTTAGAAATAATTGTCACAATAATCAACATGAAGAAGCACAACCCCCACCGATACAGACCACAAATCCACACTGAAATCAAAACCTAGCCAAGAGGAATCAAACGCCTACATCCACAAAGAGAATGGGAGAATGAGGTAGAGCTCATATTCGCTACTCCAGCGGAATCAAGCCTCTAGACATACATCTACATCAAAACGGGCAAGGGGAATTACATCTTCTACTATAAATTTGCTGACTTTTGCGAACCCTAGAACACGGGGGAAGAGGGTTGTGGTACTCGTGGGAGGTAGCCTAGGGGGGAAGGAGGGGAAGGGGGGAGAGGTGAGGAATCACCTGTCACTACTAGAAAAACCCCTACTAATGGCGCACCTAGTATGGCCATTAATGGCGCATCTGTGGTGCGCCACTAACAGCACGCCATTAGTAATTTTTACTAATGACGCACCAGTGGTGCGCCATTAGTATCTGGTATACTAATGGCGCACCACTGGTGCGCCATTAGTATAGGCCACGGTGCGCCATTAGTATGCCGCCCAGGGGCCAGGTGCTTTGGATACTAATGGCGCACCACAACTGGATGCGCCATTAGTAACCGCGGCATACTAATGGCGCACTTTCCTGTGATGCGCCATTAGTGATGCGCCATTTTGAATCTAGATCTGGATCGTGATTTTTTGCCCATTTTTTGCTTGTTTTTTGGCACGACAATATTCTCAAATTTTGTTCCTGTTTTTGGATCTTGTTGCCATGGTCTTTTGCCGGAGAGGAGTTCGCCGGAGAGGAGGAGGAGGAGGTCGCTGGAGAGGAGGGAGGAGGAGCTCACCGGAGAGGAGGGAGGAGGAGCTCACCG
>NC_041393.1:69373089-69373988 GCF_002162155.2 Triticum dicoccoides
AGGAGGGAGAAGAAACCATGAGGGGAGGGGAGGGGAGGGGAGGGGAGGAGGGAGGAGGGAGGAGGGAGGAGGAGGTCGCCGGAGAGGAGGAGGAGGTCACCGGAGAGGAGAAGTATGGTGGAGGAGAGAAGGGAAGATGAAATGAAGAGAGGAGGAGAGGACCAGCCATATATACGGCATACTAATGGCGCACCGCGGGCAGGTGCGCCATTAGTAATTTTTTTTATTTTTTTTATTTATTTTGAATTTTGAAGGCGGGAAGATACTAATGGCGCACCGCGGGCAGGTGCGCCATTAGTAATTTTTTTTATTTTTTTGATTTATTTTGAATTTTGAAGGCGGGAAGATACTAATGGCGCACCACGGGCAGGTGCGCCATTAGTATTTTTTTTTATTTTTTTGATTTATTTTGAATTTTGAAGGCGGGAAGATACTAATGGCGCACCACGGGCAGGTGCGCCATTAGTATTTTTTTTTATTTTTTGATTTATTTTGAATTTTGAAGGCGGGAAGATACTAATGGCGCACCATGGTCAGGTGCGCCATTAGTAAGTTTGAATTTTTTTGATTTTTTTTGCCTCTCTAGATCTTAAAAGCCCCGTATCTTTTTTTCTGTTAGGTTTTTGAGGATTTTAGAAATGTTTAACGGGGTTCCCCCAGTTAAATTTGGATGTAACTTTTCGAGTAGATGATTTTTCATATAAAAAACTTTTTCATCCGAGTTAGTATGCAAAAGTTATGCCCATTTTTACAAATTCTCGCGAGATTTTGCAACTGAAGTCAAAATTCATATTTGCAAAGGCTGCCAACAACTAGGCCACATATCACATGGGAAACTTATTTTCTTTTATTTTTTTGACATTTTTTTCATTTTGTTTTATTTTTTTTTAACTGAAAAG
>NC_041393.1:69374113-69375342 GCF_002162155.2 Triticum dicoccoides
GGGGGGGGGGTGCATTCGGTGGAAGTGGTGGCCAAGGTTACTAATGGCGCACCGTGGCATGGTGCGCCATTACTAGTTTAACTAGTAATGGCGCACCACACCCACGGTGCGCCATTAGTATGTTTGGACAGGCGCACTAGTTCAAAAAAAAATTTGGTACTAATGGCGCACCGTAGGCAGGGTGCGCCATTAGTAGTTTCAACACTAATGGCGCATCAGAAGGTGGTGCGCCATTAGTATATACTAATGGCGCACCACATGTCTGGTGTGCCATTAGTGTCATTTCCATCTATAGCCCTTTTCCTAGTAGTTTGTGGGATAACGGCAGGCTGCCGTAGGAGGGCGCCGGCGTCGAGGAGGCGGCGGGCGGCGGTGTGTTGAGGAGGAGGCGGAGCATCGAGGAGGCGGCACGTCGAGGAGGAGGCGGCGCGTCAAGCTTGCCACCCACCTTGGAACCGGAACCCTAGGGCATGCAGGCGCGGTGGACGGAGGGGGCAGAGCAAGGCGGGGCGGCGGTGTACGGTTGGGGCGGAGGGGGCAAAGTTAGGTGGAGTGGGGATCTGGCGAGGGAGGGGAGTAGGTGGAGTGGGGGGAAGCTTACTAATGGCGCACCCCGCAGCGGTGCGCCATTGGAATGTTTTTTTAGATAGCAATGGCGCACCCCGCACCGGTGCACCATTAGAATGTTTTTTTATTACAGTTCAAGCACTCAGGTTATATTCCACCTAACCGTATCTCTATCAGAACACACACACTAGCCCGGCTGATCAGCACTCAGCACACACACCAGGAGGTCCTTGGTTTGATTCCCACGCTCCCCAATTTTTGTTTTTATGCATTTTTTTCTTTGTACATATCTTTTTATCCATGCATCCAAATATAACATGTCACTTATGCTAGATGATCAGAATTTCATGTAGAAAAATAATATGCAGTTTGTTGCCATGTTAACAACATTTTAAGATGTTGTTTGATATTTATTTGTGTTTAAATAAGTTCAAACTTGTTTAAATCATAACAGTAATATTTTTTTATTAAAACAGTAATAATTTTTTTAAAAATATCATCAAATTTGTAATTTGAAAATATTTATGAATATGAAAAAATATCATGAAATTTATTATTTGAAAATATCATCAAATTTTTTATTTGAAAAAATAATCAAATTTGTTTTTTTTTCAATTTTAGTTGCATTCATTTGTGACGGTGGAGCGGGCCGGGGAGGGTGC
>NC_041393.1:69375626-69381291 GCF_002162155.2 Triticum dicoccoides
GGCGGCGGTGGAGTGGGGGGAGGGTGTGGGGGGTCGGTTGCGGCGGTCGGTGGAGCGGGGGAGAGGGTGCGGGGGGTGCTCGGCGGCGAGGGGGACCGGATCTGGCGAGGTGGGATAGAGATCGAGATGGAGGGGGATCGAGATCGAGTGTCCATGAAATTTAAAAAATATTCATGAGTTCAAAATTAAAGTGCCCATGAAATACAATCGAGAAATGAAGACTAGATTTAAATACAATCGATCTTAGCTAGCTATCTGTTCACAATCTTCTTGCCCTTCTTTTTCGCAAATGGAGTTCTTCTGTGGAACAGACGTCCTTTAGGTAGGGTGGTCCTGCTTCTTCTTGTGGTGTATGCTGCTACTCCATCATCGTCGTCATGTTCGATCTTCGGGTCGCCGTACTTGTCGTGAGCAGTGCGGCTCTCATAGGGAAATATTCTTTCTCTGCGGCGTCCCAAGTATTGGCTGGAGTTTTCCACAACGTGTCTAGCTCCTCTTTCAGCAGCCCCAGATACAGATTGTTGTCGTTCCCTGATTGTTTCAGCCCTTCAATTAGCATACTCATGTGAATGTACTTCCTCTTCATGCACAACTAGGGGGGAAGGTTGTACATCCACACAAACACAGGCCAGGTGCTATGTGTGCTTCTCGGGCTGCCAAACGGATTGACTCGATCGGTGCTCGCACCCAGCACGATGTTCCTTGGATCCTTCCCAAATTCTGGGTGTTCGAAGTTCAACGCTTGCCACTGGCTCCCATCCTTGGGGTGACTCAGCATCTTGTCTTTTTTATTTATCTCCGGATCATTTGCGTCATCTTCTCGCTTCTTCTCCTCCCTATCTGCGTGCCAACGCAGGAGCTTTGCTACCTTAGGGTCCACGAAATACCATTGTAGACGAGGACGGAAAGTACCACACCACTTTTCGAGGAGCTTTCTTCCTCTTCTTGTATCGAGTGACGCCGCACACCAGACATATGGTAGACTCCGCGTGCTCATCCCGATAAATGATGCAATTGTTCATGCACACATGGTATTTCACGTGCGGTAAATCCAGAGGAAACACAATTTTCTTTGCATCCTCGAAACTGGTCGGGCACTTGTTCCCCTTGGGAAGACGTTCGTGCCAGAATGACATGTTCTCGTCGAAGCATGCGTCGGTCATTTTGTGTTTTACCTTCATCTCCAGAGCCATGAGCGTTACTTTCAGGCGGGTATCCTCGGGCCTGCATCCTTCATACAATGGAGAAACCGCATCTATCTCCAGTTGATCCAGCTTGGCTTTCTCTCGGGCGGCAGCTCTTGCGTTATCTGTCTGCTTGAGAAGCAGCTCTTGAATATGAGGGTCTTGCACCCAGCCCATCGATGGTCCATCGTCGTCTGCTCCACCAGCATCTTCATCTTCATGATCATCCCCTTCGTCTGCTCCGGCATCTTCCTCATCATCATGTCCGGCATCTTCTACATGATGACTGTGTACAGCATCACCATCGTGATCATGTCCTGGAGATTCTTCATCTTCTCGCCCGCCCGAGCCGCGGTGGTTGTCTTGCTGCCCTTCCTCATTTCTTGCCCGGCCCCCATGGACGACTTCATAGTCATCTTCATCACCTTGCCACCGATACCCATCCATGAAACCACGCAAGAGCAGGTGCTCCCGCACCTGCCCAGAATTCGGGTCCGCAATAAAGCTCTTCAGCTTGCATCTTTGACACAGACATCTTATCTTATCTCCGTCTCGTTCTTTTGAAGCATCTCGGCCTTCGCGGAGCTCAAAAACCTATTCATGATGCCTTCGGTCATCGTGTGGACCATGGTCGCCTGGGGGGTAGAGCAAAATGATATTTTAGAACCAAGAAAAAATTTGGCATGACTTTCCCTAAAAATAGGACCAAAAAGAATGCATAGTGCCAAAATTCTCGCCGAAACGGAAATGAATCAACATTCCGGCAAAATATTGGCAACTATCGCATTTCAAATACCGTTACCTGCAAACACAAACATATATGCAACACCACAAACATATGCAACACCACGAACATACATAGATCTAGCTAGGCCACAAAAAGTGCATGTGCACGTTGTTGGAGAGGGAGAACAACATAAAGATAGCTTCCCCCCTTACTTACCTATCAAAAAAAGGTAATTTAACCACTTAATTTGGATGAATCAACGGTGCAAATGAGGTGAGGAGGAGGAGGCAGCCGAGACAAGCTTGAAGGAGAAGGTGGAGAATGAAGTGGGGAAAGTGAGTGGGTAGGTGGGTTGTCCAAAATATCTTGTTGGTCCCAGGTTACTAATGGCGCACCACCTGCAAATGCGCCATTAGTAACCCTGGTTACTAATGGCGCACCTGCTGCTGGTGCGCCATTAGTAGTTTTGCAAAATATATATATATATATATATATTCTCTAATGGCGCACCATGGCATAGTGCGCCATTACTAGTTTAAACTAGTAATGGCGCACTATGCTGCGGTGCGCCATTAGTAGTTTTGCAGAAAAAAAGAATAAAAGAAACAATAGTAGTGGCGCACTGTGTGGCCGGTGCACCATTACTAGTTAGCCCTAGTAATGGCGCACCATGCCATGATGCGCCATTAGTATGTTTGGAAAAATAAAAATAAAAATTGTTACTAGTGGCGCACCTTGTTCATGGTGCGCAATTAGTGTCTTCCACACTAATGGCGCACATGCACATGGTGCGCCACTGCTATATAGTAGTGGCGCACCACGTGACAGGTGCGCCATTAGTGTGTATTTCATCTATAGCCCTTTTCCTAATAGTGTAGGAGGGTTACGTCGCTGGTGCCGAGTCTGAGAGCAGACAACGATTTTCACTGCGAGCCCTGGCACAGGAACGGGATCCACGACACCGTCTTCAAGAAGCAAGCGGCACCCACATGCGCCCGCGTCATAGGCGCCAGAAGCGTGGAGCTTTTGCTCGGCCACTCGCCTGCACCACCATGAGGAGACCCAGCCACTACCACAATGAGGGGCAAGCTTGCCCACCCCAGATCTGGGCCCTGCCCAAGCAGTCCTGGGCCTCCCGCCACTACATCCCTAGTCGCTCTCACGACCTAAAGATGGAGCCACCACCGCCACCATGAAGCCTGTCAGAAAGCCAACCCTGAGGCCCACCATCCGGGGCCGCCGCCTCGGCATCCATGCCCCTAGGAACTACCAACTATATCCGTCACAAGTATCCAACCACAGTAGTATGAGTGAGAGGGACCACCTTTCACTCCTAGCCCGGCATCAACCAGCGGGTTTGGGTTGGCACCTCCACAGTAGGAAGCGCCCACGCCTGTATCCCCATTCGGTCCCTGTGGACCAAGGGGAAGACAACCCGGTGACTACCGACGGCCACCGCGAGCACGCTCAAACGACGCCATGTCCATGGTCAATGGTGCCGATCTGTCCGACGGCACACCGACGGCCGACGAGCAACCTCGGATCAACGCCACCACAACACAACAAGAGAGAAGAGCACTAACGCATAAGCTTGCACCCGTGCGGACCAAGTCGGCTCCCTACACCTGCGCCCTGACGAATGACAACCACCACAGCATACAAGATCCGCACCGTCACGACACGCTGGAGAGACAAACTGTCAGCACCGACCTCCTGAAGCACAGACCACCGCTGCCAAAAGGAGCAGCAGGCCACCCCACTGCCGCCTAATGACCCACAAGTGTAGGGGATCTATCTAGTCCTTTCGATAGGTAAGAGTGTCGAACTCAACGAGGAGCAGAAGGAAATGACAAGCGGTTTTCAGTAAGGTATTCTCCGCAAGCAAAGAAATTGTAGGTAACCGATAGTTTTGTGATAAGAGAATTTGTAACGTGTAACAAGTAATAAAAGTAAATAAGGTGCAGAAAGGTGGCACAATCCTTTTTGTAGCAAAGGACAAGCCTGGACAAGTTCTTATAATGAGAAAGCGCTCCCGAGGACACATGGGAATTATCGTCAAGCTAGTTTTCATCACGCTCATATGATTCCCATTCGTTACATTGATAATTTGATATGTGGGTGGACCGGTGCTTAGGTGCTGCCCTTTCTTGGAAAAGTATCCCACTTATGATTAACCCTATTGCAAGCATCCGCAACTACAAAAGAAGTATTAAGGTAAACCTAACCACAGCATGGAACATATGGATCCAAATCAGCCCCTTACGAAGCAACACATAAACTGGGGTTTAAGCTTCTCTCACTCTAGAAACCCATCATCTACTTATTACTTCCCAATGCCTTCCTCTAGGCCCAAATAATGGTGAAGTGTCATGTAGTCAACATTCACATAACACCACTAGAGGAGAGACAACATACATCTCATCAAAATATCGAACGAATACCAAATTCACATGACTACTAATAGCAAGACTTCACCCATGTCCTCAGGAACAAACGTAACTACTCACAAAGCATATTCATATTCATGATCAGAGGGGTATTAATATGCATTAAGGCTCTGAACATATGATATTTCACCAAATAAACCAACTAGCATCAACTACAAGGAGTAATCAACACTACTAGCAACCCACAGGTACCAATTTGAGGTTTTGGTATAAAGATTGGATACAAGAGATGAACTAGGGTTTGAGAGGAGATGGTGCTGGTGAAGATGTTCATGGAGATTGACCCCCTCCCGATGAGAGGATCGCTGGTGATGACGATGGTGATGATTTCCCCCTCCCGGAGGGAAGTTTCCCCGGCAGAACAGCTCCGACGGAGCCCTAGATTAGTTGCGCCAAGGTTCCGCCTCGCGGCGGCAGAGTTTCGTCCCATAAGCTTGCCTATGATTTTTTCCAGCGTAAGAGACTTCATATAGCAGAAGATGGGCACCAGAGGGCTGCCAGCCAGAGGGCCCACGAGGCAGGGGGCGCGCCCCCACCCTCGTGGCCAGGGTGTGGGCCCCCTCTGGTACTTCTTCCGCTCAATAATTATCATTAATTCCAAAAATGACTTTCATGGAGTTTTAGGACTTTTGGAGCTGTGCAGAATAGGTCTCCAATATTTGCTCCTTTTCCAGCCTAGAATTCTAGCTGTCGGCATTCTCCTCTTTATATTAAACCTTGTAAAATAAGAGAGAATGGCCATAAGTATTGTGATATAATGCATAATAACAGCCCATAATGCAATAAATATTGATATAAAAGCATGATGCAAAATGGACATATCAACTCCCCCAAGCTTAGACCTCGCTTGTCCTCAAGCGAAAGCCGATATCGAAAAATATGTCCACATGTTTAGAGATAGAGGTGTCGATAAAAATAAAATACAGACATGAGGGCATCATGATCATTCTTATAATAGCAATATATATATAATTTGTCATATGATTTCTTATGCTCAAGTAACAATCTATTCACAATGTCAAGTATGATTCAGAAACTTCATTGAGAACTAACAAACGATAATCTCAGTAATTGAAGCAATTGCAATTTATCATAACGTCGGAAAGAGTCAATAATAGAGCTTTTCAGCAAGTCCACATACTCAACTATCATTTAGTCTTCCACAATTGCTAACACGCACGCAATACTTATGGTTATAGAGTTTTAATCGGACACAGAGAAAGATAGGGGCTTATTGTATTGCCTCCCAACCTTTTACCTCAAGGGTAATGTCAACAATAAAAGTTCATGCTAACTTACATCCAATT
>NC_041393.1:69381679-69382837 GCF_002162155.2 Triticum dicoccoides
GATCTTTCCAACATGAGGTCCTTGCCAAAGGATAAAACGAAAAAGGGAAAGGTGAAGATCACTTTGACTCTTGCATAATGTAAAAGACATAAATAAAAAGATAGGCCCTTCGCAGAGGGAAGCAGAGGTTGTCATGTGCTTTTTGGTTGGATGCATGAAATCTTAATGCAAAAGAACGTCACTTTATATTGCCACTTGTGATATGGACCTTTATTATGCAGTCCGTCGCTTTTATTACTTCCATATCACACGATCATATAAAGCTTATTTTCTCCACATTAATAAGTCATACATATTTAGAAATCAATTTTTATTGCATGCAACATGATAACTTACTTGAAGGATCTTACTCAATCCATAGGTAGGTATGATGGACTCTCATGGCAAAACTGGGCTTAAGGATATTTGGAAGCACAAGTAGTATATCTTACTTGGTGCAAGGAATTTGGCTAGCATGAGGGGGAAAGGCAAGCTCAACATGTTTGAATGATCCATGACAATATACTTTAACTGAGATGTGAGAAAACATAACTCATTACGTTGTCTTCCTTGTCCAACATCAACTCTTTAGCATGTCATACTTTAATGAGTGCTCACAATCATAAAAGATGTCCAAGATAGTATATTTACACTACTGGAAACTGAGAATTTGCCATCAGCCAGCTCTTTGCCATCTGCCAGCTGATGGCAAAGAACGTCTTCTGCTTATAAAAAACAGATGGCAAAGAACTGACAGACGGCAAAGAACATGGTTGCCATCAGCCAATTCTTTGCCATCTGCCAACAGATGGCAAATAATCTTTGCCATCTGCCAGCAGATGACAAAGAGGTTGGCAAATCATGTGGACGTCAAGAGTGTAACGGTGTACCAGCCCCACCTCTTTGCCCTCTGCCAGCAGACGGCAAAGATTCTTTGCCATCTGCTGGCAGATGGCAAAGAGATGGGGTTATTTTTTTCCAGATAAAAAAACTGTGGGGTTATCCCTTCCCTCTCTCCCCTCCTCTCCCTCTCTCCCCTCCTCTCCCACGCATCTGCACGCATCTCACCAGCCGCCGCCCCACCACCCCGCCGCCCCGCCACCCCGCCGCCCCGCTGCCGCCCCACCACCCCACCACCCCGCCGCCGCCCCGCCGCCCCACCACCCCGCCGCCCGCAGA
>NC_041393.1:69383216-69421588 GCF_002162155.2 Triticum dicoccoides
CGCCCGCAGAGGCCCCCCCTTTCCCTAGCGTGCGTGCGGTCCCCCGCGGCGACCTCTCCACTCGCCGTCGCCGTCCGTCGGGGAGGGAGCGTGCGTGCGGTCCCCCGCGGCGACCTCTCCACTCGCCGTCGCCGTCCTCGGCCACTCGCCGTCCCGACCTCTCCACTCGCCTCCTCTGGCCAGCCAACCATAGTGGCATCGTTCCTCTGACACCGGTCGGCGCTTCGACTTCGACTCCTACAACCGGCACCTCGACTTGTCAACATCCTCCGTCGCCAAATCTTAACCACTACGAGTTCATCCGGCCATCGTCGTGAACCTCCAAGCAGATATGCCACGCCCTTCATGTGTATGTCCCGTTATATCTCCACTATGTTCCTCTCTGTTCTGATTTTCAGGAAGAAAGTTGATTGGTGGCCGTTTCCAGTATGTTTATATTAATTTTGCAATATAGATATTTGTTCAGATTCTTCTAAGCAGTGCTCTAGCAGAAGGGTGCTTCCCTTTCCTTACTGTCTTTGCTAAATATTTATTTTTGTGACATATGAGGACTGAATAGCATCAGGCCAACGACCTCACCCTGGGAGTCCACTTCTTCACGGTCACGACATCTGCCTTGAAAAATTATCTGGAGGTAATTTATTTGGTTCCCTCCATTGGATGTAGATGCCCTATTTTGTGTTGTTTAGTTGTATGCAGTTCATGCAAACGTCCTGAAGCATTTTATTGGCATTGGATAGAGCTGAGAAATTCTATTTATGCTTACAGTTTTGTGTGCCTTTTTCTAGCAGTGAGTTCCAGAGACGAACGGGGAACTGGACTTTGAGCTGGAGCGGTCATGTGTTCTTGCACCTGGGGATTAAAAGCCAATATACAATTTGTTCATTTTCTTTTAGAGGTATGTAACATTGATTCGTACGATTAGTTGGTACTTAAGAACATGGATACCCACACTTTCCAGGATGGCTCAAGCTGTTCTGATAGTTGATATAGATTTAAATGACTAGGAGAACCTAAGTGGCTCATTCATACGCCACCATTTCCAATATATATGGGGCAGTTCTTAAACGTGCAAATGTTCAAGAAATGAGTGCTCTCATTTGTCATGCCATGGAAGTATGGTTTGAAGTTTCCTTACTGCAAAGATTTTTCTTCAACATCTATGAGCTGGCTAGCAAAATTATTGTAACTACAATTCACATCAGATATAAGGCGACAAATAGGGCATCATCTAGGTCCATACATCTTAATATCATTTTCACTGACGGTTGCTTTGCTATCATAGTCATTGTTTATGACAGAATGTATAAACCACATGGAGCTTGTGACATCGGATGAAGCTAGCGCACGGCGGCATACAACAGGAGCTATTAGAGCTGGTTGTTACACGGTATTGCTTCCTGAAAATGGGTCGCTTCATCCTGAGTGTTTTATCTTTGTCGGGCATTACATGCTCATCCACATGCTGACCAATTAGTTAGTGAAAGCAGATAGGCTTTCCCTTGCAGAAGAACGGCATGCTCCCTTGCAAAAGAGTAGTAAGCATAGAAGTACAAATGTGGACTGGATTCAAACTTGTTAAAAAAAAAGAACTTGTGGACATGCAGGATGTAGATCTGGATTTTCTTAGGTTACATGGATGTCATTGCTATATTCGATATCATGGACACATTTAAAATGTTGCCTGCTGATTTTGTTTTTGTGTACGACACCCATCAAATGTTGTTTGCTTGTACACCCTTTATGGGAAACATGATCTGATGTACTACTCTTTCCTGGGACATTGACCGGCTGCCCCTGTGCTATCTGCACCAACAAAACTCACCAATGAAAACTGAATCACAATTTAAGTGGCCTAATAAGGCCAACCCAAGAAGTCAAAACTTTAGTTTGATTCCTCAAAAAGGATCAAAAATAAATAAATAGAAAATACCACCTAATCTTCTTCTAATCTGATTTCCTAGGTTGGTCATCTTGTTGAGTATATCCATTAGTATTGAGTCTTGACTCGATCCAAGTCTTTCTTGCCGCACAGCACCGGTGCCATCTTGCCGCCGGTCTCGACGGCTTCCACATCTGTACTTGACATATATAACTGAAATACGACTGAAAGGTCAAAGTGGAATACGATCAGGATATCCGGATATGCATTTTTTGAGTAGATTGTACATGCTAAATCAACATATCATGTGTAGATCGTGTTGTAGAGTATATATGCGTAGATTGCTTGATTGGGTAGTACCTGCTAAATCAGTATCATGAGATAAAATCATGTACGTATACATGATTGATTACTGTACTTGGAAATTGAAATTCATATGTTGAGGTTGATATACCTGATGGGTTGCTGTAGTTGAAAAAGAGATTGCATGGTTGCCGAGCGGACTCTATATGACGGAGGAAATAATCACCGCCAGCGAACATAGGTAGGAGAGCACAATTTAAGGAGGAGGAGGTAGCGTCCATGTAGAGGACTCCATGAATATTTTAACCGGCAGAGTATTTTATTGAGATGGAGCCTTTTTTACGGGATTGTGGTTTTCTTTCTCCTTTTTCGTTGGAAGTTTTTTAGGTGATGACACTTTCCTTTTTCTTTCTTTTTTTGATCTGGACGTTTTACTTTTTTATTTCGAGGGAACGGCTGGAGGATTTTTTTTGTTTGTTTCACTAACGTGGGTCGTGTCAGATCGTTTTTCAATGGGACAGGATCATTTGTGTTACGCAAGTTTTCATTCTATCCTGTACGTAAATTTCAAAATCCAACGGTGTAATTAATTTTGATGATGTGGATTAATTAGAGTACTTAAAAGGTGCCTCCAATTAGTAATAAGAAGATGCTGTTTTCTTTTAGGAGGAGATTTATCAAGAAAAAAAATGAAACCTGAACTTGCTTGGTTACTTGGCAACGACCAAGCATATGCGTGTGCGTGTGTGTGTTTGTGTGTAGTCATCATCTTAAGTTTGGACAAGTGAAGTGGTAGGATCACATCTGCACGATTCATGTGTCCACTGTGATTTGCACTGTTTAACTCGCCTAAAATATTTGTTTTTTTGGTGATGGCGATCGCTTTAAATTAACCATGTATTAAATGTACAACTATCAATGCATCTACTAGGGAGTTTGACACGGGATTGCACAAACCTGAACCTGCTCGGTTCAACATTCAGATGCTGAACATGGCATGCTTCTTATTTTTTGCAGGGCATGATGTAGTGCCCAGGATGCTCTTCGGATGGCTCCCAGGATGGGATTGAACCCAGTTGAGGTACCACTGCATTTCCTTCTTCTTCAATTGTTTGTGCCCAAGTGTTACCATTTTCTTGAGATTCTTCTTCAATTGCTTGTGCGCAACTGTCGGAATTTCTGTTTTTCATGGTTTTCTCGTTGCCGCATGTGCAGGTCCTTGGGAAATCAGGCCCTCCTGTTTCCAAGATCATAGGCTTTCACAAAGACAAGTATACCAAGGATGCCATGGAGAAAGATCGCCTAAAAGAACAAGGTATGTGATAAAATCATCCTGCTTGGGTAAATTTGTCGTCACACCACAACTGAAGCTGAGTTGGAATGCTTAGAACAGAGCCACGTTTGAAAGTGTGCAACATCATATAATTTTGAACTGAAGCTTCCTTGTTGTGCGTTAACAAACATGTTATATTGTTGATTTGCAAGATCATAGGCTTTCACATATCATGTTTCAACTTTGCAGGTCATAATGTTGTACCGAGGGCATAAAGTTGTATCCAGGATGGGCTTGCACCTGGTTGAGGTAGTGCTGCATTTCCTTCTTCAATTGTTTGAGCCCAAGTTTTAGCATTTTCTTGAGATTCTTCTTCAATTGTTTGTGCGCGACTGTCAGCATTTCCATTTCTCATGGTTATCTTGTCACCGCCCATGCAGGTCCATCGGAAATAGGACCATCCTGCTTGCAAGATCATGGACTTCCACAAAGACAAGTATAACAAGGATGTCAAGTAGAAAGAGCACGTAAAAACCAAGGTATGTGTGTTGTGCCATCACTACTGACGCTGAGTTGAGATGCTTAGAGCACAGCAAATATATTCCATGTGCTGGCTATTTTATTTGTAAAGAATTTTGTTTTTCTCAAGGGAAGGGAGGAGTAAATGAGATGGTGGGATTGACTCTAACCTGTCAATCTGCTGGTTTTGATGGCTGTAGTATGTGTTGTTCAGTTGCAACATAAGACATGGTTGTGCATGTTTTGATCCTTGTTGTGGAATCGAAACAACTCCTTGTATAGTTTATTTGATTATTACTGCCAGTATTCTGCCTGTGAGCCATGGTGTTGATTTCAAGTGGAAGAACCGCTGTCCGTTGTTTTCAGGGTCCAAGAAGTATGTTTTCTTGTATTTAGTTTTTGTTTTGACCTTGTGAAACTTGCTACCTATGGATGAAACTGTGTAATATTGATGAAACTATGTATATGTACGGATGAAACTTGCTACTATTGGTAACATGGTTGGATACATATGTGTTCATGACTATTGGTAATATGTGTTGAATATGCTATATTGGTCATATAAATATATTTGTGTTTGATTTCTGTGAAAATGAATTGATATAAGAAAAATCAAAATTAAATGGGGCAATATAGTCACTTCGCCATCTGCTGGCAGATGGCAAAGAGCTTTGCCATCAGCTGGCAGATGGCAAAGAGCTTTGCCATCAGCTGGCAGATGGCAAAGAGGCCACGTGTCATGTTTGGGCTGGCCTATTTGGGCTCTTTGCCATCAGCTGGCAGACGGCAAACAGCCTGCAGCCTTTGCCATCTGCTGGCAGATGGCAAAGTATGCTGTTAGCCTTCTAACGGGGCTAACCCCGTTAAGAGGCTTTGCCATCTGCCAGCAGATGGCAAAGCCACAGGCTCTTTGCCATCAGCCAGCAGATGGCAAAGCCACAGGCTCTTTGCCATCAGCCAGCAGACGGCAAAGAAGCCTTTACCGGCAGGGTTTCGGACGACTGGTTTGCCATCTGCTGGCAGATGGCAAAGCCTTTGCCATTCGCCGACCATGCCTTTGCCATCTGCCATGGCAGATGGCAAACTGCCAGATTCCAGTAGTGTTATATGTGAGAACCTCTCTTTCTTTATTACTTCCTATTAATTGCAACGATGACCAAAACTATGTTTGCCAACTCTCAACAACTTTTATGCCTCATACTTTCTATGTGTGAAGTCATTACTATCCATAAGATCGATATGAACTCTTTTATTCTTTTTATCATTTTTTATGCACTCAAGATCATAGCAAGATGCAAAGCCCTTGACTCAACACTAATCTTTATTATATATAGCTCACAGACTCGATTACGTAGAGGAATCACAAGGCAAATCAAAACTAATTCATACCAAAACTTTATTCTACTAGATCAAGATATTACCAAAAGGATAGAACTAAGAAAAACGGTAAACATAGGAGTGTGATGGTGATACGTTACTGGGGCAACTCCCCCAAGCTTGGCAGTTGCCAAAGGGAGTGCACATACCCATATGATTATGTCTCCTTCTTCGGAAGTGGTGGTGTTGGAGTTGTTGCTGATGTAGGCTTCTTCCTTAATTTGCACTTGAGAATGGAATTTTCCTCCCTTAGATCACCGATCTCCTGCTCAAGGCTTAATATCCTTTTGCATAGTTCTTGTTTGTTTTCCTGCAAGAGACGAAAAGGGATAAACTCGATCTTAGGTTTCTTTGCCCTATCAGGGAGGCTTGAGTTTTTAAACTCCACATGCATATCCCCAGGTTGAGGTAACGGGACTTCATCTTCATCTAAGCTCTTCTCCTCCTTTCCCTTAGGCTCGTAGTATTCTTCTTCCTCAGTGGTCCAGCTACAATGCTCCAAGTCGCCGTAGACCTTAGGGTCTGTAGGGTAATCAACCACATAGCTTTCTCCCTCCGAATCCTGGGACGACATATTGCTCTAATCTGCGGCAGAAACAGCTCAAAACAAAAACAAAGGATTTTTGCGTGATACGATGGTCAAAACCTTCGAGAGATTATATAATGAATTTTTACCGACCAAAAGAAGAATCGTGCAAGAAAACGGAGTCCGGAGAGCACACGAGGTGCCCATGAGGCAGGGGGCGTGCCCGGGGGGAGGGCGTGCCCTCCACCCTCATGGATGCCTCGTGTCCTTCCCGGACTACTTCTTCTTTTCCTATTTTCTTAAATATTCCAAAACGGAGAAAATTTTCTGTTAGAACTATTTTGGAGTCGGTTTACTTACCGTACCACATACATATTCCTTTTCGGAGTCTGAAACGTTCTGGAAAGTATCCCTTATGCATTCCTCCAGGGTTACGGTTTCAATAATATTAGTTTCAACATTTATAGGATTACCTGAGATATAATGTTTGATTCTTTGACCATTCACCACCTTCGGATTTGTGCCTTCGAAGTTATTGATTTTTATGGCACCGGAACGATAGACCTCCTCGATAACGTAAGGCCCTTCCAATTTAGAGAGAAGTTTTCCTGCAAAAAATCTTAAACAATAGTTGAATAGCAACACATAATCACCTATGTTAAACTCACACTTTTGTATCATTTTTTCATGCCATCTTTTAACTTTTTCTTTAAACAGCTTGGCATTCTCATATGCTTGGGTTCTTCATTCATCGAGTGAGCTAATATCAAATAACCTCTTCGCACTTGCAAGTTTGAAATCATAATTGAGATCTTTAATGGCCCAATATGCCTTATGTTCTAGTTCGAGAGGTAAGTGACATGCTTTTCCATAAACTATTTTATATGGAGACATACCCATAGGATTCTTATATGCAGTTCTGTAAGCCCATAAAGCATCATCAAGTTTCTTGGACCAATTCTTTCTAGATCTATTAACAGTCTTTTGCAAAATTAATTTGAGCTCTCTATTACTAACTCTACTTGACCACTAGACTGTGGGTGATATGGAGATACAATTCTATGATTAAGATCATACTTATCAAGCATTTTACGAAAAGCACCATGAATAAAATGTGAACCACCATCATTCATGAGATCTCTAGGGACTCCAAACCTCGGAAAAATAACTTCTTTAAGCATCTTAATAGAGGTGTTATGATCATCACTACTAGTTGGAATAGCTTCTATCCACTTAGTAACGTAATCAACAGCAACTAAAATATGTGTATACCCATTAGAGGCAGGAAAAGGTCCCATATAATCAAAGCCCCAAACATCAAACAGTTCAATAACAAGAGAATAATTCATAGGCATTTCTTGACGTCTACTAATATTACCAATTCTCTGACATTCATCACAAGACAAGACAAACTTACGGGCATCTTTGAAGAGAGTAGGCCAATAAAAACCGGATTGCAATACCTTATGTGTAGTTCTATCTCCAGCGTGGTGTCCTCCATATGCCTCGGAGTGACACTTGCGTAGGATCTGTTCCTGTTCATGCTTAGGTACACAACGTCTAATAACACCATCTACTCCTTCTTTATAAAGGTGTGGGTCATCCCAGAAGTAATGTCTTAAATCATAAAAGAACTTTTTCTTTTGCTGGTATGTGAAACTAGGTGGTATAAATTTAGCAACAATGTAATTGGCATAATCAGCGTACCATGGAGCATTACGAGAAGCATTTATGACAGCTAATTGTTCCTCGGGAAAGCTATCATCAATAGGTAGTGGGTCATCAAGAACATTCTCTGACCTAGACAACTTGTCTACAACGGGGTTCTCAGCTCCCTTTCTATCAATAATATGCAAATCAAATTCCTGAAGCAAGAGAACCCATCTAATAAGTCTAGGTTTAGCATCTTTCTTTTCCATAAGATATTTAATAGCAGCATGATTAGTGTGAATAGTTACTTTAGAATCGACAATATAAGGTCTGAACTTATCACATGCAAATACAACTGCTAAGAATTCTTTTTCAGTAGTAGCATAACTTCTCTGGGAAGTGTCTAGAGTTTTACTAGCATATTGAATAACATTTAGTTTCTTATCAACTCTTTGCCCTAGAACAGCACCTACAGCATAATCGCTAGCATCACACATAATTTCAAAGGGTAAATTCCAATCAGGTGGCTGAACAATAGGTCCAGAAATCAAAGCTTTCTTAAGTATTTCAAATGCTTCTACACAATCATTATCAAAGAGAAAAGGAATATCTTTTTGTAATAAATTAGTCAGAGGCCTAGAGATTTTAGAAAAGTCCTTAATGAACCTCCTATAAAAACTGACATGACCAAGGAAACTTCTTATACCTTTAATGTCCTTGGGACACGACATCTTTTCAATAGCATTAACTTTAACTTTATCAACTTCAATACCTCTTTCAGAAATTTTATGCCCCAAGACAATGCCTTCATTAACCATAAAGTGGCACTTCTCCCAATTCAAAACAAGACTAGTATCTTTGCATCGCTGCAAAACTCGTTCAGGGTTGCTCAAGAAATCATCAAAGGGGGATCCATAAACGGAGAAATCATCCATGAATACCTCACAAATCTTTTCACAAAAGTAAGAGAATATAGCCATCATGCATCTTTGAAAGGTAGTAGGTGCATTACATAAACCAAAAGGCATATGTCTATAAGCAAAAGTACCAAAAGGGCAAGTAAAAGTAGTCTTTGCTTGATCGTCCGCTGACACAGGTATTTGAGAGAAACCAGAATAACCATCTAGAAAGCAGAAATGTGTATGTTTGGATAATCTTTCTAGCATTTGATCAATAAAAGGTAAAGGGTAATGATCTTTCTTTGTAGCTTTATTTAATTTATGAAAATCAATTACCATCCTATAACCTGTAATAATTCATTGCGGGATCAATTCATCTTTGTCATTAGGGACTACAATAATACCTCCCTTCTTAGGGACACAATGGACAGGACTTACCCACTGACTATCAGCAACGGGATAAATTATACATGCCTCAAGGAGCTTTAGTATTTCCTTTCTTACCACTTCTTTCATCTTAGGATTTAACCGTCGTTGATGATCTCTAACTGGTTTGGCATCTTCTTCCAATTTTATTTTGTGTTGGCATAAAGTGGGACTAATGCCCTTAAGATCATCCAGAGTATATCCAATAGCAGCACGGTGTTGGGGAACGTTGCAGAAAATTAAAATTTTTCCTACGGTTTCACCAAGATCCATCTATGAGTTCATCTAAGCAATGAGTCAAGGGAGTGAGTTTGCATCTACATACCACTTGTAGATCGCGTACGGAAGCGTTCGAGGGAACGGTGATGATGGAGTCGTACTCGCCGTGATTCAGATCACCGATGACCAAGTGCTGAATGGACAGCACCTCCGCGTTCAACACACGTACGGTACGGGCGACGTCTCCTCCTTCTTGATCCAGCAAGGGGGAAGGAGAGGTTGAGGAAGAAGGCTCCAGCAGCAGCACGACGGCGTGATGATGGTGGAGAGGCAGTACTCCGACAGGGCTTCGCCAAGCACACAACGGAGGAGGAGAGGTGTTGGGGAGGGGAGGGGCTGTGCCTTGACTTGGGTGTTCAGCCCTCCCCTCACCCCTCTATTTATAGGGGAAGGGGCAAGGGGGGCTGGCCCCTCTAGATGGGATCTAGAGGGGGGGCAGCGGCCAGGGAGGGGGGACTTGCCCCCCAAGCAAGGGGGGCGCCCCCTCTAGGGTCCCCCCCCCAACCCTAGGCGCATGGGCCCAAGGGGGGGCGCGCCCAGCCCTCCAGGGGCTGGCTCCTGCCCCACGCAGCCCATGTGGCCCCCGGGAGGGGAGGCCCCTCCCAGTGGACCCCCGGAACCCTTCCGGTGGCCCCGGTACAATACCGATATGCCCCCAAAACCTTCCGGTGTCCGTATGACAACTTCCCATATATAAATCTTTACCTCCGGACCATTCCGGAACTCCTCGTGATGTCCGGGATTCCATCCGGGACTCTGAACAACTTTCGGTAATCACATACAAGTCTTCCTAATAACCCTATCGTCGCCGAACCTTAAGTGTGTAGACCCTACGGGTTCGGGAGACATGCAGACATGACCGAGATGGCTCTCCGGTCAATAACCAATAGCGGGATCTGGATACCCATGTTGGCTCCCACATGCTCCTCGATGATGTCATCGGATGAACCACGATGTCGAGGATTCAATCAACCCCGTATGCAATTCCCTTTGTCAATCAGTACGTTACTTGCCCGAGACTCGATCGTCGGTATCCCAATACCTCGTTAGTCTCGTTACCGACAAGTCACTTTACTCGTACCGTAATGCATGATATGTGACCAAACACTTGGTCACTTTGAGCTCATTATGATGATGCACTACCGAGTGGGCCCAGTGATACCTCTCCGTCATACGGAGTGACAAATCCCAGTCTCGATCCGTGTCAACCCAACAGACACTTTCGGAGATACCTGTAGTGCACCTTTATAGTCACCCAGTTACGTTGTGACGTTTGGTACACCCAAAGCACTCTTACGGTATCCGGGAGTTACACGATCTCATGGTCTAAGGAAGAGATACTTGACATTGAAAAAGCTCTAGCAAAACGAACTACACGATCTTGTGCTATGCTTAGGATTGGGTCTTGTCCATCACATCATTCTCCTAATGATGTGATCCCGTTGTCAATGACATCTAATGTCCATAGTCAGGAAACCATGACTATCTGTTGACCAACGAGCTAGTCAACTAGAGGCTCACTAGGGACATGTTATGGTCTATGTATTCACACGTGTATTACGATTTCTGGACAATACAGTTATAGCATGAATAAAAGACAATTATCATGAATAAGGAAATATAATAATAACCCTTTTATTATTGCCTCTAGGGCATATTTCCAACAGTCTCCCACTTGCACTAGAGTCAATAATCTAGTTACATTGTGATGAATCAAACACCCATAGAGTTCTGGTGTTGATCATGTTTTGCTCGCGAGAGAGGTTTAGTCAATGGATCTGCGACATTCAGATCCGTATGTACTTTGCAAATATCTATGTCTCCATCTTGAACATTTTCACGGATGGAGTTGAAGCGACGCTTGATGTGCCTGGTCTTCTTGTGAAACCTGGGCTCCTTGGCAAGGGCAATAGCTCCAGTGTTGTCACGGAAGAGTTTGATCGGCCCCGACGCATTGGGTATGACTCCTAGGTCGGTGATGAACTCCTTCACCCATATTGCTTCATGCGCTGCCTCCGAGGCTGCCATGTACTCCGCTTCACATGTAGATCCCGCCATGACGCTCTGCTTGCAGCTGCACCAGCTTACTGCTCCACCATTCAACATATACACGTATCCGATTTGTGACTTAGAGTCATCCAGATTTGTGTCGAAGCTAGCGTCGACGTAACCCTTTACGACGAGCTCTTCGTCACCTCCATAAACGAGAAACATGTCCTTCGTCCTTTTCAGGTACTTTAGGATATTCCTGACCGCTGTCCAGTGTTCCTTGCCGGGATTACTTTGATACCTTCCTACCAAACTTACGGCAAGGTTTACATCAGGTCTGGTACACAGCATGGCATACATAATAGATCCTATGGCTGAGGCATAGGGGATGACGCTCATCTCTTCTTTATCTTTTGCCGTGGTCGGGCATTGAGCCGAGCTCAATCTCACACCTTGCAGTATAGGCAAGAACCCTTTCTTGGACTGATCCATTTTGAACTTCTTCAAAATCTTATCAAGGTATGTGCTTTGTGAAAGACCTATGAGGCGTCTCGATCTATCCCTATAGATCTTGAAGCCTAATATATAAGCAGCTTCTCCAAGGTCCTTCATTGAAAAACACTTATTCAAGTAGGCCTTAATGCTGTCCAAGAATTCTATATCATTTCCCATCAAAAGTATGTCATCTACATATAATATGAGAAATGCTACAGAGCTCCCATTCACTTTCTTGTAAACGCAGGCTTCTCCATAAGTCTGCGTAAACCCGAACGCTTTGATCATCTCATCAAAGCGAATGTTCCAACTCCGAGATGCTTGCACCAACCCATAAATGGATCGCTGGAGCTTGCATACTTTGTTAGCATTCTTAGGATCGACAAAACCCTCCGGCTGCATCATGTACAGTTCTTCCTTAAGATGCCCGTTAAGGAATGCCGTTTTGACGTCCATCTGCCATATCTCATAATCATACTATGCGGCAATTGCTAACATGATTCGGACGGACTTAAGCTTCGCTACGGGAGAGAAAGTCTCATCATAGTCAATCCCTTGAACTTGCCGATAACCCTTAGCGACAAGTCGAGCTTTATAGATGGTGACATTTCCATCCGCGTCCGTCTTCTTCTTAAAGATCCATTTGTTTTCTATCGCTCGCCGATCATCGGGCAAGTCAGTCAAAGTCCATGCTTTGTTTTCATACATGGATTCTATCTCGGATTTCATGGCTTCTAGCCATTTGTTAGAATATGGGCCCGCCATTGCTTCTTCATAGTTCGAAGGTTCACCATTGTCCAACAACATGATTTCCAGGACAGGGTTGCCGTACCACTCTGGTGCGGAACGTGTCCTTGTGGACCTACGAAGTTCAGTAGCAACTTGATCCGAAGTACCTTGATCATCATCATTGTTTTCCTCTTCAGTTGGTGTAGGCATCACAGGAACATTTTCCTGAGCTGCACTACTATCCTGTTCAAGAGGTGGTACTTCATCGAGTTCTACTTTCCTCCCACTTACTTCTTTCGAGAGAAACTCTTTTTCTAGAAAGGATCTGTTCTTGGCAACAAAGATCTTGCCTTCGGATCTTAAGTAGAAGGTATACCCAATGGTTTCTTTAGGGTATCCTATGAAGACGCATTTTTCTGACTTGGGTTCGAGCTTTTCAGGTTGAAGTTTCTTGACATAAGCATCGCATCCCCAAACTTTTAGAAATGACAGCTTAGGTTTCTTCCCAAACCATAATTCATACGGTGTCGTCTCAACGAATTTAGACGGTGCCCTATTTAAAGTGAATGTAGCTGTCTCTAGAGCGTATCCCCAAAATGATAGCGGTAAATCGGTAAGAGACATCATAGATCGCACCATATCCAGTAGAGTGCGATTACGACGTTCGGACACACCGTTACGCTGAGGCGTGAGTTGTGAAACGATTCCGCATTTTCTTAAGTGTGTACCAAACTCGTGACTTAAATATTCTCCTCCACGATCCGATCGTAAGAATTTTATCCTTCGGTCACGTTGATTCTCTACTTCATTCTGAAATTCCTTGAACTTTTCAAAGATCTCAGACTTGTGTTTCATCAAATAGACATACCCATATCTACTCAAGTCATCAGTGAGAGTGAGAACATAACGATATCCTCCGCGAGCCTCAACGCTCATTGGACCGCACACATCGGTATGTATGATTTCCAACAAGTTGGTTGCTCGCTCCATTGTTCTGGAGAACGGGGTCTTGGTAATTTTGCCCATGAGGCATGGTTCGCATGTGTCAAATGATTCATAATCAAGAGACTCTAAAAGTCCATCAGCATGGAGCTTCTTCATGCGCTTGACACCAATGTGACCAAGGCGGCAGTGCCACAAGTATGTGGGACTATCGTTATCAACTTTACATCTCTTGGTATTCACGCTATGAATATGTGTAACATTACGTTCGAGATTCATTAAGAATAAACCATTGACCATTGGGGCATGACCATAAAACATATCTCTCATATAAATAGAACAACCATTATTCTCGGATTTAAATGAGTAGCCATCTCGTATTAAACGAGATCCAGATACAATGTTCATGCTCAAACTTGGCACTAAATAACAATTATTGAGGTTTAAAACTAATCCCGTAGGTAAATGTAGAGGTAGCGTGCCGACGGCGATCACATTGACCTTCGAACCATTCCCGACGCGCATCGTCACCTCGTCCTTCGCTAGTCTCCGCTTATTCCACAGCTCCTGCTGTGAGTTACAAATGTGAGCAACGACACCGGTATCAAATACCCAGGAGTTACTACGAGTACTGGTAAGGTACACATCAATTACATGTATATCAAATATACCTTTGTGCTGCCGGCCTTCTTATCCGCTAAGTATTTGGGGCAGTTCCGCTTCCAGTGACCCTTCCCCTTGCAATAAAAGCACTCAGTTTCAGGCTTGGGTCCATTCTTTGACTTCTTCCCGGCAACTAGCTTACCGGGCGCGGCAACATCTTTGCCGTCCTTCTTGAAGTTCTTCTTGCCCTTGCCCTTCTTGAACTTAGTGGTCTTATTGACCATCAACACTTGATGTTCTTTCTTGATTTCAACCTCTGCTGACTTCAGCATTGAAAATACTTCAGGAATGGTCTTTACCATCCCCTGCATATTGTAGTTCATCACAAAGCTCTTGTAGCTTGGTGGGAGCGACTGAAGGATTCTGTCAATGACCGCCTCATCCGGGAGGTTAATGTCCAGCTGGGAGAGGCGGTTGTGCAACCCAGACATTTTGAGTATGTGCTCACTGACAGAACTATTTTCCTCCATCTTACAACTATAGAACTTGTCGTAGACTTCATATCTCTCGACCCGGGCATGAGCTTGGAAAACTAGTTTCAGCTCCTCGAACATCTCATATGCTCCGTGTGGCTCAAAACGCTTTTGGAGCCCCGGTTCTAAGCTATAAAGCATGCCGTACTGAATGAGGGAGTAATCATTAGCGCGAGTCTGCCAAGCATTCATAATGTCTTGGTTCTCTGGGACGGGTGCATCACCTAGCGATCCTTTTAGGACATATTGTTTCCTGGCAGCTATGAGGATGATCCTCAGGTTCCGGACCCAGTCCGTATAGTTGCTGCCATCATCTTTCAGCTTGGTTTTCTCTAGGAACGCGTTGAAGTTCATGTTGACATGAGCGTTGGCCATTTGATCTACAAGACATATTTTGCAAAAGTTTTAGACTAAGTTCATGATAATTAAGTTCATCTAATCAAATTATTTAATGAACTCCCACTCAGATCAGACATCCCTCTAGTCATCTAAGTGTTACACGCTCCGAGTCGACTAGGTCGTGTCCGATCATCACGTGAGACCGACTAGTCATCATCGGTGAACATCTCCATGTTGATCGTATCTTCTATACGACTCATGTTCGACCTTTCGGTCTCTTGTGTTCCGAGGCCATGTCTGTACATGCTAGGCTCGTCAAGTTAAAAGTGTTCTGCATGTGTAAATCTGTCTTACACCCGTTGTATGTGAACGTAAGGATCTATCACACCCGATCATCACGTGGTGCTTCGAAACGACGAACTTTAGCAACGGTGCACAGTTAGGGGGAACACTTTCTTGAAATTATTATAAGGGATCATCTTATTTACTACCGTCGTTCTAAGTAAACAAGATGCATAAAACATAATAAACATCACATGCAATTATATAGTAGTGACATGATATGGCCAATATGATATAGCTCCTTCGATCTCCATCTTTGGGGCTCCATGATCATCTTCGTTACCGGCATGACACCATGATCTCCATCATCATGATCTCCATCATTGTGTCTTCATGAAGTTGTCACGCCAACGACTACTTCTACTTCTATGGCTAACGCGTTTAGCAATAAAGTAAAGTAATTTACATGGCGTTCTTCAATGACACGCAGGTCATACAAAAATAAAGACAACTCCTATGGCTCCTGCCGGTTGTCATACTCATCGACATGCAAGTCATGATTCCTATTACAAGAACATGATTTCATACATCACAATATATCATTCATCATTCATCACAACTTCTGGCCATATCACATCACATGACAATTGCTGCAAAAACAAGTTAGACGTCCTCTAATTGTTGTTGCATCTTTTACGTGGCTGCAATTGGGTTCTAGCAAGAACGTTTTCTTACCTACGAATAACCACAACATGATCTTGTCAACTTCTATTTACCCTTCATAAGGACCCTTTTCATCGAATCCGCTCCAACTAAAGTGGGAGAGTCAGACACCCGCCAGCCACCTTATGCAACTAGTGCATGTCAGTCGGTGGAACCGGTCTCACGTAAGCGTACGTGTAAGGTTGGTCCGGGCCGCTTCATCCCACAATACCGCTGAAGCAAGATAAGACTAGTAGCGGCAAGCAAGTTGATAAGATCTACGCCCACAACAAAATTGTGTTCTACTCGTGCAATAGAGAACTACGCATAGACCTGGCTCATGATGCCATTGTTGGGGAACGTTGCAGAAAATTAAAATTTTTCCTACGGTTTCACCAAGATCCATCTATGAGTTCATCTAAGCAACGAGTCAAGGGAGTGAGTTTGCATCTACATACCACTTGTAGATCACGTACGGAAGCGTTCGAGGGAACGGTGATGATGGAGTCGTACTCGCCGTGATTCAGATCACCGATGACCAAGTGCTGAACGGACAGCACCTCCGCGTTCAACACACGTACGGTACGGGTGATGTCTCCTCCTTCTTGATCCAGCAAGGGGGAAGGAGAGGTTGAGGAAGAAGGCTCCAGCAGCAGCACGACGGCGTGATGATGGTGGAGAGGCAGTACTCCGACAGGGCTTCGCCAAGCACACAATGGAGGAGGAGAGGTGTTGGGGAGGGGAGGGGCTGCGCCTTGACTTGGGTGTTTAGCCCTCCCCTCACCCCTCTATTTATAGGGGAAGGGGCAAGGGGGGCCGGTCCCTCTAGATGGGATCTAGAGGGGGGGCGGCAGCCAGGGAGGGGGGACTTGCCCCCCAAGCAAGGGGGGCGCCCCCTCTAGGGTTCCCCCCCCCCCAACCCTAGGCGCATGGGCCCAGGGGGGGCGCGCCCAGCCCTCCAGGGGCTGGCTCCTGCCCCACGCAGCCCATGTGGCCCCCCGGGAGGGGTGGCCCCTCCCGGTGGACCCCCGGAACCCTTCCGGTGGCCCCGGTACAATACCGATATGCCCCCGAAACCTTCTGGTGTCCGTATGACAACTTCCCATACATAAATCTTTACCTCCGGACCATTCCGGAACTCCTTGTGACGTCCGGGATCCCATCCGGGACTCCGAACAACTTTCGGTAATCACATACAAGTCTTCCTAATAACCCTAGCGTCGCTGAACCTTAAGTGTGTAGACCCTACGGGTTCGGGAGACATGCAGACATGACCGAGATGGCTCTCCGGTCAATAACCAACAGCGGGATCTGGATACCCATGTTGGCTCCCACATGCTCCTCGATGATGTCATCGGATGAACCACGATGTCGAGGATTCAATCAACCCCGTATGCAATTCCCTTTGTCAATCAGTACGTTACTTGCCCGAGACTCGATCGTCGGTATCCCAATACCTCGTTAGTCTCGTTACCGGCAAGTCACTTTACTCGTACTGTAATGCATGATCCCATGACCAAACACTTGGTCACTTTGAGCTCATCATGATGATGCACTACCGAGTGGACCCAGTGATACCTCTCCGTCATACGGAGTGACAAATCCCAGTCTCGATCCGTGTCAACCCAACAGACACTTTCGGAGACACCTGTAGTGCACCTTTATAGTCACCCAGTTACGTTGTGATGTTTGGTACACCCAAAGCACTCTTACGGTATCCGGGAGTTACACGATCTCATGGTCTAAGGAAGAGATACTTTACATTGAAAAAGCTCTAGCAAAACAAACTACACGATCTTGTGCTATGCTTAGGATTGGGTCTTGTCCATCACATCATTCTCCTAATGATGTGATCCCGTTGTCAATGACATCTAATGTCCATAGTCAGGAAACCATGACTATCTGTTGACCAACGAGCTAGTCAACTAGAGGCTCACTAGGGACATGTTATGGTCTATGTATTCACACGTGTATTACGATTTCCGGACAATACAGTTATAGCATGAATAAAAGACAATTATCATGAATAAGGAAATATAATAATAACCCTTTTATTATTGCCTCTAGGGCATATTTCCAACACACGGTGCTTCTTCAAAGTTTTCAATAATCTTTCCTCTTCCTGCTCTGAAAGGTTAGCACTAATAATAACAGGATATATCTTCTTTTCATCAAGATAATCATATTTAAGAGTATCAGGTAAAGGTTTAATCTCAAACATGGGATCACCCTTGGGTGGAGGGGGATCCCCTAGGATTTTAACAGGAAAATTGTGTTTCAAAATAGGACCCTATTTAAAGAATACTTCATCTATTTCCCTACTTTCATTCATAAACATATCATTTTCATGGTCTAGCAAATATTGTTCTAGCGGATCTGTACGAGGCACGACAATAGAAGCAAGACCAATAATTTCATCCATTCTAGGCAATTCTTTATCATGGGGTTGTCTACGGAATTTAGCAAAATTAAACTCATGTTTCATATCCCCCAAGCCAATTGTAACAACATCCTTTTCACAATCAATCTTAGAATTAACAGTATTCAAGATGGGTCTACCAAATATAATGGGACAAAAACTATCTTGTGGGGAACCAAGAACAAGAAAATCAGCAAGATATTTAACTTTCCCACACAAGACATCAACATCTCTAACAATCCCAAATGGTGAAATAGTATCTCTATTGGCAAGCTTAATTGTAACATCAATCTCTTCTAACTCAGCAGGTGCAATATCATGCATAATTTCTTCATATAAGGAAAAAGGTATTGCACTAGCACTAGCACCCATATCACATAAGCCATGATAACAATGATCTCCTATTTTAACAGAAATAACAGGCATGCCTACAACAGGTCTATGTATCTTAGAATCGGGTCTAGCAATGTTAGCAGCTTCATCACAGAAATAAATAACATGCCCATCAATATTATCGGCCAAGAGATCTTTAACCATAGAAATACTAGGTTCAACTTTAATTTGCTAAGGAGGTGTATATGTTCTAGTATTACTCTTATGAACAACAGTTGAAGCTTTAGCATGATCCTTTATCCTAACAGGGAAAGGTGGTTTCTCAACATAAGTAGTAGGAACAATAGGATCATTATAAGTGATAGTCTTTTCTTCAACTGTAATAGGTTTACTTCAGTGGGAGGATTATATTTAAACCACTTCTCCTTAGGGAGATCAACATGAGTAGCAAATGATTCATAGAAAGAAGCTACTATCTCAGAGTCAAGTCCATATTTAGTGCTAAATCCACGAAAAGCATCGGTATCCATAAAAGATTTAACACAATCAAACTTATGTGTCATACCTGACTCCTTACCATCGTCGGAATCCCAATCTTTAGAGTTGCGTTTAATTCTTATCAATTAAATCCCACTTGAATTCAATAGTCTTCATCATATAAGAACCAGTACAAGAAGTATCAAGCATGGTGCGATCATTGAGAGAAAGTCGAGCATAAAATTTTTGAACAATCATTTCTCTTGAGGGCACATGATTGGGGCATGAATATAACATTGACTTAAGCCTCCCCCAAGCTTGAGCGATGCTTTCTCCTTCGCAAGGCCAAAAATTATATATATAATTACGATCACGATGAACAAGATGCATAGGATAAAACTTCTGGTGAAATTCCAATTTCAATCGTTTATATTCCCAAGATCCCGTATCACCACATAGCCTATACCATATCAACGCGTCTCCCTTCAAAGATAAAGGGAAGACCTTCTTTTTAACAACATCATCGGGCATACCTCCAAGCTTTAATAATCCACAAACTTCATCCACATAGATAAGGTGTAAATCAGGATGCAATGTTCCATCTCCTGCAAAGGGATTAGCTAGCAGTTTCTCTACCATACCCGAAGGAATTTCAAAGTAAACATTTTCAGTAGGTTCAGTAGGTTGAGGAGCAACTCTTCGCTCTACTGGTCGGGGTGAAGATACCCCGAACAAGCCCCTCAAAGGATTAGTTTCCATAGTAACAAGTGACAGTAAATTTCAGAACACTATATAAATGTTTCCTTACCAAGTTCCACTCACCAAAGGCGCTTCACTCCCCGGCAACGGCACCAGAAAAGAGTCTTGATGACCCACAAGTGTAGGGGATCTATCGTAGTCCTTTCGATAAGTAAGAGTGTCGAACCCAGCGAGGAGCAGAAGGAAATGACAACCGGTTTTCAGTAAGGTATTCTCTGCAAGCACTGAAATTGTAGGTAACAGATAGTTTTGTGATAAGATAATTTGTAATGGGTAACAAGCAATAAAAGTAAATAAGGTGCAGCAAGGTGGCCCAATCCTTTTTGTAGCAAAGGACAAGCCTGGACAAGTTCTTATAATGAGAAAAGTGCTCCCGAGGACACATGGGAATTATCGTCAAGCTAGTTTTCATCACGCTCATATGATTCGCGTTCGTTACTTTGATAATTTGATATGTGGGTGGACCGGTGCTTGGGTGCTGCCCTTTCTTGGACAAGCATCCCACTTATGATTAACCCCTATTGCAAGCATCCTCAACTACAAAAGAAGTATTAAGGTAAACCTAACCATAGCATGAAACATATGGATCCAAATCAGCCCCTTACGAAACAACGCATAAACTAGGGTTTAAGCTTCTATCACTCTAGCAACCCATCATCTACTTATTACTTCCCAATGCCTTTCTCTAGGACCAAATAATGGTGAAGTGTCATGTAGTCGACGTTCACACAACACCACTAGAGGAGAGACAACATACATCTCATCAAAATATCAAACGAATACCAAATTCACATGACTACTAATAGCAAGACTTCACCCATGTCCTCAGGAACAAACATAACTACTCACAAAGCATATTCATGTTCATGATCAGAGGGGTGTTAATATTCATTAAGGATCTGAACATATGATCTTCCACCAAATAAACCAACTAGCATCAAGTACAAGGAGTAATCAACACTACTAGCAACCCACAGGTACCAATTTGAGGTTTTGGTACAAAGAATGGATACAAGAGATGAACTAAGGTTTGAGAGGAGATGGTGATAGTGAAGATGTTGATGGAGATTGACCCCCTCCCGATGAGAGGATCGCTGGTGATGACGATGGTGATGATTTCCCCCTCCCGAAGGGATGTTTCCCCGGCAGAACAGCTCCGCCGGAGCCCTAGATTGGTTCCACCAAGGTTCCGCCTCGTGACGGCGGAGTTTCGTCCCGTAGGATTTCTTATGATTTTTTCCAGGGTAAGAGACTTCATATAGCAGAATATGGGCACCGGACGGCTTATAGGAGGCCCACGAGGCAGGGGGCGCGCCCTGTAAGGGTGGGCGCACCCCCCACCCTCGTGCCCAAGGTGTGGGCCCCCTCTGGTACTTCTTTCGCTCAATAATTATCATTAGTTCCAAAGATGACTTTCGTGGAGTTTCAGAACTTTTGGAGCTGTGCAGAATAGGTCTCTAATATTTGCTCCTTTTCCAGCCCAGAATTCCAGCTGCCGGCATTCTCCCTCTTTATATTAAACCTTGTAAAATAAGAGAAAATATCCATAAGTATTGTGATATAAAGCGTAATAACAGTCCATAATGCAATAAATATTGATATAAAAGCATGATGCAAAATGGATGTATCACCGCCCGAGGGATCCCGAGCAGCACCACCTCGCCGGACTCGCGTCACCCAGCCAGATCTGGCCTAGATCCATGCCGCCGGCCCGAGAAAGCCGCCCACCATGCCGCCCGCCCGAAGAGCGAGTAGTCGCTCCCTGTAGCGCCTTGGACCAGGCCGCCACGGCTCGCCGCCCGCCAGGACGCCAGATCGGGAGACCCGACAGCGCCTGCATCCGCTAGAGAGCCGTCGCGCGAAGCCGCCGCACAACCCGCTCACGCGCTTAGCCCCGCCTCCCGTGCCATCGCGCATGCCGTCACCACCCACGTCAGCTGCCGCACCGCCGGACCCCCGCGAGCATGGCACCCTCGCCCGGCCAGATCGTCCTATGCCAACCCTAGGGTAAGCAAAAAAAGGGGGAAAGCTTCCCACCGCCGCCGGCGCCAGCAAGGCTTTGCCTAGCGGTGCTAGCCGGCGGCAGTGGTGGAAGGAGACAGGAGGGGGAAGAGGGAGGCCGGCGTCTAGGGTTGCCCCACTCGGCCGCCCGCGGGGGCGACGCGAGGGGGAGAGGGGAGGGGGCATCTACCATGACAAGTTCCATCCAGATCTTTGATGGTTGCTGAGTGAATTGCAAAAGGCCACCACATTGATACATAAGTTTGCAGGGACTGTCTATTTAGCATTCGACTGTTTTTCAATTCGACAACAATCAAATTTACTGACAAATAAACAGTAGACACCTGTATGTCACAAAAACCCACTAGTAGCCACTTTATATTTCCTTTCTGAAAAAACGTGTCGGGCAAATTCTGAGCTGTTTGGAACCTTCGAACGAAACCTGGACGGCAAACCTCCTTGGACCACAGCTACCAGCTGCCCATCAACTTGGAAATTGGAGAGGGGGGTGAACCTGGAGACGACCAAGAAATAAGAACAGCAGGCAGGCAATTGGGGAAATCTCAGCACTTCTACTCCTACATAGTACTTCAATTCTTCACCCACTTCACCTTCTTACCTGTAAAAAACAAAGGAAAACAAAGGCATCAGAGAAACTAAATACAAAATAAGAAACTAACAGGAAATTAGACTAGAAAACTAGATACTCTGCAAATGATTGATCACTACCTATAAACAAAACTTGGATAGTTACAGGAATGACACTGCAAGTACACAATTCTCTAGAGTAGCAGAACTTGTCAATTTACAGTGAAAATACCTATGAATTAAAGTGCAATAGAACAATAATTACAATGTAAATCCCATAGAAATTGCATAGTAATACAGTGTTAAAGTGAATAGGTAAAACAGGTAATATAAAAATACCGAATGAAATACAGTGTAACTGCACATGAATTACAGTGGGAATTGCCTAGAATTTTTAACTCATTTCTTTACACAAGCAGAAATTGACAACTTAAACTGAAACTACCTATGAATTAAACTGTAATAGAACAATAATTACAGTGCAAATCCCCTAAAAATTAACATAGTAATGTGCTAGCAGAAATTGTCAACTAACACTGAAACTACCTACGAATTAACTGTAATAGAACAACAATTACAATGTAAATCTCCTAAAAATTACATAGTAATTTATAGTGAAAAAGCCCATGAATTACAGTGGAAAATGACTAGAATTTTCAATGTATCACTGTAAAAACACAAGCAATGGAAAATTTGCACTGCAAAAATCCACTTAATTTGCACTGTAGAAATACAAAGCAAGTACATTGAAAAGAGAGAAGCCTCTGGACTATACAAAATACAGACTAAAAAAATACTACAATGCTACTTGGAAAAGACCAATAACACACATCCAGATAAATACATATGTTAGTTGTACTATTACTGACATTTCTTTTCCAAAAATGCAGATGGGGAGCTTGACAAGAACTATAACAGAAGACGAGCTACTGTCAATGTCACAGGAAGATCTCATCCTAAATGTGAGTACCAATAAATGGCAAAAAACTTAGAAGAGAATGTTAAGTACATGAAAAAAAAATCTCACACACAAAAACATTGCTGGAATCATTCTCCTTTAGTGCGCTCCTACAGCCAGACATTATATACAAGGTAAGAAAAACATAATTACTAAGATGAACAAACTAAAACCGAATGAGAGCATGGCAAAAGAAGGAGGACTAACCACATTCCTTCTACTAGCAGAAGACAACTTCTTCTTGAATGCCTTTACTCTCTGAAAAAACATAAAGGTAAAAGTAACCTCAACAAGAGAAAATAACCAACAACATAAAACAGCAAGCACAAGAAAAAAAAAGATGATGAACTTGATTAACATAAAACTTGAAAAGAGCTTCGTCAAAGGCTCCTTCATCACCAGATAGTTCCTGAAAAAAATAAAAATACAGCAGACCCAAAACAAAAAAACTGATTACATAAACTCAAAATGAAAATATAACTAGAAAAAAAGAGAAAAATAACTACCATAGACATTGGATACGATCCATCTTCCGCAAAGTCATTAGGCACGGATGGTTCACGAATAGAATTTGCACTCTCAAAAGATGATACTAACAGAACGTCATGATGAGAGACTTTCCGAAGCTTTCCCATAAAACTAAACCTAAATTACAGAGCTAAAGCATAAACATTACACTACAAACTAGGCGCGAAAAATACATTATAAATACATATACTAAGCAAGACGATTACACTACAAAACTAGGGGTATACAGTAATTCTTGGGAAGACTACAGTGGAAACAAGACACACAGATGAGAATAATCATGAGGAACAAAGCCATAAATTCAAGAGTTACATAACTTAATCAAGAAAAATACACTGTAAAAATCGGGGGAAATACAGTGTAAAAATAGATATAGAAACCATGGGAATTCTTGGGGAAATTCCACTGTAAACAGGACACCTAGTTGAGAATAGAAGAAAAAAAATCAGGAATTACATAACTGAAACAATTAAAGTACACTAAAAATAAGGGCAAGAATACACGGAAACTGTGCCGCGAATTACACAGAAATTGGGTAAATAACACTGAAAGTCAGGGGCATATTACACTGTAAATTAGGGACATGATACAACATATTTTTAATACAAAAAAGCATGAGAATTACACTGTAATTGTGAAAATATTACACTGGAAAAATGAAGGAGAAGATCTAGGCCATATTACACAATAGTTCTTGTACAAATTACAGCAATTCACTGTCTCTAGGACATATTACACTGTAATATGAGGAGTATTACACTGTAAATGGAAGGTCTCTACAACATATTATACAGTAAATTACATGAGAAGTTGGGCTAAATTACTGTGTAAATGTAGGGTATACTACAGTGTAGTCCTAGGACATATTACATAACTGAATCATTAAAAGTACACTGAAAATAAGGGCAAGAGTACACGGTAACTGTGCTGCAAATTACATTGAAATGGGGTAAATTACACTGAAAGTCAGAGGCATATTACACAGTAAAAACAAAGTAAAAAAGCCTGAGTATTACACTGTAATTGTGAAAATATTACACTGTAAAAATGCAGGAGAAAATCTAGTCCATATTACGCAGTAGTTCTTGCACAAATTACATTAATTCACTGTCTCTAGGACATATTACACTGTAAAATGGGAGAATTACACTGTAAATGGAGGGTCTCTAAAACATATTATACAGTAAATTACTTGAGTAGTTGGCTAAATTACTGTGTAAATGTAGGGTAAACTACAGTGCAGTCCTAGGACATATTACACATCGATTCCAGCGCATATTACACTGAAAAATCTGGGCATATGCACTATAATCTGTATTACACTGGAATTAGGGCGAAAATTACAAAGTACTACTAGGTCAAATTACACTGTAATTGTACGTTAAAACACACTCAACATCTGCAAGCATATACAGTAATTCTGGTAGGTAAGTTACATTGTACTACGAGGACAAAACACACTCAAATAAGGGAGTATTACACTGTAAGTGCAAGGACATCGTGAAGATACAACATATTACGCAGTAAATTACACAGCAGTTACACTGAAACTCTGGGGGTAAGATACACTGCATTTCTGAGGTACACTACAAGTTTGGGGGTGGGGGTGGGGGGGGGGGTAAAAACAATGAAGCATGAAATTCAGAGAGGTTCCTCGAAAAACACATTCAGACAGACCTCAGATACCACGGAAAAATCATGGGCAGCCACCTACAACAACAAAAACTACAACACCAGGCAGGAAACTAGGCCAGATCATCACCTTCAAACAGCAAAGGAACAGACACCCCAAGCTAGCAGAAATACAGAGAAACCAACCGCTGCAACTACCAGTACACCTACCTCCACCATCTACAGCACAAGCCTACATCCGTTCTGATTTGGGAAACACAAGCCTACATCCACGTCTACACGTAGGGGAGAAAAACGACCACAAAAATGGAAAACCTATAACCCGCAACTACAAGCTCCTGCACAATTGAGGCCAGCAGAACATGGAGGGGAGAAATTGGGCGGACTACGAATGGCGGATTAGGAAAATACAGCAACACCTACCACGGATACATGAACACAACAAACAGATGATCCACGGAGACGAAACTCAGTAGATCTGGAACTACACGACCACAACACACCGGGAAGAGGGGGGGGGGGGGCGAGAGGCAACGGGGAACCAACATCTGCAGCCGGGGAACGAAGATAACAGGAAGAAGAAATCAAAATCGAACAGTGGAATAGCTCAGAATCACCTTGAACAGAAGAATCGCCTCTCTCCTCCGCCGCTTGAGCCCTCTCCCTCGGCCTTATCGGAACAGAATGACCCAGGGGAAAGGGGAGACGACACCCACTCCAAAATTCAAACAGGACAAAAAACAACAGTGCCGGGACGGACGCGGTTACGGGTTGACACAAGAAAAACCGAACCCGACAAAGGAAAACCAACCCGAGGAACAGAGCGCCAGCACGAAGAAAAAATGAAAACCAGCGCGAATCTTCCCGCGAAAATGGACGGACAGAAATTTGAATGTTGACGAATTGAAAAACACTTGGCTATAAAATAGCAAAACCGTTGCAGAAAACACTGGGTTACGAATTTGTGTCCGAAATCACTAATTCTTGGTCTAATCTTTTGTAGAAAACACTAATCAGTCTCTTTGGGCATTTTAACCACGATTATGACATGTGGGTCCCGCAAAAGCTAACGTGGCATAACTATTGGTCCGTGGTATTTTTGCATAGGCACCCTTGGGGAAAAATTGAAAACACAATCATCTCCTGCTTGCGCGCCGCCGTGTCCGCATCGTGCCGGCGTTGGTTGGGTCAGCGTGCGGCTGCTGCTGCTGCTTGGTGCTGTCCCGCTGCTTGTCATGCTCCATGTCGAACGCAGTATGACACTGCTGCTGGTTGCACGCGTGTCTACTTCCGTGTCGACGCGCCGCCGCCGCTGCTTCCGTGTCGACGCGCCGCTATGCTTTCTCCTCTGCTCCTTCTGCTTGCGCGCGCACCACTTACTGCTGCTGCTTCCGGGCTGCCGCGTCGTTGCTGCTGCTCGCGCGCCGCCGTACCGTCGCGCTGTTGCTCATGCTCGTGCTGCGTGCCGCTACTGCTGCTTGCTCCATTGTGGGCCTTGGATCCTGACGACCACGAGGGCGAGGACTTGCGGCGGCGGCTGGACCTCGCCTATGTCATGAGCGCACCTCATCTTCTCTATGAATCGGGGTGGGGAGGGACAGTTGTTTCTAGGAGGGAGGTTTTTTTGGAAAAAGACCAGTCATCAAATGTGGGACCACATGTCATAATCGTCATTAAAGTGGTCTAAGTCATCAATCAGTGTTTTCTGCAAAAGATTAAGCCAAGAATCGGTGGTTTCTGGTCCAAATTCGTAAACCAGTGTTTCCTACAAATCTATGCACGTGGTGGTTTTTTCTAATTCAGTCCAAATATAGCAGCCGCCTCGCCCTGCTGCTTGCTCTTCTTCTCCATCTGATCTAGGTACACCGTACACCTAGCGCATCCGCTGCGAAAGTTCCCCTTATGGCGAGCGGTAGTTGGACTTGATCCTACTACATGCTGCAGGGTATGTGTTGTATCATCGTCGCTTGCTCACGAAACCTCCCTTCTCAGTGTAGCCAGAATACAAGATCTGAATTCCGCTGCGAGTCTGGGGTTTGGAAGAGCTGAGAGGCGAAGATGGGCAGCATGGTAGATGGAAACAAGGAGGGATTTTGGGAATGGGAGCCGGTGATTTTGCGGGTAATTGAGAACATAGACGAAAGGTTGACGGGAAGGATAAACACTCGGGAAAGAAAGCGGTGAGGAGGCACGTACGAAGGGGGCAGACGAAAGAGGACGAACGTAAGGCGGGAGACAAGCAACCGAATCTTGGCTCTAAAGCATGTATGAGCTGTGTGCAGGAGACCAAACATGTTCTTAGCGCTTCTGTTACACCTTGATCTTTGAAACCAGTAACACAACACCAAATTGGGGAAACAATCCTAGCAAGAGGAAATATTTAATCAAACTAGAAACTTAGCACAACACTAGCATGGCACACCCGTTGGACATCATCCAGCGATCCTTGAGACCAAGGGTGCTCAGCCTCTTCTTCAGCTGAAGACTTCAGCAGCAACATGTAACAACGGTTTGGCCCGAAACAGAAAATTGCGCAGTTAAAACACAGACACTCAACAAAAAAAACTTTGCCGAGTGTCACTCTCGGCAAACCCAGTTTCATGGCAGACTGCCTTGTTTGCCATCACTTCCTCACGGCAAAGAGGCACCACACGGCAAACTCTGCAGATGACGAGAGCCGTCCACGACAAACAGGAGCCACGTGGCATGCCCGTCCGCAACAGACGGCTCCGTCAGTTACTGTGTACATTACCAAGAGCCGCCATACAACACTCGGCAAAGTATATGCCACATCATATTTTTTTGTGTGTGTTCTTTCTAACTAACATGTGGTCCCACTGGTCACATTTATCAGTAAAAGTTTCAAATAACTTGCTAAATATTTTTGAAGAAAAATGATGATATCTTTGCCGAGAGCAGCTCTCGGCAATCCTCCTGACCAGTAGGACAGCGTGGCTCACATGGGAGCTGACAGTTTACATATTTTTGCCGAGAGCTTGTCTCGGCAATGCTCGCCTTCGTTTCCGAGAGCTACTCTCGGAAAAGGTGTGGCACAACAGTAGTGTCTCCCAGACGACCAGGTTTTCGAGAGGTGCTCTCGGTAGTATATCATTTTCCGAGTGTTGCTCTCGGAAATCTTTCCCATCCATTCTGTTGTTAAGCTATTTGTTTTCTGATCCCTGCAGATAAAAACAACTACAGTGCAATTTGGAGTGGTCCACACATATATAGGCATAATTTGATCATATATAGGCATAATTTGATCTAGTCCACATATATATGCATAATTAGGGATAGTCCACATATTGTCACACACAAGTTGAATGTATTATCCTAGTGGACGTCACACACAAGTCGCAAATTCATACATATTGTTATTGTCACTACTTGCAGAACATGTGCACGTCACAATAGAAGTACACTTGTTCATATATAGATCATCTTGAGGAGGAGAGGCCATCGGGTTAACATTCCGGAGGAGGAGGAAGGGCATCACTTGCACTGCTTCAAGATTGCATAAGAACCTATAAGAATAGAGTCACGTGAGGGTGGTTCGTCCCTATGTAATGAATCTTCTACTATAGTTTAGATAATGTTCTACATGTAGTTGATCCTCAAGCAGCTTCAACCTATTGTTAGTGTCTGCCCGTTCCTTTTCTCTGGACTCCTCCTCAGCCTTCCGCCTTTGCTCCTCTTCAACAGCCCGCTGCGCCATTAAATCCTGTAACATGGCATTAGGGTCATATAGGTTGGAACGGTGCTATTTCGAGGCATGGACATAAATGAAAGGTTAGGATGCTAACCTTGATACGCGCTATCACACGTGATGCAGTGGTTGGGCGACTCCGTATGGACGGAGTTGAGCTGGTGCTCGACGCGCGTATCTCATGTAGCTTGCGATGCGAGGAGGTGGTGATCGCCCCGTTGCAAAGGAGGTGGCGGCCATGGCCCTTCCCCTGGCCATCAATGATGAGAAGCTCAGGATCAAGGGGCATGGACGTAGGTTCGGCTTCCTGCCGGTGCACCTCCTGGAAGACCTCTTTGAAGGTCCCCACTTCATCTCCGCCGACTCGCTACAGAAATCGGCGCCATCCTTCCCCTTGTGGCCTTCTTTCCAGGCTTCCAGGATGTGGACCGGGCGACCAACCTTCGCCTCCTGTAAAATTAACCATCAAGTTTAATGAACCAAGATGCATCGTGCGAAAAAGTTAACATCTTAATCCACATACCATGTGTTGCTTGAGAGCGGTTAGGTTCCGTCTCCCCTGGACATGAGCTGGGCCTGTCATTTTGGCTCGATCATTTCCCTTCTCCACATGTTTCGCTTGCCATGCTGGGTCACACCACATGTCAACTAGGGCCTCCCAACAATCGTCTTTCATCCAGGGTTCCTTCACCTAGTCAGACAAAATCGAATAATTGAAGAACAAGAGGGATGAATCAAAGTACTAGCAACCGATGTAGTCACTTACCACTGACAGGTATTCTTCTCACGACAAGTTGGTCTGGCAAGCAGTCTTCCTTGTCATCTTCTCTCCCTTGTCATCGAGCGGCCGACACTGCATCACGGCTTTGTACCGCAGCATGTGCTTGGTGTCAGAGAGTATCTTTCGGGCAGAATTCATGATGCCTTTCCTCGCCTTCTGTTGCTCACCATCCGCGCAAGGGAATGTTTCCTACAAGAAAGCATATGGCATCTTCTCACCATCCACGCAAGCAAGGATTTCGATATGGAAAAATACAGTGGTCGGAGTGAAGATACTTGCAAAAAAACATTGATGACCCGGTTGGCCATGGTGACATTGTGCACATCCTTGTTGTGTAGGTAATGCTCCCAGGTTAAACCTGGCGACGGCGGACCGTCATCACCTGTTTGGACAATCCAGGGAAGTGCTTCCTCAAGAGGGAGCCGATGACGTGGTTTGGCGGGCGTGCTGATACGTCTCCAACGTATCTATAATTTTTGATTGTTCCATGCTATTATATTACCTGTTTTAGATGCTTATGGGATTTATTTTACACATTTATATCATTTTTTGGGACTAACCTACTAACCGGAGGCCCAGCCTGTATTGTTGTTTTTTTTGCCTATTTCAGTATTTCGAAGAAAAGGAATATCGAACAGAGTCCAAACGGAATGAAACCTTCGGGAGCATGATTTTTGGAACGAACGTGATCCAGAGGACTTGGAGTGCAAGCCAAGAACCAGCCGAGGCGGCCACGAGATAGGAGGGCGCACCCACCCTTCCTAGGCGCGCCCCCAGTCTCGTGGGCCCTTCGGGCGGCCACCGACGTACTTCTTCCTCATATATAAGCCTACATACCACGAAAACATCCAGGGAGCCACCAAAGAAATATTTCCACCACTGTAACCTTCTGTATCCGCGAGATCCCATCTTGGAACCGTCGCCGGTGTTCTGCCGGAGGGGGAATCCACCATGGAGGGCTTCTACATCAACACCATAGCCCCTCCGATGAGTTGTAAGTAGTTTACCACAGACCTTCGGGTCCATAGTTATTAGCTAGTTGTCTTCTTCTCTCTTTTTGGATCTCAATACAATGTTCTCCCCCTCTCTTGTGGAGATCTATTCGATGTAAACTCTTTTTGCAGTGTGTTTGTCGAGATCTGATGAATTGTGGGTTTATGATCAAGTTTATCTATGAATAATATTTGAATCTCCTCTGAATTATTTTATGTTTGATTGAGTTATCTTTGCAAGTCTCTTCGAATTATCGATTTGGTTTGGCCTACTAGATTGATCTTTCTTGCCATGGGAGAAGTGCTTAGCTTTGGGTTCAATCTTGCGGTGTCCTGACCCAGTGAGAGAAAGGGTTGCAAGGCACGTATTGTATTGTTGCCATCGAGGATAAAAAAATGGGGTTTATATCATATTGCTTGAGTTTATCCTTCTACATCATGTCATCTTTCTTAATGCGTTACTCTGTTCTTATGAACTTAATACTCTAGATGCATGCTGGATAGCGGTCGATGTGTGGAGTAATAGTAGTAGATGCAGGCAGGAGTTGGTCTACTTGTCATGGACGTGATGCCTATATACATGATCATGCCTAGATAATCTCATAATTATTCACTTTTCTATCAATTTCTCGACAATAATTTGTTCACCCACCATAATACTTATGCTATCTTGAGAGAAGCCACTAGTGAAACCTATGGCCCCGGGTCTATCTTTTATCATATAAGTTTCCAATCTACATTTATTTACATCTTTATTTTCTGCATCTATATTATAAAATACCAAAAATATATTTATCTTATCATATTATCTCTATCAGATTTCAATTTCGCAAGTGGCCGTGAAGGGATTGACAACCCCTTTATTGTGTTGGTTGCGAGTTCTTTGTTTGTTTGTGTAGGTTCGTGGGACTTGTGAGGAGCCTCCTACTGGATTGATACCTTGGTTCTCAAAAACTGAGGGAAATACTTACGCTACTGTGCTGCATCGCCCTTTCCTTTTCAAGGAAAACCAACGCAAGCTCAAGACGTAGCAAGAAGGATTTCTGGCGCCGTTGCCGGGGAGGTCTTCGCTCAAGTCAAGACATACCAAGTACCCATCACAAACTCATCTCCCTCGCATTTACATTATTTGCCATTTGTCTCTCGTTTTCCTCTCCCCCACTTCACCCTTGCCATTTTATTCGCCCTCTCTTTTCCAATCTCCTCTTTTTTTCCGCTTGCCTTCTTCTTCTTCCCTCTTTCGCTTGCCCTTTTCTGTTTGCTTGTGTGCCTGTTTGTTTTTATGGCTTTGCCTAAGAGTATCGACCTCCTTCTTAGGAGGTTCGAAGAGATTGAATCGAATATTAGAAGGTCTATGAATTTGCAATTTGAGCATAACAATTTCTTCAGAAAAGAGCTTAAAGAACAAAAAGATTTTTTGGGTTTTATGAATAAGGAGCTTGATGATATGAATAAAGAATTTTATGGTGTGAACTCTCAACTTACCCGGCTCGAAAAGGCTATAGCCCAAATTTCTAATAAGCAAGCCACCTTAGTCAGTAAGATGGCTGCCAAACCAGAAAAGTTACATGAAAATAATGATGAAGATCTTAAAGTTATTGATGTGTCTCCTATTAGATCTTTGTTTTGCAATATGAATCTTGATAATAATGAGACTGGAGATGAGTCAACTTTATTTAGAAGGCGTCCCAAGAATTCAGAGTTTTAAGATCTTGATGCTAAATTTGGTAAAAGTGGGATTGGAGAGGTCATGACTTTAAATAGTATTGAACCCACTATCTCAGATTCCAAGGATTTTGATTGTGATAATTGTTCTTTAGAAAGTTGTATTTCCTTGTTGCAATCCGTTGTTAATTCTCCTCATTCTTATAGTCATAATAAAGCCATTACCAAACATATTATTGATGCCTTGATGCAATATTTTGATGAAAAACTTAATTTGGAAGTTTCTATACCTAGAAAAATTAATGATGAGTGGGAACCTACTATAAAGATTAAGATTAAAGATTATGAGTGTTTTGCTTTGTGTGATTTGGGCGCTAGTGTTTCCACGATTCCGAAAACTTTATGTGATATTCTAGGTTCCCATGATATTGATGATTGCTCTTTAAATTTGCACGTTGCGGATTCCACCATTAAAAAGCCAATGGGAAGGATCAATGATGTTCTAATTGTTGCAAATAGAAATTTGGTGCCCATTGATTTTATCGTTCTTGATATAGATTGCAATCTTTCTTGCCCTATTATTCTTGGTAGACCTTTCCTTAGAACGATTGGTGTGATTATTGATGTGAAGGAAGGGAATATTAGATTCCATTTTCCATTAAAGAAAGGCATGGAGCACTTTCCAAGAAATAAAGTTAAATTACATTATGAATCTATCATGCGAGCTACTTATGATTCAAGTGCCAAAGATGGCACTACTTAGATCTATCCTTGCTTTTATGCCTAGCTAGGGGCGTTAAACGATATCGCTAGTTGGGAGGCAACCCAATTTTCTTTGTTTTTTTTGTTTTTGTTCCTGTTTAGTAATAAATTTTGCATCTACTCTCTGTTTATATGTGTTTTCATGTTTTATTTAGTGTTTTTGCCAAATAGAACCTATAGGATAACCTATGATATGAGTTGATTTGATTCTGCTGAAAAACAGAAACTTTGCGCTCACGAGAAAAAATTCAATAAATCACAGAAACGAGCTTTTGCATTGATTCTTTTTGCTTCTGTTCAATAAACAAATTTTTTAGGACGTCCTAGTTTGGTAGGATTTTTAAGGTTCCAGAAGTTTGCGCTAGTTACAGATTGCTACACACTGTTCTGTTTTTGACAGATTCTGTTTTTCGTGTGTTGTTTGCTTATTTTGATGCATCTATGGCTAGTATGTAGGGTATGAACCATACAGAACTTGGAATACAGTAGGTTTAACACCAATATAAATAAAGAATGAGTTAATTATAGTACCTTATGTGGTGGTTTTGTTTTCTTTCGCTAACGGAGCTTATGAGATTTCTTGTTGAGTTTTGTGTTGTGAAGTTTTCAAGTTTTGGTTGAAGATTTGATGGACTATGGAATAAAGGGTGGCAAAAGCCTAAGCTTGGGGATGTCCAAGGCACCACAAGATATTTAAGAATAGCCAAAAGCCTAAGCTTGGGGATGCCCCCGGAAGGCATCCCCTCTTTCGTCTTCGTTCATTGGTAACTTTACTTGGAGCTATATTTTTATTCGCCACATGATATGTGTTTTGCTTGGAGCGTCGTGTATTATATTAGTCTTTGCTTTTTAGTTTACCACAATCATGCTTGCTGTAGCACACCTTTTGGGAGAAGCCTTCTTGATTGAAATTTATTAGAATACTCTATGTGCTTCACTTATATCTTTTGAGCTAGATAGTTTTTGCTCTAGTGCTTCACTTATATCTTTTAGAGCACGGCGGTGGTTTAATTCTGAAGAAATTGTTGATCTCTCATGCTTCACTTATATTATTTTGAGAGTATTTTATAACAGCATGGTATTTGCTATGGTTATAAATTGGTCCTAGAATGATGAGCATCTAAGTTGGGTATAATAAAAACTATCATAGGAAGTGAATTGGATGCTATGATCAACTTGATACTTGATAATTGTTTTGAGATATGGAGGTAGTGATATTAAAGTCATGCTAGTTGGGTGAATATGAATTTAAAGAATGCTTGTGTTGAAGTCAGCAAGTCCAGTAGCATGCACGTATGGTTAAAGTTGTGTAACAAATTTGAAGCATGAAGTGTACCTGGCTTGTGCATCCTTATGAGTGGCGGTCGGGGACGAGCGATGGTCTTTTCCTACCAATCTATCCCCCTAGGAGCATGCGCATAGTGCTTGGTTTTTGATGAATTCTAAATTTTTGCAGTAAGTATAGGAGTTCTTTTGACTAATGTTGAGTCCATGGATTATACACACTTTTACCTTTCCATCATTGCTATCCTCTTCGGTACCGTGCATTGCCCTTTCTCACCTTGAGAGTTGGTGCAAACTTCGCCGGTGCATCCAAACCCCGTGATATGATACGCTCTATCACACATAAACCTCCTTATATCTTCCTCAAAACAGCCACCATACCTACCTATTTATGGCATTTCCATAGCCATTCCGAGATATATTGCCATGCAACTTTCCACCGTTCATTTCATCATCATCATGACATACATTACTTTTGTCATATTGCCATTGCATGATCATGTAGTTGACATCGTATTTGTGGCAAAGCCACCAAGCATAATTTTTATACATGTCACTCTTGATTCATTGCACCATTCGGTACACCGCCGAAGGCATTCATATAGAGTTATATCTTGTTCTAGTTTCAAGTTGTAATTCATGCGTTGTAATCAATGAAAGTGAGATGATCATCATTATTAGAGCATTGCCCAAAAAGAAAAAGAAAAAAGGCCAAAGAAAAAAAAGAAAAAGAAAAAAAGAGAAAAAAAGAAAATAAATAAAAAGGGGCAATGTTACTATCTCTTTTTCCACACTTGTGCTTCAAAGTAGCACCATGTTCTTCATATAGTTTGTCTCATATATTGTGCTTCAAAGTAGCACCATGTTTTCATGTAGAGAGTCTCATAGGTTATCACTTTCATATACTAGTGGGAATTTTTCATTTTAGAACTTGGCTTGTATATTCCTATGATGGGCTTCCTCAAATGCCCTAGGTCTTCGTGAGCAAGCAAGTTGGATGCACACCCACTAGTTTTCTTTTGTTGAGCTTTCATTCATTTATAGCTCTAGTACATCCATTGCATGGCAATCCCTACTCCTCATGTTGACATCAATTGATGGGCATCTCCATAGCCCATTGATTATCCTCGTCAATATGAGACTTTCTCCTTTTTTCTCTTCTCCACACAATCCCCAGTCGTTATTCTATTCCACCCATAGTGCTATATCCATGGCTCACGCTCATGTATTGCGTGAAGGTTGAAAAAGTTTGAGATTATTTAAGTACGAAACAATTTCTTGGCTTGTCATCATGGGTATAGAAGTTGGGAACATCTTTGTGTGACAAAAATGAAGTATAGCCTAACTATATGATTTTGTAGGGATGAACTTTCTTTAGCCATGTTATTTTGAGAAGACATGATTGCTTTTATTAGTATGCTTGAAGTATTACTATTTCTTTCGTCAATATGAACTTTTATTTTGAATCATTTGGATCCGAACATTCATGCCACCATAAAGAGAAATTACATTGAGAATTATGTTAGGTAGCATTCCACATCAAAAATTCTGTTTTTATCATTTACCTACTCGAGGACGAGCAGGAATTAAGCTTGGGGATGCTTGATACATCTCCAACGTATCTATAATTTTTTATTATTCCATGCTATTATATTACCTGTTTTAGATGCTTATGGGCTTTATTTTACACATTTATATCATTTTTTGGGACTAACCTACTAACCGGAGGACCAGCTCGTATTGCTGTTTTTTTTGCCTATTTCAGTATTTCAAAGAAAAGGTATATCAAACGGAGTCCAAACGGAATGAAACCTTCGGGAGCGTGATTTTTGGCACGAACGTGATCCAGAGGACTTGGAGTGCAAGCCAAGAAGCAGTCGAGGCGGCCACGAGATAGGAGGGCGCACCCACCCTTCCTGGGCGCGCCCCCCAGTCTCGTGGGCCCCTCGGGCGGCCACCGACGTACTTCTTCCTCCTATATAAGCCTACATACCCCAAAAACATCCAGGGAGCCACCGAAGAAATATTTCCACTACCGTAACCTTCTGTATCCGTGAGATCCCATCTTGGTGCCATCGTCGGCATTCTGCTGGAGGGGGAACCCACCACGGAGGGCTTCTACATCAACACCATAGCCCCTCCGATGAGTTGTGAGTAGTTTACCACAGACCTTCAGGTCCATAGTTATTAGCTGGTTGGCTTCTTCTCTCTTTTTGGATCTCAATACAATGTTCTCCCCCTCTCTTGCGGAGATCTTTTCGATGTAAACTCTTTTTGCGGTGTGTTTGTCGAGATCCGATGAATTGTGGGTTTATGATCAAGTTTATCTATGAATAATATTTGAATCTCCTCTGAATTCTTTTATGTATGATTGAGTTATCTTTGCAAGTCTCTTCGAATTATCGATTTGGTTTGGCCTACTAGATTGATCTTTCTTGCCATGGGAGAACTGCTTAGCTTTGGGTTCAATCTTGCGGTGTCCTTACCCAGTGACAGAAAGGGTTGCAAGGCACGTATTGTATTGTTGCCATCGAGGATAAAAAGATGGGGTTTATATCATATTGCTTGAGTTTATCCTTCTACATCATGTCATCTTTCTTAATGCGTTACTCTGTTCTTATGAACTTAATACTCTAGGTGCATGCTGGATAGCGGTCGATGTGTGGAGTAATAGTAGTAGATGCAGGCAGGAGTCGGTCTACTTGTCATGGACGTGATGCCTATATACATGATCATGCCTAGATAATCTCATAATTATTCGCTTTTTTATCAATTGCTCGACAGTAATTTGTTCACCCACCGTAATACTTATGCTATCTTGAAAGAAGCCACTAGTGAAACCTATGGCCCCGGGTCTATCTTTTATCATATAAGTTTCCAATCTACTTTTATTTGCATCTTTATTTTCTGCATCTATATTATAAAATACCAAAAATATATTTATCTTATCATATTATCTCTATCAGATCTCACTTTCGCAAGTGGCCGTGAAGGGATTGACAACCCCTTTATGGTGTTGGTTGCAAGTTCTTTGTTTGTTTGTGTAGGTTCGTGGGACTTGTGAGGAGCCTCCTACTAGATTGATACCTTGGTTCTCAAAAACTGAGGGAAATACTTACGCTACTGTGCTGCATCACCCTTTCTTCTTCAAGGAAAACCAACACAAGCTCAAGATGTAGCATGTGCCCCCTTAGGTTGTGTCGGGATAAATGTCCACTGACTGCATGATCCCCGTGGCCTACCCCATCTAGGTGTCGAACAACGCCCTAGACTGTCGGGGCCACCGGAGGGGTGCCGGTCTCTAGAACCAGGCGAGGCCCATCTGAAAAAGAAAACACAAGACGGTAATTATGATGTGCTAAGGTTGTTTGCCAAGCATGGAAGAAAACAAAAAAAAATATTATACATATTATCGAGAATGCACAAGAAGGATAGAGATGTAGGTTAGATGATTTACCTAGAGTGCTCTCGGAAAAAGTAGCCATTGCCGAGATCCAATAATCGACCCTCGGTAACCACTGCTCTAATTTTTTCCCTTCTTTTTGTGTTTTTGTTTGGCACTATCTTTTTTATATCTCATATTTCATATGTTTTTACGACCAAAGTTTGAAAATTCCATGACTTTTGATGAATTTTTTCGATAAAAGACTTTTGATGCACTCATATATATATATATATATATATATATATATATATATATATATATATATATATATATATATATATATATATATATATA